>NW_009259179.1:2063844-2075368 GCF_000687185.1 Egretta garzetta
TGGAGCACAAGTCTTACAAGGAGCGGCTGAGGGAACTGGGGTTGTGTAGTCTGGAGAAGAGGAGGCTGAGGGGAGACCTTATCGCCCTCTACAACTACCTGACAGGAGGCTGTAGTGAGGTGGGGGTTGGCCTCTTCTCCCTGGTAACAAACGATAAGATGAGGGGAAATGGTCTGAAGTTGGGCCAGGGCAGGTTTAGGTTGGAATTTAGGAAAAATTTCTTCACAGAAAGGGTTGTCAGGCTCTGGAATGGGCTGCCCAGGGAGCTGGTCGAGTCCCCATCCCTGGAGGTATTTAAAAGAAGGGTGCATGAGGTGCTTAGGGACATGGTTTAATGGTGGGATGGCAGTGTTAGGTTAACGGTTGGACTTGATGATCTTAAAGGTCTTTTCCAAGCTAGACGATTCTATGATCCCACACTGAAAAAGCTCATCTCAGCAAAATCCCATCCTGGAAAACCTCATCACAGCTGGGAAGCATCTGATACAGGATAAAGGACCAAGCAGAGCATCTCATGATGGGAGTTTTCCGGTCGTGCTGAGTGTAGGTGGGACTGCCACTGCAGCCAGTAATTAGAGAGGTTGAGATGGGGCAAGAGGTTTGTTGGAGACACATGAGCTGCTGACCTGCTATTAATCCACTCTTTGACCTGCTCAGCCAGAGAACTGGACTCTTGAGACGCAAGCCGCAATAGTCTGTTGTGGGATGCTCTTTCTTCTAGCTCCTTTTCAGAAAGCTGTCAAAAACTGTCACAGATCTTAGGATGGGCTTAGCTCTTCCTGGATAAAATCCACTCCTGTGAGATAGGAAGAGTCTGATTTCTGGACACAGCAGAAAATCCCTTTTCCACCCTTGAAAAAAGGCTCATAGCTCATACTGTGTCTAGTCCTGCTGGCTCTTCACAGCAGAGGTGACCTTTGGATTTTACTAAGTGGACTCAAAGCAGAACATTTCAACTCAACACTTTTCAATTTATCACGTCCCATATTTGCCTTAGAAACATTCAAGTAACACAAAGAAGCCAAAAGCTGCTAAGTTTTGCGGAGTTTTTAAGTGGATGAGTGTATATAAAAGCAAATTCCTAACTGGTAAGACACATTCAGAGACTAGCACTAACATTAATTATGAAACACTCTGGGGAAACTTTTGCCAGAACACTCTGAATGCACAAGAAGCAGGATATTTTGGTGTTTAAAGGTCTGGGCTGGGACTCAGGACACCTGGACTCAGTTCCTGGCCCTGTCACAATCTCACTGTGCAGACACTGGAAAAAAACATTTTGTTTTCTTTGTGCCTGACTTTCCATCATTTTAAATGAATAACAATAAAAATAACAGCATTTCTTGCACAGGGTAATAATTCTGTTTATTTAGATGGCAAGCAGCTCGGGACCATAAGCATATGCAAGCATGTAACACAAGGGGATTTTGATTTTTGTGCAACCATCACTGCATGAAAATCAGCAAGGAAAAAACAACAACTGTAGAATTACAACCTTAGGGTGTGCTCTAAGGTCTGCTTGTTCACCCCACTGAAACGAGATCGCTGGACTACTGTTGCAGCTTTGCACCAAACCCTGTGCATCTCAACCAGAGAGGACATGCAAAATCAGAATACCAGTGCTGAGAGGGCCCTGGGAGCACCCTGTCCATTTTGATCTTACCATGCCAACAGCTAGAGCCAAGAAGGGGAAAACACAACATTTAAGTGCTTCTGGGTTTTGATGCTGAAAAAAATTTTTTTTCCTCATTCAAATATTGGGAGTGTTTCATTTCAGAGAAAAACAGGAACACTATATTAAGCAGCAAAACCTCAGATTAAAGAACTTCAGCAAACTGCAAATGCTCAGTTTCATTCCCATCTGGGACGGTCCTGGCCTGGACTTCAGTGGGACTGCAACTTCCAACCTGCAGCAGTGGCTTGGATTAGGAAAGCTGGTTTAACCAGAGCATTAGACAGGACCAAACACTGGCTGGAGAAAGGGCCCTGAGTGAACATCTTGAGCATCGCTATATAACTGATGCCAATTCTCACTGATAACAGTTAAGAAAATCCTTTATGGAGCTTTCATGGGCTGCATGGTGAAACACGTAATATAATATTAACAGTCCCTTAATAGTTCATTGTCATTCTTGTACCTGTCAAACTATGTATCAGCCAGTAAACACCATCTCAAGCAATCTAATTTGTACCTGTAAGACCACTGTCACCAACCTGCCACGGTTAGGAAATAAACTGTCTCACTGGGATATGTCTAACTTGCTGTTTGATTTTATCATCACTTCGGCTACTGCATCCCTCAAAGAGACAAACAGGATTTGCCTCACCGCTAATGCCCCCCCGAAAACAGCTCGGACTGGCTCAGCTCCACGTGCAGGCACATGCTCTGAATCCACACTTGCCCTCACTATTTGCAGACGAATGAATTCTGACCAAAGCCGCTCTTGTGCCAAGATGCTCGGCAAGCTTGCATAAACCCCACGCTACAGTGACCCTAAACTTGCAGTCCTTACAGTTTGTTCTCTGGTGCTTGGCATTGGGGATATCCAAGTGGAACAGGCATGGTGCCAGGTCTGTGAGATGAGCACTGCACAGCTTTACAGCCTGCCCTTGCAGCCGGGGGCATGGTGTGCCGTAAAGTCAGAGGACTTTAGAGAGAATGTAGCCAAAGCAGTATCAATTCCAACAGCCTGAGACAAGGGGTCGCAGGGCATGATATAACCAAGAGCTCAGACTATTATTGACAATGAGTTCCCATTTCACTGAACATATTATCAGATATTGGCAACTGCCATGCATTCTGTGTGACTGTTGTAATCCAACCTGTTTCTGTATTAAGGTATCTTCAGCACGTAAGTACACCAGGAAGTGTGTCAGATCCCTCAAAACCCCACTGTTTCTTGCCATGCCAAGACTGGACCTACCTGCACATAACCTCTATTAATTGCTGAGTGCATAAGCCTGGCATGGAGCTTGTGAGAAAAAATTTCAAACCATTCGGCTGACCTAGAAACCAAGGTCTCAAACCTTCCGACAACTCCTGGTTTGCTGAACAGATCCTTTTTTTAAAAACTTTTCCATAGCTCCGCTGCTGCTGTATTGTATCAAAGGCTTAGCGCACTGGGCTCTGCAGAGGAGGGAGGCTCTGGAGTCGGTAAGCACAGATAACAAGGGAAATAAAAGGTTCAGTGTCATGAAGGATTAATCTCGTTGTGTCTATGCAGAGCTTACTGCCTGGGCGAGTAGAAGCAAGTAGCAGTGAGATGGCTATAAATAGCATGTGACCTCATCTCAACTATTTTATTATTGCAAATAGAGAAGGAAGAAATTCTCCAGAGAAGTCAATCAGGAAATTTTCCTTCTGCTGATGGGATTGCACAGTCACAGAAAGATGTTTGAGCTGTCTGCAACCTACAACAGCACCCACTGACCCCTCAGAAACTCTAATATGGCAGAAAAGGGTCTTATTGAGCTCATTAACTCACGTTCCCTACTCTCCAAATTGTTTACCAGTTCCTTGTCTTCCAACTCAAGATAAATGGGGTTGGTCCCCACTCCCTGCTGCTAGTGTGACAGGTGGCTGTAGTGATGCCTTCCTGGAGGCTTCATGTGCATCTTTTCAGAGGTCTTCTCCATTTTCAAAATGCAGACAACCTCCAATGTGCTTTGGACGGTTCCTCTCAGACCACGCCAGCACGCCTCGCTGTGTGCTGCTGCTCACCAGTCCCTCTGGCAGACCCAAATCCAAACCAGAAGGAATTTGGAGAACTAGCACAGGGAAAACTTCTCATGAGAAAGGAAACTTAGGAAGGATTTGGGTTTTTTTGTTATTCCAACAAGCTATTTTTCAGTACACAAACAAATGTGGATTGGTTGGTACATGGTCATAAGAGCTGACTAGATGTTGAATTAGTCTCCAGAAAGCAGCAGATACTCGGAAATTTAAAACTAAACTGAACAAACCATTTCAATATTCTTCATGGAAAAAAATCTTTCAACTAACCAACAGAGAAATCAGATTCCTAACGAATCTCTCACTTGGGCCATGCTGGCAGTATTTTACATAAGTATACCCACGTATGTGCCGAGTGGACTGACAGCATCCCCTCCCCCCCCGAAAAGGCCATTTTGCAGGAGAAAGCAAATTAGACTGAAACACTTCCTTCCCTCTCTGACATGTTCCTCTTAAACCCTTCCCAGGCAGGTAAGGATGAATATTTTCACACATTTCTGGCTGTGCATTACATGCTTCAGTGCACACGTGGTGTAGCAAATACCACACAAGGGGCAGGGCATTACTCACGGCAAGGGACTTGCAAAACCACTTCCCGGCAGGAAGGACCTTACCCACGTAAATCAAACACACTGAGGCATCTCAGGACTCATCCACGGAGCAAGCAGTGGGAAATGTGTTTGTGTTTACTGAACCTTCAATCTGACTGATTGTGAAAAACACTGAGCCAGATTTTGCCCTGCATAAACACTCAGTTCTGCCTAACATACTCTGATGACAACTAAGTTCTGTGTGAAACAGTACTTTCAACAAGGACAAATTCCTAGAATATGCAGTGTGGACTCTCCTGGCAAAAAACAAACCCCCTAGAACTGGGTTTTTAAAGCTTGGACGCGAAACCCCTTGTAGATGGAATTCTTCCCTCTGTGCCAGTACACGACAGTCGAGATCACAGTCAGGAGCTGGCAGTACGCGATTTCAGCATGCTGCTCTGAACAAAGAAAAAGAAAGTCCCGTCTATCAGTGGATAGCTGGGCAGTTGTCCCCCACCCTCCAGCTGCCAACACACAACCACGCTGCCAACACACGATGGCCACGCTGCAGCCAGTGGTGCAAAGCATCCTGCACCCTGGACCACAGGAGGGCTCTGAGCAGCTCCTCTGAAAGCCGTGTCCAGCTAGAAATGGGCTCCTTCTCTATTTCTAAGGATGCTAGCATAATTTGAAGGCTAGGTAAGAGCTTCCCTTATAATTTTCCTTGGAAGAGGTGGGATGTATTCAGACCTCAGGAACGTGTGCAGATGGTTACCCATGAGGCTCCTACACCCCAGCATTTTCCTTGGTCAGATAATTACCTATGAGCCAGTAGCCCTTGGAGATTAGTAGCATGGGAGAAGCCATACACTTACAGACTAATGGCAACAAGCAATGCTAGATACTAAAATGTGGGGGTATAAAGCCAGCCAGGCTTTCCAGAGCAGACATTTCCTCAAGCATGTCTTTTCTCCTGTTGTTATAGCATTCCTGTGGCAGCCCCAGTAGTTGCACACCTGGGAAAGTATCAGTCAAAAGATTAGCCCGTGCATTTTCAGCTAATGAAATCGAGCAGCTGGAAACAGGCAGTACGTGACTATCCCCTCCTCACGGACCACCAGCAAGAGTCCCATAGGCCACAGCCCGTTGGACAAATAATGAGCTTTCATCTGATATATTGACTGATAATAGACCGAGAGGCAGGTGGTCCCCTGCAGAGAGTCTCGGAAAGACCTGGGAAGAGAGAGGTGAATCTTGCTTAACCCTGCCGGCAAGGAGCAAGGGAGCCCTGTGCCCGTGAAGGGAGGAAGGTCAAGGCTGGAATGCTTCAATCTGATTAAGGCTAAAACTGATCGCATGCTTTTAGGGGAAAACCAGAACCAAACAAACTTGGCAGGCAGATAAAAGGGCTGGGGGTGCATCATGGAAGCGTGAGTCACAGGAGGAAGCAGACAGGGTGCTCTCTCCAGCAGCAGAGATGCCATGGGAACACAGCAATATTCTACGTTTCCACCAAGTCTTCCAGCCTCAGGAACCCAAAGGCATTATATCTGGGCCAGAAACAAAGCAAACTCATCTGTGATGAAAGAACTGAAATGACGACACAGTGATGGAATGGGGGATGCTTGGGAGAGGATCACTGGATGGTGCTTTTGCAGACAGTCTGGGGACGGTGTCTAAGACCCCGCCACCAGTACAATCCATGACACAGTGTCAGCGGCACAGAAACAAACTTAACAGTGTTTATTCTAAGGGGGATGAAGGCCAAAGCAAGCTGCAGCACATCTCTATCAAAAAACTTCCCACCAGTAAAGGATTTCATTAAAACGATGGCAACACACAACCTCCTCTCCCAATGAAGGGATGAGGGTTATACTCTCGTGACTGAATTATCAACAAATACTACACAAGCGATAGTGAATAACCTGGGGGCTGTGCATGACAGGCTGATGCCACCCGTGTGCCTACAAGAATAACGCAAAGCAGCTTTTTCTGGCAAACTTCTGGACATCAGTATTCCTGCCTGGAAAGGATCTATGGCATTTCTCTGGTATGTTTGCAAGAATGCAGCCATGCAAGTCAAAGACTGGACTCCAAATGAGCAACTCTGGCACACATTCTCTGTTTTCCAGGTTCTGCATTTTTCCTGCTTTTATGTATCTTCCCTCTCCAAGACCCGTAAGGCAGCAGCTTTACAGTTTAGATGTGAATTTTCTCTAGCATCCTGCCTCCCAGGACACTGCAGCTGCACTGGTTGATAACATCAGGCACTGGGGCAGACTCCTAACCAAACTGTCTCCACGTTGATATCTCTACAGAAATAATTACTAAAACACTTAAGAAAAACACAACAGAAAAATCCAAGAAAAATTCTTACAGCAGAAACTTTCCTCCCTTTCCAAGCTTTAGCAATGGCTCAGCACCTTTTAAAAGAGTCAGACATGATGAGCTGTTGAATGCCCTTCGGGAGCCAGAGTTTCCTGTGAAAATACATACGCTTGTCTGCTGTTACTCAGCATCATCCAAACAGCTACACGTGACCCTAGAAAACGCCCTTCTGAGAGGACGCATGGATTATTCATGACCGTCCTGGAGCCAGGAAGCCACACGGATCTGGGGATAAAACGATACTCCTTTTTTGCAGCCCTTTTCATAAGTATGGAAAGTATGATAAAATCAATCATTTGAGGTATCATAAAATGATACTCCTTTTTTTTGCAGTAAATATAGTTTTGTCAAATGGCTTATCTAAACCCTGTCCCAAGCCTGAAGACTGCCTCTCCCTACCTTTTCCCTGAGCAATGGAAAGGTCATCTCCCACAGAAGGTACAGACTGGCCCTCACAGTGACCACGGTCAGTTTATTTTATTAACACCAGAGCGTTTGTTTGAAAAGCAGAGTGCATAGCCCTGGGGGTGGGCTGCAAATGGGACTGTAGAGGTTGTCAACCCCCCTCTGCCCTGAGCCAGGATGGGGCAGCAAAGGGAGAAGCAAACAAACCTTAAATCCCAAGGAGAAAAGATTCATAGCATTTCCGTGCATCGTCCCCTTGCACAAAATTCTTGACAGTCTTCGAGGAAGTGGTTTTAATTACCATGTTTTTTCCAGACACAATGTTTCTGGGATACTTTTTCCAGGGCTTGAGTCATAAACCAATGGATCATGACTCGCAACTACTGAATGCTTGGAAACTATTGCGATGGTGATGGACATCAGGGCACTGCAGACTTGATTAAATAAATCATCAGATCAACAAGCATTTTGCAAAGACCAAAGAAGATCTATAAATCAGGGGTGGGCTCTGTTCACCATGAGGGGAACCAACTGATGCCAAGGGGAAGCAAACTGAGCTTATGCCTTAGGTGACTTTGCTGAAAACTGACTGTTTTGAAAAGAAACTTCTATGCTGATCTGACAGACTCACCACTACTGGGCTAGCACCAAGGCATCGCAGTTGCTCTGTTCAAGGAAGCAATGTTTGTAGAGAAAGAGAGGGAAGTGAAAAATGTATCCCCAGTTCTGCCATATAATCTCAGTTGGTGTGGAAAGCAAAGGAAAGGTCTTGCAAGGGGCACCACCTGTATGGGCTGCCAAGCTAGTTCAGGCCAAAGGTTCATGTATCCCAGGAACCTTGCCCCAGCAGTGGCCAGGGGTGGACATTTGTAGGTAGAGCATAAGGACACGGCAGGTACACAGTGACCCTCACACACAGGGTACCGTCAGCGAAAGCAGCAGCTTACAGGCTTCCTGAATCGCGATTTGCCTCTGGACCACTGTGCTTAAAAGCCACTGATGGACCTATCCTCCAGGGAGCTGTGTAATCCTTTCTGGAATACATTTACACAAGCTGCAATAAATAAGGGATTTGGGAGATTTTAAGACACCAGTATATTATTTTCACCATGTGTGGCTGAGAAAGACCTACTGCTAGGCTATGTAACAGTTTTCAGAAGACATGGGGTTGCTGCAAAATACATCTGCACACACGTTTACATGCCTGGAAGACAAGAGCCATAGCAGCAGCACTGCAAACTTCCTCAGGTTCCTCCAATGTTCGTTACACTAAAACTCAAACCCATTTGAGTAAAACAGGGATGGGTTTTCCCACAAAAATGCATCTTCTGAAATGAAAGTGGATGAAACAGGGCAGGGATGGGTTTTCCCACGACTCACCCTCTCATCCAGGCCACTGAGAGCACATCAGGTCTCAAGGGTGCTCTCTTGGTGGGCAGGATGAGTATGCTGACGTGAGATGGACTGTGTTGATTTCACAGCATAGCAACTGCCGGCCATGCTCTTAGCAAAATCTGAGCTTGCAAATTCCGGAGGCGAGGTCGTCCTTCTTCAGAACTTCTGACTGCTGCAGCTGAGGTTGACACATGGAACAAAAGCACACTGAAGAACCCACCTTCATGCACTTCCACCTTCAGTTTATCCAGCACTGCTGAAGAAACATGCATTTCATTTGGAGAGGATGTAATTCTACCCTTGCAAATGTGAGTCTTACCCTACTCCAGCTCCCCAAGCTTTCCTGAGTACTGTTATTCATTTGAGAGAGGCTTTGAGAGAAGAGTAACCCCAGTCTCCAGAACGACACCTCCGACATTCGGGCCAGGGGCACGTTACGGACAACGGCTGCGGCTGCTCAGGCTCCTGGTGCAGCTCCAGCGTCTTCTGTGGAGTTACACCCAGGCGAATTTGGCTCGTGCCTCAGGGAGCGAGGCCACATACCACTTGGACAATTGCCTCCATACATGACACACACCACAAGTCTCAGCTGGATTTGCTGCTTCCGAAATGAAAACACTTCACTCGCTTTGCCCAGCCGTAGCTTGGTAATCATTACTAAACACTTATCAACTAGATGGCCTTCATTTCCTGAGAGCCTGGACTTAATTACACCAGGAAACACTCTGCTTTTTCTTCAGACACTGAGAAATGTTGATTTCTGAGCCACCCTCCTACAAAGTCAAACTTTGCTCTGATTAGTAGAGGGTAGGGGAGGGGGAAAAAATGCAGCCAAATCTCAAAAGGCAAAGTGGTGTGATTATTCACAGAGATGCCCTGGCTTCACTCTACATCATTAATAATAACAATAAAATGTCTCAGCTATTCCATCTCCCCTCCCTCTCTTATTAATCTTAGCTGGGCCCTGCGAGGCCCCTGCAAAGAGATCTCATTTTCCCCAGCTTGCAGGTGAGGAGTCCGATGTCTTACAGCAAATCAGAACCAGATCCCGGGGTCGCCAGCTCCTAATGCCATTCCTCGAAGGAATGAAACAACCCCCCTCAGCTCCGCTTCTTTATCAGGACATTGGATCCAGCGGTGGGATGAAGGAAGTGCATTGCCAAATGCACTGCACACAGAGCAGCGCTTTCAAATCCCTCCTTTGTGCCACGGGGCCGGCTGGGATGCTGAGTTACAATCGCCTGCTTGTAACAGCGCTCAGAATATCGCCATCAAATCAAGCCGTTGGTTAATTAGTGTATAAAAAAAAAACTACAAAAGCACAGTAATGGAGTGATAATGTCCGCGGCACCAAATCACAAGATCTGCTGCTGCAGCGGCATTGGTTTTACCCTGGCAGCTGCCCAGGAGCTGCCACCCGCCCAGGAGCTGCCACCCGTCCCGGCGAGCGGCCAAGCAGGGGCTGCGGGTGCTGCATCTGGTGGGAGCCACCTACAGCAAACCTGCTTGGGGAAGAAAGGCCAGGAGGACTTGTGCTAAGGGGTTGTGCTTCCTCTGACCAAGGTTTCCGGGCAGTCTCACTAATCCTATTATCCTGGCTCGGGAAAGAGCCTACAGAAAGGCAGAACAGAGCTGTGGGCCCTCCCAGTGCTGCAGTTTTCCCTTCGCAAGAGTTGGTGGAAGGGCACAGGTGGGATGTGTCAGCTCCCAGTTTGACCAGTGCAAGTGTGGCCAAAGGGGTGACCCAGGAGGAAGTGGGCACTGTCTCTCCTTGAGAACAACCACGAGTTGTGCCCCCTGCAAAGGGCTGATCAGCAGCACATCCCACATTTCTGACTCTGGATTGCCCTCCTACAGGTATGTACCTTCACCTTTCTTCTTCCTCCCAGCCAAAAGCTGGAAATAAGACACAGACCTATCACCCTGGGCAAGAGCAGTCCACGGACTGGACTCCTGGGGACTGGTATAATCCAGAAGGGAGGCCAGAGCATCAGAGCCAGCACTTCCCATTGATCACTCCAGCATTGGTGATCAAGCACCCAACTGGAAGCACCAAACAGCCTAAATGAAATGGAGCTGGGTGTTTTGTACCACCATCCTCCCTAGCCTCTCTCACAAACACGTTGCCAGTGATGCAGTTTATTTATAACCCACAGTACATAATGCACGTGGCTTGGAGATCACAAGCCTGTGCCTCTCTTTCCTTGGCACGCCTGCCTGGACTTTCCCTGCAGATCCAGCACACCAGGGAAGTGCTGCAGGCTCAGGGTGCTCTGGCAAAGCACCTCTTACCCCTGACACCTATTAAGTCCTGACCCTGCAGTTCTGCCGTGCTTGAAGCAACTCCTGTGGCCCTTCAGCAACGTGGGTCTTCTCATTTCAGGTGGGCAGACGGCACTTTTGGGAGCACAGTGCATTGCAGCGGGGGAAGAGCTCAGTCCTTGGGCAGGGAGGCTGCTGAGCCCCAAACCATATCCCTCACGGGCTGCTGCTCAGGCATGGGGACTTCTGCAACTGCTGCTGGTGGAGCAGGACTTCAGAGAGGAGACTTGTGTTCGCTGCTGAACAAACACAGAGACAAAATACACCGATATCTACCTCCAAGCAGATAAACACTTGGTCTGCACAGATTCCTGTACTGGGGACAGATAGAGATAGAGCCAGGCTGGATGCCAGCCACAGCCTGGACAAACTTAAACACACGCAATGTTCAGCTCCAACTTCTGACACCCCTGTGGCCCTACTCGCTGGAAACCCTGTACACTCCTGCACAGCCTTCTTCACATCAGGGGCTTAAAAGCATCCATGGTGGTGATTGATCTCCCCTGGTCTCCTCTCCAAGCTCTGCCTCCTCAGTTTCTCATCTCTCACCGGCACCAGGAAGCAACATCCTAAAGGACACGTGTGTCACCTGTAGGCACCCCGCAGGTGTTTATTCCATTACCGCTTGCTTTGCTCTGCCTGCTGGGGACAGGGAAAGCAGCTGCTTGGTGCGGCTCCAGCAAAGGATGGCAGGCCTCCGGAGAGGGAGCCCCGCCCGCAGCGGCGGGGGGGAAAGGCCCCCGCGGCC
>NW_009259179.1:2075574-2077066 GCF_000687185.1 Egretta garzetta
GGGGGCCCCCCCCCGGGGAGGGCCCCCCGCCAGCAGCGGCGGGATGAACAGCAGCCCGGAGCCTGCGGGGAGCTGGACACGAACACCACGCGGCAGCGTACAGGGGCAGTGGTGTCTCTCGCAGGGATGCTGGCAGGGATCCCCCCCAGCCCAGGCTGTTACTGCCCACAGCACCGACACGCTCTGCGTCCCGCCTGCCAGCCGCAGCCCCACCACTGATGTCAGCCCGGCGGGCTGAGAGACGTTACCCGCTGTCTGGGGCAAAACTGTTTTCTAGTATGCAAAGAATGAGAAGCTGTCTGCCCTCGCTGAGGACGCGGCTGAAGTCATGCTCCTGCCAGCAGCCAGTGTTTTCTGAGCACTGCAGAGGGGAGTCTGGGTTTCTGCTTTTAATTCCTGGCTCTGATTCTGACTTACTGGGAATTCTTCTACCAGTCACTAAGCATCTCCATGACTCAGTTTCCCTGTTAAACAGAAGCACGAACCTTCTGGCCCTGGCTGCTGGAACGCTGAATGACAGCATTTAAATACCTCAGATGACATTTCAGGGCTTAAGGCATTGCAAGATTTTTCTGTTGATGTTAAAATTATGCACCGGTCTCCTGTAAAAGCTCACTCAATCCTTATAAGTGGCTCTTTGTCACTGTTCCCATCCACACCCTGGTTCCTCTTTGAAAGGCAAATACCATAGAAGGCTGTTTATAGAGACCGAGATCTAGAAAGTAGAAGTCAAATAGGGTCAGGCTCACTACGGCTTTGCTGCCCTGAGCTGCAGCCAGGGAGGGGTGGCTTCCTGCTCCCCCCGCGATCTGTAGGGAACAGCCGCCCGTCTGTCCGAGGAGCCTCCGACGTGGGTGGGTGTCTCCTGCCCCTTCGCAAAGAACCATTTCATCTCCAGTGGAAATAGTGGAGATGGAAAAGGCGGAGAGTAAGGGAATTAGGAAAATAGCAAGCGTCCCTAATCAATCACACTTGGACAGTGAGGGTTTTATGTGCACAAAGACTTTGCTCAAATTTGGTTTTGCATTTATCCACAAGAAAGAAAAAAAAATCTAGTGGCTGAGGAAATTGCCAGGTGTTGATTCACCCCTGCTTTCTGCAAATGTTTCCATTTTGTTGAAAACCCAATGTGCAAACCCAGGAACCCTCAAAAAAAGATTTTGGGGGGGTTTTTTGGTTTTGGATTGGTTGTTTTTTAGAAAATAAAAAACCTGCAAGCAGCTCCACTGACAGCACATGATGTGGACGAAGGCAGAGGAACTCTGCCATCCAGCAGACTTCATGCTGCTAACTCTTCCCTGGCCTGGAGCAGAACCATACTGGATGCCCTCTCGCTGTCTGGTACCAAGTCTGGGTTTTCCCTAGCACAGAGAAGAGAATGCTTAAAGAAACAGATCATAGAATCATAGAATGTTTTGGGTTGGAAGGGACCCCTAGAGGTCATCTAGTCCAACCCCCCTGCAGGAGCAGGGACACCACTAACTAGATCAGG
>NW_009259179.1:2077793-2114243 GCF_000687185.1 Egretta garzetta
AACAGCACCGGTCCCAGCACGGACCCCTGAGGGACACCACTCGTCACCGGTCTCCATCCGGACATCGAGCCATTGACCACTACCCTCTGGACGCGACCATCCAGCCAGTTCCTTATCCACCGAACAGTCCACCCATCAAATCCATAGCTCTCCAATTTAGAGAGAAGGATGTTGTGGGGGACCGTGTCAAAGGCTTTGCAGAAGTCCAGATAGATTACGTCTGTTGGTTTTCCCTTGTCCACTGATGCTGTCACTCCATCATAGAAAGCCACTAGGTTCGTCAGGCAGGACTTGCCCTTGGTGAAGCCATGCTGGCTGTCTCGAATTACCTCCCTGGCCTCCATGTGCCTTAGCATAGCTTCTGAGAGGATCTGTTCCATGATCTTCCCAGGCACAGAGGTGAGGCTGACAGGTCGGTAGTTCCCGGGGTCTTCCTTTCTACCCTTTTTGAAAATGGGTACAATGTTTCCCTTTTTCCAATCACCAGATATGTCGATGCAGGGATTTTTAAAAGAAAATACGGCTAACTATATTAATAAACCTTATTGGTAAGGATCCTAATCATCATCTGGTTCACAAAGGTCCTTTAACTTGCTTAAAGATGATCCAGGGTCACAACTGAGAGGGGTAGAGACTGAAACAGAAGCCACAGAAGGCAGCGAAGTAGCCAGGATGTAGTGACACCCCGTAGGTGTCACCCCAGACACCTGAGCAGAAACCACAAGCCCTGAGAAATCCCATCAAACCGGTAAGAAGGGTCTGCATTTTGCATCCCAGTCCAAAGACAGCATCTCCAGTACAGCTACTCCTTACAAACAGCTCAGGGGTTATTCCATTCTTAACTTTAAAAAGGCACCACTTAGGAAATCAGCTGTAACTTCATATCTCATCTCTCATAGATCCAAAGCACGCTTGCTCAGCCTTGTTAATCTGCAAAACCTAGAGCCTAACCAGTAGCTGTGGCCTCCCAAAAAACCTAAACCTATGTTCTGGTCACAGCAGGCAGTGGCACGCCACAGACCACGCAGCGAGCAGTAGGTTCCCCCACCCCACACACCACCACCCACCGCCAACATCATCGCAGAGCATCCCATGCTGCAGAGCCTGGGACCTGCAGACCTTCCCAGTGCTTCTGTTCTGAACATAAAGTTACAGCCAGCTATTGACGGATTAAATACGAGAGCGGAGACCAAGTCACAAGTCTGGTGTCTCATTTACTCACTTAGCCTCCTGGCACGTGCACCTTTTGCATTTCATTTTGGTTTTGTTTTTAAAAAGAACCACTTTGGACTTACTTCCACAAAGTCCTTCTGTTTGATTTAGTGCACAACAGCTGTTCATTGCAAGAAGCTGTTGGGAAAACATTCATCTGCTCCCAGCCCAGACTACTGCTAAAAAAGCAAAGCACACTTCTAAAATAAAAAAAAAAAAAATTTAAAAAAAGATGCTTTAAAAAGTACAAAAATTAAGAACTTTTGACAAATGTGTTTTAGTCATTGCTAAGGTTAATTCAAAATATAAATCACCAGAGGTGTGACTTCACTGGGAACAGGCAGCTTTCCATCCAAAATAAATCTGGGGCACAGAATAAAATCCGCACAACCTCAATGGTGACTTGGTTGGCAAACAGAGGCACGGGCAGACGTGCATAGCTAGCACTGGTATTGCCTTCAGCCCTCCAGGTTATTATTTACAGATGCTTCCTGTGACGACAGCATCCCTCCCCTCTGCGTGATTCCCCGACGCAGGATGCTCCTGAGCCTCTCCCGCACCGGGAAGCACGGCTTGCCCAGCTGGAGCCGCTCCGCAAGTCCACGCAGCGCAGAACAAGGCACAGGTGTCTCGGTTGCACTGCAAAGCCCAGCAAAGCCCAGCAAGGCAGGGCTCAACCCGGAGCCTGTTTTGGGGCGCAGGGCCGTACCTGCAAGCCCTCAAGGTCTGGCAGAGCGCTCTCAGCTCACGCTGCCAGGCTGCGGCACAGGCGCGTGCAGCAGAAACATCCCAGGAATGACGCAAATATAAAAAAACCTGGTTTCCAGTGACAGCAGCAGAAAGCTCTCTGGCTGCCAGACCACAAACAAGCTGGAGACATTTCCCTCCCTCATCCTACTTGACACGAGACCTCAGCCAAGCTCCTTCTTCAGCAGCTCTCCAATGGGTTTAGCATGAGACTGTCTGCATGTCTGATTCCCAGTTGCACACAGACCTGTGCTTGCACTGGCAAGGTGGAAAAGCTCAGATTTAAGGGGCACTGGCAGCAGCAAAAGCACTGTCTTGTGATAGGTCAGGAGGGACAGCAGTGACCTCTGATCTTCCAGTAACCCCAGGCTGACCAACAACCGCAGAAGCAGCTTTTGACACCTCTGGAAAAAGCCAGAGATGCTTTGAGTGAAGCACCAGGAAGGGCCAGAGCCCCAGCTGAGCTTCTCAATAGCCTGCACACCTCGGTTTGACCGGGGCTTCTCACTGCAGCTCAAGATTCAGACTCCCCTTCATGCACGGGCGGAGGGCTGCCCACCGTGCCTGGGCGCCTCAAACCAGGGCTGCAAGGCAACTGCTGCATCTCACTCCCATGCCATATAACGCGCTTTTCTCCTGTGTCCAACAGGTCAGCTGGCTTGCAAGCACTTCTGGTCCCAGGCTATGCAGCAAAACAGGTCAGACTTACACTCCCCTTAATTGCACAGAATAGTCCTCCTCATCAGCCCTCCCACGGAAAGGTTACTTACGCATCTGATGACAGCGGTCCAAGAAGCCAGCTCAGAGCAGGGCCCTCTGTATCAGCTGGCCAGCACAGCCCCAAACACACCCAAGAAGGCGGGTAACTCCTTCTCCCACGCCCAAGTCAACTGAAGGCTTTAAGAAGCCCTCAACCCGGAGAGCTCATGAACAAAGTTAAGGGAAGGCATCAGAGACCAAGTCTGGAAGCAGAGGACAGTGAGGGATACAATAAAGCTTAGCTTTTGGAAAGCAGATGGGCCCAAATCATGCAAGAAGGCTTTACAATCCCTCAAGCAGGAAATAAGTGATGACATACTGTCACGTTGTTGTGTCAACAGCTGACACAACGCAGCAGGATAATTTCATGGACTCCCACATTATTCTAAAAGCTCTCTCCGAAACTGCAGCGCTAGGGCAGAGGAGCCTCATGCCTTGCAGAGCAATGGCTCTGCAGAAGACCTGCTGCTGTGGGAGACCTCAATCCCTCGGGAACCAGCCTGCACAGAGGACCTGCAGCCAGCCCTGCCATCCACAGAAGGCATCTGGGGTTCACCACAGACGGCTGCTGATACAAGACCAAAGTACCAGCCTCCCTTCCCTCCCCCCTCCAGGAAAACAGTGCTCTGACCCAAAATGCGTTCAAAGGGTTCATTGTTGTCTGGCCGGCACACGAGATGCTTGAAGCTCGCCTGGAAGTCCTCAAGGTTGTGGATGAAGTTCTGCATGTCCCAAGCAGGCTACAGCACTTCTGAGAGTCTCCTTTATCCTTAAGAGGGGCTTTTTGTTTGCTTTTAACATGCATCAGAACCAAAACATTCCTCCCTCCTGCTGCTCTCCCTCTCTTTCTTATCAGAAGCAGCCGCTTGTATTTTCACCGATGCAATTGCCCAGCTGTTTTTCTAAAGGTCTGCATATTTACCTTCTTTGCTTTTTTTCAGCAGTTGGATGCAGGAGCCAAATCCTTGAGGACTGGCCCACAGGATCCTACCATGCTGGAAACCAAGAGGGCTATTTCCAGGAAACCTTGGATTTCATAGCGCTGCCAGGTGGCACTGCGTTTCTGCTTCCAGCAGCGGGTTCGGCATAGGGCACATACTCAGGTATCAGCAGAAAGAAGAAAACCCAAGTTCCCTATAAACCTTGTGGAAAGACTATCCCTGTTCAGCACAAATTCCACAAAACCTATTCAGTCTCTAAGGAACAGCTTTGTTTACAATCTGGTTTTGTCTGCTGGCCCATGATGCTAGAGATAGCCTCTGCGTAGATCCATCTCCCACGTGGTTTTGCTTTTCAGAGTGATCCTGCCTTCGGAAGAAGTTTGCTGGAGTTACCAAGTGAGTGCACACAACCCCCTCCCTTGAAAGCAACCCCTTAAGGAAACACTCTGGGCTCACACATCAGAGTAGGCATTTTTGCTCATTAACCTATTCATTTACTTGCACCGGCAAAGCCTCCCCCCGGTTCCAGGTGAGTGCCTCCATGCCCTGTGGGCACACACAGGCATCACCAGCAGACCTGCTCCGAACCAGCCGCAGTGCTGCTGGCCAAAGCGGGAGGCAGGATCCTGGGCCACGGCTGTGACTCACTCCCCCAGCCCTGCCAAAGAAGTAGTTTTGGAGCGAGGAAGTGACAGGGAGACTTAAATTAGAAAGCTGGTGAAACAAAATGAAAGAAAATCCTCAGCTCTCCTTGCTTGGGTCCAGCAGGGAAAAAGGGGAGAGAGTGTGCAAAGCATGAGAGGTGTTAGAGCACAGCATGGTGCTGCACTGACCCAGAGATGGGATGTGGCCAAGAGACTGTTTTTTCTATGTGGGTGAAACACCCTTTTCAGCATTTCACCACCTGCTCTAGTGGAGCGATGACCATGTCCATGCTGTCACTGGCACACAGCGTGCGAGCCAATGTACCATACGGGCATGACACCATGCTCTACAGGGTCCTGCTAACCACGCTGGTGCTAGGCAGGTTTCCCTCAGTACCCTCTGCCACAGAACATTAGGAGAAGTAAAACACATCCTGGATATTTCCCCCACCACTATGTAGAAGCCTGAATAGTTTTGAGTCCACATACAGGTGCAGGAAAGCACCAAGACTTAGAACCACTACAGTCAACGACAAATCTCCTAGGGCTAAAGGGGGGTCAAAATACAACCACAGGTAAAGTGGCCCAGAAACCAGATGCTCCAGGTTTGCCTATCCCTTCAAAGCCACTCCCCAATCCCTCTCTCAGTTTGGCAGATTAAATCCAGCTGTTCCTTACATACTGGCTATGTAGCCAGCCGCTGTGCTAGCCGGGCTGGCTGTCCCGCAGCAGCACAGCCAGGCACACAGAAGCAGACAGGGTGGTGCTCAGCCAGCGGCTCTGCTCCCCTCCAGCTCACACCTCTCCCTTCTTCAGCGCAGGGACCCTCCCAGGAAGGGGATGGCTGCCTCTGAGCATCACCACGGGCAGGCAGGGTCAGGGGGGTCCCTGCACACCTTCTGCCCTCTGTGGCCAAGGGTTAACTCCACAGCTTAGTTAGACGTTTGTATCACATCTACAGAGGGAGAGAGGGGAACTTGAGAAGTTTCCCAGGATGAAATCCATATTTCTCTTACTCTACTTCGAGCACTGTAATGAATGACCCTGACAAGACTCAACCATGCATTTAGCTGGCAAGAAGGGGTCAGAGTGTGAAGCACAGCCCACAAATACTGATGGAAGAAATCTGAAACTAGGACGAGTGCCCTGCCCATAAATCACATTGCTGTGAAGAAAGCCAGAGGCATGATGATGATGGTTCAGGCTGGCATTAGACCTGTAAGGTAATTCCCTGCTTTGTGTTCAGTTAAGGCAGACTCTTTCTGGTCCCTCAGGCTGATGTCCATACTTAGGGAGATTAAACATATAATGTGCTATTAACAAAGATTAGAGAAAAAAAAAAAAAAAAGAGTGCCAGTGACTTGGACTTACAACCACCACACTGACCCAAGAGACCACTGTGCTAGGACCTACCCAGCCACGTCCCCAGGCGCAGTGAGAACAGAGCTGAGAGCTGTGCCTGAGGCTGCAGTCGGCACCAAGCATGATGCCACCCCACAGCAGCAGACCTGTGGTACGCACAACACCAGGACACGTGCTGGTAAGCCCCGGGAGCTCTTCCAGCAGGACTTGGTCACATCAGCTCAATGCCAGCAAGGACGGTGCACAGAGTAAGTTCAGCCCTGGCTGGGGAAGTGCCGCATCTCCGCACCTATGCCAGCTCCCAACATAAATCCACAACTCCGGCATTTTCCAGTATAGCTTCCAGTTTAACATGCAAAAGAAAACAGAACAAGCTAATTGCACCTCTAAACATCAGCACCCAGAGGTTCCAGCACAGAACCTCTCCTATTAATTCTCCCAGCCAACTTTCAAGGTAAAAAGCTGTCATTGGGACTGCTGGGAAATGGAGACGAGTCACTTGGGTTGAATCTGCAAGGCTAGGAGAAAGCGGGCTTGGCCATGGGAATAAGCCTGGACCAGCTCTGAGCTAATGGAGTAAGCAGACCCTTGCTTTTGGGGTTCACAGCCATTACAGGATGCATACGCCAGAGAAGTTACAACAGAGGCAAACCTGACCCTTCCTCCTGTGCTTATGTCCCTGACCCAGGATGCTTCCTACAGGAAAATCCATTATATCCTGTCCCACACACACACTTTGCCAGGCTCACTTTTTCCCACAGCCTTCTGTGCCTGGTAAGCGGGAACAGGAGGAAGATGCCGTGTCGCGGCCCTGGAGAAATCCCACTGCATGACCGGCCAGGCAGGCTGGATCAGCTCCCAGGCAGGCAGGGTAGATATTGTCAAGGAAAGAAAAGGTCTGATTAGGCCTTTCTACCACTAATAATATCAAAATAGCATATTGCTTTCATTGGCAGTCAAGCAGAAAATGAAATGGTGCAAAAAGGAGAAGCCGCAGGTGAAGCGGACTGGAATAATGTGGTGTCTGTAGAAACGACAGCCTTCAAGTGCCCTTAATACTGGAGTTTTTCTCTTGCACATTGGGAGGTCTGTGAGGCACAGGCCATCAACTCCTACTTGCCACCCCATGGGGATCCTCCCACGCTCCTGCCTTTGCACTGCTGGTAAATTGGGAAGCGTCTCCTCCAAGTTACAGCAAGCCCCTGGGAAACAGGAGCTGGATGGTCCTCTCCTGCACTCTGGTGCGCTGGAGGAAGGACATCCTCACTTCCCACCTCTGAGAGCCATTAAAGTGCTCTTTCTTCAGTGCAAAGGGGAGCAGAAATGCTTTTGGCTGGCATTTAACCCCAATAATGAATTTTGGCTCAAGAGTCTGACCCATAGGCTCTCAGCTCTTAAATCAACACCTGCAGAGGGCATCTCCTTGCTGCTGCACAGAATGACAGCTTAGACTTTGCCAGACTTTGATGCCTTGGCTCTCTCACGCTGGATCCGTCGCACCCCACCACCTGGACAGAGCCTGGGCTCTCTGGGGCAGGGAGGGTCTGGTAACAGGCCTGTACGCTGATTAACAAACTAAAGCACTGACCTTTTGTGACTCCCTGCTGCTACGGCAGCAAAAATAAATAAAAGCAGGAATACCAAAGAATTAATTGAAGCAACTTATTGGAACTGTCTAGAGTGTTCCTAAATTAACTATTTATTTTTCTTCCTGCAGCTCCCGTGCAAATCCCAGAGCACACAGCGGAAAGGAAGCAGCATGCATATGACAGCACATACCTAGCCGGTACCCTGCAGTGGGGGATGAGGGCACTGTAAATCTTCAGGTTGATGTTCCTGGCCTGCAGCTTCCTGAAAGCAGTACAGCTCTTATAATCTAAACACCCAAGTGTGCTCATACACAGCAGCAGGCACGTTGCAACAGCATGCAAACTGAGTACAACGTTTGTACAGACCTGCATGCACTTATATATAATGCACATATCATAACAAGGGCAAACTGTATGCCTAGAGTCCAAGCTACGTGGAACGGATCAGTTTAGAGATGGTGCGATGCACCTCAGCTCCAGAATTCAAAGAGCTGGATAGAGTCCAAAGGTACCTCTCCTTTTTCCACTCTGTGCCGAGTGTCTCCTCTGCCATCACCCTTACCCCCATGAAAGGCTGAATATAAATTGTCTGGTAATTCACAAGAATAATGGAACAAACTGGGCTGCAGCAAGGCTTAGGATGCTCCCAAGCTCAGCTGCCCTTCAACCCAAAACTAGCACCAGCAGGGCTCAAGCAAGCAACTGGAAACACCCCAGTTGTGAGGCTCAAACCTCAGCCTGCTCAGAGCTCTACTGAACCTGCAGCCCAGTGACTGACGCCGGGGCTGGGATGGTGCGAGAAGGCTCGGTGCATGAACAACGCGAATCTGCCAGCCTTGCAGGAAGGGGGTTACAAAGGGTTAATGGCAGGGACACTGGTGGCTGTGGGTGAACAGGACGATGGAGTTGGCAACCCCTGAGCCCTCCCCTTCTCTGGGATGCTAAGACCGGATGGCTTTTGCTGCTTTCGGTAGTCTGTGCAGAGAACAGATGCCTTTTCCATACACAAACAAATTATTTCCTTGCTCTCAAGGAGACGTTTCCCTCCCACACATCCATCTACTTAAAGTACATTTACAGCTCCTCAAGGGGAGGGAAAGACCAGGGACCCCCTCCCACCTCAGCTGCTTGGCGCTTTGCTTCCTATGAGAAAACAGCCCCTTTGCTGCTGGAGGGCAGCCCAGCAGAGCGGGGTCCCCTGGCAGCTGAAGGGCAGCAATCGGGGCCAGGATTTGGGGCGAGCTGGCTGCTGGCAGCACTGCAGCTGGCTGTGCCAAAGAGGATAAAAAAAAAAAAAAACAAAAAAAAAAACCAGGGGGCTGGGGAGTTAATGTAATTAAGTATCTGACAGCTGGAAAATGTGAGCAGCCATTGTTTGCAGCCCCCCTACAGCTCCTCCTGCCCAACAAGTCTGCTGAAAGCAGCAGTAATAAAGTGTAAAAGCCAAGACTGGAAATACTGACTCCCCTCTCTGCCCTGCTGCTCCCACCAAGGGACCAGGATGGCTCTGAGCCCACCCCACCCCAGCTCACGGGCCCATGGCTTCCCCGCACCCCTGTCCCCTGCCCTCCTCCCCCCTTGCTGCTTTGAGGCAGCTGCCCTGGAGAGCAGCTGTGCTCCGTCTCCACACACTGCACTGATGTTGCCGCTGTCACCATGGGGGTGAGCAAACTGCACAGAGCGCGGCTTCTGTCCCCACCAAGCTGATGCGGAGAAGGACGGAGCAAGCCAGCTACACCCCACATCACCAAAAACTCAGAAACATTGCTCCTGCCCCTTCTCCCAGCTCCACTGATGGGAGACACCAGAGACCCTAGGAGCTGCCAGCCACCAGCCAAAACAAAACTGGTCCTCTGCAGCCCGAGAAATGGCCTCGACACTGCTTCTTCAGTGTATATGAATGTTTTAGTGTTGGAGAAAGAAATCCACACCTTAAGACACATGCATCATCTTCCACCAGCCAGCAATGGTCAGCAACACTAGGGGTATCAGCAGCTTATTTATCCCTTAACCTCCTGAGCCCAAGCCATGTTCCCCATGCGCAGGTTGGCCACTGACCTGATCCCGGCAGCACCCTGAGCCTTCCCCAGTGTCAAACTGAGCTGGTGCCAACCTGAGTGGGAGCATGCTGGAGGACACTGCAGGGAGGAACCTAGCTCTGGGGAGAAGACTTGATGGTAAATTTTGGGGTTTTTCCTTTAAAGCTTCCAGAGGATTTTCACCAAAAAACCTTCACAGTCTTTTTCTGAAAGTACTAAACTCAGGCACTGAAACAACATCCCACTTCACATCCCAAAATGATGAGCAAGTAAACCAAAGATTCGATTCCAGGAGGTACTTTCAAGCAACTCCAGCTGCATGGACAGATGTTGTGGGACTGCTTTTCCCAGGGCCACATAGAAGGCTTCAGGTTTGTATCTGATGACAGGCAGGCACCAGGCTCCACTGTCACATCAGTCAAAAGACGAGGGAATTGCCGCTGGTCCAGTTCAATCTACCCCACACTTCACCAAGAAATAAAGAATTGCCTTCACAGCAGTGTGAGAACCAAAACTGCCCTGCAGTCATACCTAGATGCTCCCTTTCACATCATCCCCTGCATCCCACATCAGTAACAAACTCGCAACCTACCCACAGTTTTTCAATCCCCCCCACATGAAGGCAGGCATCAGTTGGGAAGCAGCACTTCCAAGAGTTTTCCTTGTCTTGGTGGAAGCAAACAGATTTGACTATTTTGTAAAAACTAGCAGCCAAGAACAAACCCAAACCACATTTCCTGGGAAGGCATAACCACAGCTCCTTCCCTCTCACACCCTGAAAACTCCTGTGGAAACGCAGAGGAAGACCTTGCGTGGTGTGCAACTTCTGCCTTACCAACAGCCAGATTCCCCAGCACATCCTAAAGGAGACTGCAGGCAAAGGGATGTTCATCTTAGGCTGAATCCCTGGTAGGATACAAAAAGTACCCTCATGTTGCAAAAAGTATCCTTAAAGCACCTGATAGCATATCCACCTTCCAGGTTTGAAGGCAAACGATGTGACGGACAGCCAGACACCCACTCCCGGTTGGTCAGAGAAAAGGAATTATTTTTGGGCATGGCAGATTTTCTGCTGTCCTGCAAATCTGCTAACTGCTGCGTCCTTGGAAAAGACCAGGGTGGGACTCTTCCCTGTGCTCAGACACAGGTGCAGACCCACTCTTGCATACACCAAGGAACACAACTTTACTCTAACCTTTTAATTTGAGGGCTCAGATGTTAACAGGAATTGCAAAAAATTGAGGTGAGGAAATAATTAAGAAACCTAAACTTCAGAGTTGCTCTTTCTCACCTCATTGTGTCTCTGTGTCCTTTAAGAGTTTGGTGACCATGTTTCATAAGCAACCAGTGTCCTGGAGTGATAACACACACACACATAAAGGTATCTCATTAGGTTACTCGTGTGGGTCAAATCCTGTGAAACACTGAATGGCACCAAGACCCCTTGACCTTAACAGCTCTTTGCTCAGCATCTCGTCAGATGATACAACTGCAGCAGAGCTACAGCAATAGCACAACGTGTACACCCCCCCATGTACATGCGATAGCAGTAACATTTTCTCACCACTTCCCCTGCTGAGTCCCACACACTTCCACAATGAACAGGAGGATTCTGATCAAGGCAATTCACATGGGTGTAAGCCACATTTTCCCTGGTATCTTCCTCACTGGATACTCACTAACTCCAAAAAGAGCATCAGAGCACCTCGCAGCAGCTTGTTTCAAAACCTTGTTTCAAAACCTTTGTGCCTCCTTCCAGGCCAGCTGCCTTCCTCTCCCTTCCCTTTGTCCAACTGGGAAACACACATTTAATTACATTCATTTATGTTCAAACAGGCATACTGAAAAAATAAGTGGATTAATAGCTGCTCTGGAAAAAGAATTAAACCCTACTGCGGCACAGTGCAGCCTGCGTACTTGGGCTGCGATGTAATTCAGGCAATGGAATTCTCCCCTGCAAGAAGCACTGGGAATCTAAAGTTGCAGCAGAGCCAGCCCCACTACCTGTGATGCATTTAGCAGATGGCAGAGACCCACAGCCTCATCCATCTACCTTTGATCTTATGTTCTAGTCCTTCCTTCCAAGTCTAAACAGCCATTTAACCACTGGAGAGGCTCAGTGCGTTTCTGCAGATGGATCTAAACTGCTCTCTGAACTCGCAAGGCTAGGAGCTGCACATACTCATCTCCAGGCAGCAAAAGAGTACACCCACTCATTCATACCCTCACTCACTTCACCGTCTTCCAAGACCCACATATGGATATTCGTCTTGAACATGGCCTTTCCATCGCAGCAGACAGTTAATGCTATAAACGGGCTGGCTGGGAGCTGGCTACTGAGTTTCAACATCAACACCTTCCTGCTTCCACTTCCCACCGGTGAGCGTAGCCAGGCCAGCGCTGCTCAGCCTCCAGCTTCCCGGGAGAGGACCTCTCTGCAGGCAGTGAAGACACCAAGACTGTGCAAGCCCTTCCTATCTTCAGACGTCAAAGTCCAGTAGCACAAGGTAGTAAAATACGACCAAAAAAACCCCAAAACAAAACCAACCAACCAACCAAAAAATCCTATGGAATTTAGAGCCAAAGAGTCAAAACGGTGAAGTACCAGGCATGGCCACCCCACAGGTGCAGAGACACCTGCCTGGACGCAGCACACCCTAACCACAGACCTGGAAGCACTGGGACTGCTCGGTCCAGCCACCAGGGCAACGCAGCTGCAACAAAATAAGCACGTTTCCAGGGTGCTGCGCTAAACACATCCTGCCTGGAGTGTTTCTCAGCTGAGGGCACAGCAGCACGCAAACGCAGCCGTGCTGTTCCTAAAGGCAGGCAGGTAACTCTGCATGGTGCCACTCTGCTCCGCGCTGACGTGCTGGCCCAGGTGGTGGCTGGCCCAGGACACCCACCTTCCTTGTGCTCAAAGCAAGCAGGGGGATAGCTAGAAACTAAACCTCCAGGGCTTGTTAAGCCCAACACCTTCTCTCCCAGCCTATGCCATGCCAAGCCACTGGCTCCTGGAGTAGGCTCTGTGTGGGGAAGAAAAGAAGGGACAGGAGAAAGGCACATTTGTAACAGCTTTTGCAGTCCAGTGAAAAAGTTCAGCAGCATTTGGCAGACCATTAAGACCTGCAGAAAACCACTTTGCTCCATGCTTCCTCTGAGCCTTCCCCCTCCCAGCTTTGCTTGCGTCCCTCCCCTAGCACAGCCAGAACGCAGGGCTGGCATGCTCTTTTATTTAATTAAGCAACAGCAATTAGGCAACACATTTTTAAGCGGTTCTCTCGCAGCCGAGCTTTCTGTTCCTTGGGAAAAGTCTGGCTTCAGCATTAAACCAGCAGCTGTGTTCGAAGTGCCAAATCACTGGGTCAGAAAGAGGGCACTTGATATGTAAACAGCCCTGTCACTAATTGCCCCATGCCTTCGAGTGAATTGCAGCAGTTTCGCTCCATTAGAGCCTCAGCTTCCTCAGGGGCAGGGTGAGCAGGCAGGGATGCTGCAGTTTGATGGTTAAACCAGAGCCCGGGAACAAGAACAGCCTCGCTGAATATTTAGCGGTGTATAAACCCAGCCACCGAAAGCCAGTTACATGGTGCGGTCCCGCTCAGCACAGGCTTGGAGGCTTTTCCCGCCTGTTCCACAGGTGCTGGGCTGGCGTTTGCCACAGCAGACTGCATGGAATCATGGAATCATAGAATCATAGAATGTTTTGGGTTGGAAGAGACCCCTAGAGATCATCTAGTCCAACCCCCCCTGCAGTGAGCAGGGACACCGCTAACCAGATCAGGTTGCTCAGAGCCCCGGCCAACCTGGCCTTGAATGTTTCCAGGGATGGGGCCTCCACCACCTCTCTGGGCAACCCCTTCCAGTGTTTCACAACCCTCATTGTAAAGAATTTCTTCCTTATATCCAGTCTAAACCTATCTTGGTTTAGTTTAAAACCATTACCCCTTGTCCTGTCACAGCTGGCCCTACTAAAAAGATTTTCCATCTTTCCTGTGGGCTCCCTTTAGGTACTGAAAGGCCGCAATCAGGTCTCCCCGCAGCCTTCTCTTCTCCAGGCTGAACAAGCCCAACTCTCTTTCCCAAGCCATTTGGAGCTGAATTCAGAGATTGCTGCCCCCTCCTCAGAAACTCCTTGGGAGGGACCTAGCAGATCAGGGGGAAGGGGAGGACTCCGTCACACTGGCAGGGAATTGCACCCAGTTTTCCTCCTCGCTCCAGTGGGAACCAGGGACCTTCATGTGATCCACGTGGTGCTGAAAACATGTTCCAAAAGCCCTGAGAAAAATGCTGAGTGACTCTCTCACAGACAGCATTCAGCAGCTGCAAAGTAAGCAATGGCTGGAGGACGGCATCCGAGGCACCACGGCTCTGGCTGGTGATGCTCCGGGAAGCAGCACGGGTCCACAGGCAGCACCACTGCTCTGTGCCTCCTCTCTGTGCCTTTGGCTGTCATTGGGATGTAAGAGCAAGGCCATCTAATCTATGTGTTCAGGAAAGCCGCAAGCAAAATTTAAAAAGATTTCCTGTTGTGTTTTTTTTTTTAAAAAAGTAATGGCTGTTACTCCTCTGCTGCAATAAGGGTGAAGGTTACCACCCAGTAAATCTATCATACGCACATGCTCCTGCACATGCTCCACTGAGTATTTACAAATTTCCAAAGTGCTGAACCTCTTCAGGCCATTCAGCTTCTGCTTTCATCTTTAATATCTACAGTGCTTCTGAGATTTTCCTGCAGATATCCTAAATTAACGAAGATCGGAAACCAGACTTCATCCGTAACCCTAAAGGTCAATCACATAATTTTGCTTCAACATGCCAAACAGGCAAGAGGAAAACAAACATATGGAGTTTCCCAAAGGAAGATGAATGAAGAGCCCTGTCCCAAAGGAAACCAAAAGCCCTAAACTAAGAAGGATAACTTAAAAAAGTTATTCCTATCTGTCTAGCTAGTGGCAACACATGCAATGTGCAGGTGCTAGCAAGATATCCCAAGGTATGTGGGTTTTCCTTATATTTCGAAGGGGTCATAAAACATTCCTTGCTATTTTGGGAGAATGCCACCATAAAAATTTGGCATTCAAAATTAAATGCAGTTTTGCACATCTTAAGGTAGTTTGGCAGCCCCAGGACAGCCTCAGGACAGCCCCACAAGGCTTCTCCCCAGTCCAGCCCATGACACCCCTGTTATCCTGAGAGCACAGCTGCCAGGGCAGGAATTCCAGCCCAGGGAATGTGGAGGGCTTTACAGCCTGAAATTCCTGAAAGTAAGTTCCAGACTTCCGCTTCACTGGATAGCCCTGGTTCCACCGATGTGGGCAACAGCATGCACTGCATGCCATGTGCTCCACAGGTTGCACCAGCTGGTACTCATCTGGTACCACTCCTTGAGTTTGGTTCCCAAGGAGGCGATGGGCACTGGGAGCATGGAGGACCTGCCTTAGCTCTGAGATGATGGCATGCAGACTCCCAGCTAACCAGGGATGGGTGGGACATGCCCCACCATGTACATTTCAAGGATCCAGTACCAGCGAGGCGAAGGCAGAGCCCCATCTCCGCTATGAGACCAGCTAGTTCTGCCCTCGCCACTTGGGCAGCCCAACAGGCTGTCATACTCCAAGGGAGATGTCAAAAGATCAAGTGAAGAGAAAAATATGGTCACCAACAGTTCTACACATGAGTTATGGGGCTGGAGGACAAAAGTGCATCAAAATGAGTAACAGTGGTCTGAGGGGACTGCACACAGCTGGAAAGTCGAGTTTTGTTGCTCTTCCCAAGGCAGAAAAAAATCCAGCACCCCTCGGTAGCTTCCAAATGAGTCTCTTTTTCTAACCATTTCCATCTATGTGAACAGTGGGAGAAGTGGCTGTGTGTCACCTCTCATGGCCCATAACCAGCACCCACTTCATTGCTCCAGACCCCACGCAGAGACTCAGATCGTAATCCCCACAAGCATTGCTCAGGCTCTTGGTGCAAGATATGCAATCACTCTCCAGGTGAAAGCGGACTATGGGTTTAAATTACATGTTTGCAAGCTGTGTTTTCTCAGCAGTCAAAATAATCAAATATAAAAAGCACCATGAAAGCTTCTCTGGGGACTTCCCTTTCTAGCTAGCCTTCAACTCTCAAAGCAACATCCCTCATTCCTAATTCATGTACTGCTTCATTGCCTTTAATAGCACTTTTCCCCAAATCTGCACTCTCTCTTCTGCCTAAAGCACTAATTTCCATTACCTCAAGAGGTATCAGATTCCAAACTTTTGCTGGAGCTTCAGGTTTTCACACTCTGGTTACAGACACCTCATTAGCCTCCCCACATCTGGTCCAGGCTACAAGGTGTTTGTTTGTTCTGCAACACGCCAGAATCAGTCACCACAACTGTCTGATTACATACAGGCTCCAAAATGTCTCATGGTTTTGAAAAAAAAAAAAAAAAAAAAAAAAATTGCCTCTGCTTTCTCCCACACCTCGCACTCTTTGCCTGAGCCAAAAAAAAAAAAAAAAAAAGAAATTAAGCAGATGGCCTGCGGAACACTGAGATTTGCAATTTTCTTCCTGGAAAACTTCTGGTAACCCCAGCTCCAAAAATAATACTGGGAATAGCTGTCCATGTGGGAAGGAAGCATTTTTTAAAACCCTTTGATCTCTGTGTTCCAGAGGAGGGAACTGACACATTAATTAGAACATACTGCTGAAGAGGGTTGCTATCTCACACCATAGGGTAAAACCAAAGGGGTTATTTAAACGTTGGTGGCCAGCTCCTGATAGAAATTTACTGTGTTGGGTTTTTTCTCCCCAGGATCTTTTTTCAATTAACAGAGCAGGAACATATCAGTTCAACTCTTCCATAATCCCTACTGTCATCCCTCCCCTGAATCGCTGCTCGTCTCCTACTAAAAATTCTTTCCAACAGTTCTCATCCAGAATTGTATGCAGGTTTGATTCTGCCCTTTTTTAGTAGGTAGGTATAATGAGACTTTCCAAATACAATGAACCTACCTATGGCTACAACCCTTATTTTACAAGTAAGGCACTGAGACGCCCTGGAGCACAGGCATGCGTTCAGTGACACCTTTGGTGTTTTACACCCAAGGGATAAATTCAGGTAGTTGACATTCCAGCATGCTCTCGGAGTGCCCCAAAACTCCCCAAGCTAAATGTCACACCCACACGTGCCCTCTTCCCACCTAGGTTTCACTGCAAGCCAGAATTTACAGGAAAATCACACTCCAGACTGGACCCCCAGCATGCACCCTCCCTCTCGACGACTCGTCACCACTCTCAGAGGACATCTACGGAGGACAACAATTCCAGTCCATCCCCTCCTCAAATCTTTACCTAATCAGTGTGAAGCACCCTTGTCATCTCATCCCTCTTCGTGAGGAAGCTTCCTCATTCTACGTCCCCGGACACAGGAGTACGTTGCAGAGCTCACGTCCTCTTACGGAATTGCCTCTGTCTGTAGAGGCCACGAGCTGACAGCACTTGTTTGGATTCCTGTCTTGGATCAAACCTTGCTTGAAATACTGGATTTTCTCCACTTCTTCCACTTTCCTTCTCTAACATGAAGCAATACTTTTTCCTCTATAAAAGCTGAAATTGGGAGCATACAACCTTAATTTCAAGGTATTTATAATTTTTGGCCCACGCAGTCTCAGCATCGCCCTGCCAAGCATTACTTGCTGCTTGGAAGGCTGACAAAATATGGTCAGCCATAAACAGATGAACTTTAACTCCACTACAGGACAGGAGGGAAAGGGAAGGGAAGGAAAGGAGTGGAAAGGAGTGCAGAGAAAAGGAGAGGGAAAGGAGAGGGAAGGACGGTTAAAATTCTGTACTTTTCAACTAAAACTCGTTAACTGGTAAAACAGAATGCAAACAGAATAAAAAGGGTGTATGTAAAGCTGTTCAAAATCAATACTGCAAGGTGGTAGATATATTAAGAGCAAATGGTATCAGACACCTATCACTTTTGCTCTTTTGCAGTGAAGGATGATGACCCTGCTGTGGTGTGACAGCACGCTTACGGACTGGTCTGCTACTGTCTATCAGCAGTTCATGGTAAGTACGAAGCCAGGATGAGGGGAAGACAGGTTATCAGCTCTCTTTGGAGTCAGAGATAACAGTGAGGGCAGAAAACGTGGGAAACGCATCTCCAGTTCTCTAAAGAGAGCTCATCTAAGAGCTGTAGCCCGAAGGAGCACATATGCTATGTGGCTTTATCCACAGACATGATTGTAATACACATGCATGGGTTCTGCTGCTTAGTGATACTTACATCTGAGAAGGGATTTAGGAAAGCTGAAAGTCAGCTACCCAATTTGGATAGTTGGAATCTGGCATAGCAATCTGACCTATATTAAATTTCCATCCACTTGAGTACTACTTGGAGGAGATTCCTAACCACTGTTCTTGTATCCTGAGCTCCCAGTTTGTAAAACAAATTAGCTGACAAAGAATCTGAGTTACCTCAGATGAGGAGAATGATGAGAAACTTCCCCTGTCTGGATCTGATAATTCATTGCCCAGCAGAGGTGAATTTGCTTGTAAGGGTGACTGCAGGCAACTCAATGAAACACCGAGGAACTCACTGTCTTCCACACAAGTTGCAGCTTCAAGGTGCTGTGTAGCTGGCTCAGATCCTGTGCTCAGACCTCATCCTGTTAACCAGCTCCCTGCAAGGCCGGAGGCTCCCCAAATGGCATCTGCTTCCAGAGCAATGCCCCACAGCTCTGCCCCTGCCCTCCTTATGAATTCAGCAGTGTTTTCCAATTTGATTGGCAAGGCAGCAGCATCGAGCACCTCCCATACCTGCTGGCACCGCAGGGCACACGCAGCCATTGCACTCCACACCATTAAGCAGCACCATGAACTCTCTTGCCCTGGGAATCAGAGAATCCCACTGCAGCACTGAACAGCAGGAAGTATTAAATCAGCATCTCCTCTGGAAAAATACCACAGGAACCCACCCACGGGACTCTGCTGCTCTTGCTCTTTTGGCCCTGAATGCAACTTCCTCAGCAAATTCACCACCTCTGGCAGGAAATGCTGCCTTTGTCTGTCCTATCGCCTCCGAAACATCTGCTCATCTGCACAAGCTGTCAGCGTTCTCGAGTGGGCGTCATCCCGCCTTGGTCTGTATCTGTGACAGGTCTCCCAGGGGGAAGAGCCCTTTCTACAAGCTCCAGGAAAAAATACCTCTTTAGCCCAACATAGTTTTATCCCAGCCTTGGACTTAACACAGAGGATACACCTGCGTGGCAAATTATCTGATTTCTGCAGAAACCTAAGTGCTAGAATAACTTGAAGAACGTGGGCTGCCCTTGCAAACAGCGTATCTCACACTAGCATCAGTTTTAACAGTCCCAGGGCAGGACATGAGCAGCAAGAAATGCAAAGTCTGTGCTTTGGGAAAAGTGAACACAAACTAAACAGAGTCCAGCAGAGTGAACAAAAAGGAAAAAGAAAATGAGAGAAAGAAAACGGCTCTGTAAGGTCTGAGCCAGGAGGGAGAGCTGAAAGCAGGGATTTTCTCAAGACAGAATAGAAAAAACTGAGAGGCAAGCTGAAAACAGCCTTCAAATGTATAAAAGGCTGATCTATGAAAAGAAAGGTGATAAATAGTTCTGTATATTTATTAGGGTTTACCCCCTGGCTTAGTTTGTAATGTCCAAAAATGTTTATCAGCTATCAGGGAAAAAAAGTCCAACTTCAAGGATAGGCAACCTCAGGGACATTTTCCTTCGGGAATTTGGGATTCTCCTTCTCAGGAGGATTTTAAAAACACAAAATCACAGCTGGTGGTTGGACTAGGTGAGTTTTTAAAGTGCCTCCCAACCCAACATTTGCCCAAGTTATGACTTTGCAGAATTAATTTCAATTTCTAAAAGATCTCAAGCACTTTTAGTTCAGAAAATTTCCCAGGACATTCTATTTTCCCTAGTTCTCAATGAATCACTGCAATTGCTAACTGCCCTTAACATTAGAAAGAAGCATCCTATTTGTGCTCTGAACTTGCCCAGTCCCAGCTCCCAGCCAGACCCTGTTGCAGGTTTGACAGGTAGACCGCAGAGCCTTCTCCTGGCATTCTGATTTTCCCACGCAGCCCTGTGACCCCTCCAGCCCATCAACCTCCCTTCCTCCCTCAAATACACAAGCACATTATTAATATGGCACAGAAATCTGTATGTCAATCACCTGCACGAAAGGACAATTTAAGTAGTATCACCTACACAGTGATACCCCCCCCTTCTTTTAAATTACTTTTTCAGTAACTTTTTGACTTCTGAAGGAGTTGACTGAGACACCAATAAATAAATATATTCCAACAAGGGGCAGCAATAGGAAGAGGTGACAATTTCAGCCCACAAGCAAGGTGGCAAACCTTCACGCAGAGCATCATTACACTTGAAGGAGCAGTGGATGCAAAACAACTATGAAAGTTCAAAAGCAACCAGGCAAATTCATAGAGGAAAAATCCTGTGGAGGCTCTCACAGGCACAGACACCAACCTCAGATCTAGGCTGCCCCACAGCCACCAGTTCTGGAGGCTGGGCAAGCATTTGAGGCAAGTATCCCGATATTTTCACTGTTCTTCTGTCCTTCCCTGAGTGCCCAGTGCTGGCCACTCTTAGGGACCTTTATTCTAACTGGATACAGCTGCTCTTGTCTCAGTTGCCTAAAAACAAAAAACAAAAACAAACCTCCCCTCTCCCACCATGCCATTAATCATCTGTTTTCTAGTGCACATGATGTTACTAAGAGTAACAACAGCAATAACAAAAAGCCTGGGACAAACAGGTTTCCTCGCTAGAAAATCCAAATGTCATTTCCGCACTGCATGTCCATAGTCTGTTATTGCGAGGACCTTCAAAGGAGCAGAATTGCAGGGAAGAGTTTATGACACGTCTGGTATGGGGCTCAAGTTTATCTTGAAGAGAACTTGATTGAAACAGAAAAATTCTAATTAAGATTGGAATCCCTAACAACCTTCCCAGCTCCCAAACTTGAAATTCCAGATGGGAAACTGCTTCTCTTCCAACTTTGCCTCCTCCTGGAACCAGAAGTCTAAGGAGCCCTGTGTTGGCCAGGCAGCAATTTGGGATTCTCCTTCTCAGGATTTTAAAAACACAAAATCACAGCGGGTGGTTGGACTAGGCGAGTTTTTAAAGTGCCTCCCAACCCAACATTTGCCCAAATCTATGACTTTGCAGAGTTAATTCCATACATTGCAGGGCTTGAGGTGATGAGCTCCTGAAGCCATAGAATCAACCACACTTCCTGCATGGAAAAGACATACAAATCCAGGTCCTTCCTCTGCTCGTTCCCTGAAGGATGAATCAAGTCCCTTAAATTCTATTTTTGGCTGGAACCACAGTGACCAACTGGGAGGTCTGCAAGAGTGGAAAAACCTGGGAAGTCTGAGATGCAACCTAGATCATCTCTGGGCTGCATCTGCTTGACTCAGTAAGCTGTAAGGGGCAAGACCAGCATCTGTGGTAACCGGGAGCCTTCTCCTCCCCCTGCAAAAATGTGCAGTTGTGGCATAGCCAGATTCTTAGTAAGCAGCATATTCAGAGGCGAAAAGGAGGTGAAATAAAAATACTTTCCTTATCTAGCAGATTACAGCAAGACTTTCTCAGTAGGGAGCATGAAATGTCAGCTGTCTCAGGGAAGCAGCTCTAGCACCACAGATTTTATGGTTAAAATGGTTTCATTGCCCTGTCTACTGGATATCTACTACACTTGAGACAGCCAGAGAGGGACCCCGTGGCAATGTCGGCAGCCACTGAAAGACGTGGCAAACCTCCGTCTTGGGAATATTAAGGAAAGACCGAGGGTTGTTTCCCCTTTACATCCCACTTGTGGATTTGGTTAGGTCTAACCAGAAGCATGGGGTGGAAAGAAGTGGCTGCGTGGATGAAGCAGATAGCATCTGGCGTGGGAAGGAGATACAGAAGAAACATGAATTGCAGGAGGCAATTCACACCTGCTGGCCCACAACAAGTTCAGATCAAACATTCACAGCTTGATAATGAAGAGATAATTCCTGTCCACCTGCCAACACACACAGTCCAGCCCAATCCCCACGGTGCCGTAGAAGCCTTCTCCCTTCTGCAGTTATCTGTGATGAAAACATGTAGAGCAGAACCTCCCACCTGCACATGAGTTTGAACAGCTCTACTTACATGACTGACAATTTTAAAATGAAGACAGAGGGATGGACTTCAGGTCACTGGAGTGACCCAGACTGCCCAGAGCAGGGCACGGAGCAGCCCTACTGGTCTGTTTGCCATTGCTACCCTTCTGTCATACATCGGTTTGGGTTTTTTTTCATGTTCTGTGGAAGGCAATTTCAGTCTTCTAAACTGGATAATTCTAACAAGTCATGGTGTGATCTGTGGCAAAGCACATGATCAAACTTCTAGCCTCTTCACATCTTTTCATTTTACTGTGGGGTGGTGGATGTCAATGCCCAGCAGATTCTGCCCACAGTCCCAAACATTCCTCCTTTCACCTTGCTGAGCTTGTACACTCTCAGTAATTTATCTACCACACAGGTGCAAGCACTGCAGGCTCTTTAAGATGAAGGTCCACCAACTTCAGAAGTCTGTACGTCTGTTACTGGCTCTGAGCATCCCATCCACTAGCATGGAGCAGAGCTGCACACTGGCTCTGCGCAGATTACATGCAAAAAAATCATTAGCTGGAGAAAAAAAAAAAAAGCCATCGCCACCATGAAAGAGGAAAGCAGTTAGATGAGCTTTGTGTGCTTATTCGCTCAGCTAAGGTGAGCTTATTGCCTTGGACCCCCACAGCACAGGCAGGAGGAACAGCTTTTTTTTCTCAGGACCACAAAGCCCTCTCATCTTTTTTTTCATACTCCAACAACTTTCTATCTGATATGAGCAACTAACATCAATCATTTCTCTCTGATTGCTACCTTGCTGCTTAAGCAACAAATAATGTGATTAATGAACCTCTGAGGGAGAAAACAGAGGCTTTACTAAACATAAACCACCAGCTAAGCACTAAGAACTTTTCCTAAATTCCCTAAAAATGAAGAGCAGCTGCCTGGCACCGATTCCCCCAGCAGCAGTAACTGCAGGATTCGGAGCAGCTCTGGATGCTTCTGAAAATAGGCATGATATTGTGCCAAAGAAAATAATCCCTTAATTTTATAGGTGCATGAATAAAAAAAAAACTGAAAATGAGAGTGTCTGGGGAGACACATATAGTGCATCGCCTGGCATCTAAAAAGGTCTTTTCCTTTGCCTCTATCCAAGCCTCAGCAAGCGGATGTTGACCATATTTAGATTGAGAGTTCAGGGGGTTCAAGACAAAAACCTTTTTACTTGATGTTCAGTTTGCCATCGATTTCAGTTGTTTGGTAGGCTCTCTACATAGCAGTGGCATACACTGTCATTGTCTCCTGGTATGAAACCATCCAGGATGAAAAGCTGGGCAAAAAAATTACATTTTTTGTTCCTGGGTAACTCTTCTGGTCTACATTACCAGAAGCAGGAGGAGTCAGGTTGGAAGCAACCTTGCTGGGGCTCAGCAGTGAACATGGGAAGGGGACGCTCACGCCGAGGAGGATGTGTGCCATTCAGGGGAGGGCTGAAGTCCCTCTGCCAGGAAACCTGCACCCAGAAGGAGGGATAGAGAAATTTTGTGACTGCTGCACCACAATGCCCTGCTAACCCAGTGGTGAATCACTGGAGCAACACATAAGCCTCTGGAACAGCTTCTAGAGAGAAAGTGGGGAAAGCTCCCACCAGAATATGACACAAAGCTCTGGAGTTATTTAAAGCATGGAAAATACCAAGAATGGCCCATGAAATGGCAGCTGTTTGGGACTGGTCTTTTATAAGCTACTCTAAAGAAAGCACTGAATATCCTACTTATGTTGAAAATTATACAGGTCATCTTCCGAATTTAGTGCAGAGTTGCACAGAGGTAGCCAGGAGACAAGACACATTCATATTCTGTCTTTAGCACCACTGCCACCCAGATCCATATGCGATCTTGGCCTTCTACCCTGTATTTAAACTACAATAAGCTGTGCTCTGCATTCAAGGAAAAAGGGAAAAAAAAAAAAAAAATGAATCCAGACCTTTGTGGAAAAGGTTTCAGCGAAAAGGCTGGCTGCTTTTCTGTGGTTACTGAGGTAATGAAACTTCAACAGGGACTTACACAATGTCAGTGTGGAAGAAATTCTAAGCATCTACTAGAAAGGTTTTAAGTTACTCAAAAGCCCTACTGATAGGATTTCAGAGCCAGCTACTCTATTTGGACATTAATGTGCAAGCGAACACGTCTTTCAAAACCACATGCGGCCAGGCTATTCATACTCCCAGTCTTGTTCCCTACCATTCATAAGTAGGAGTGTGAAGCAGCAGGGCAAATCAAATAAATGACTTCATTCCTCCGGGGACATGAGCAAATGCGAACAAAGAAGCAAACATTTAGAAATTCAGGATGCCACATTTTTGCCAAGTTTTCTTCCAGTGGGGAACTCTGAAGGATTCAAGGAATACAACTGCTATCTTCTTTCCTAAAACTCTGCACCCATGAGTGGACACGAGTGTGTATGCACAAGCAAGCTCTGAGATCTCCCAAATCTACAAGATGCCCTGCACAGCTCTGCGGAAGATGTGACCGAGCAGTTTCATACACTAACACTTGTGTAATTGGACACAAAGACGTATGTCTCAGGTAAATCAGTTTGGGGTACTGCATCACATGCCAGGTATGTGTATCCCTTTTGCTAAAGCAAAGGCCAAAAGCTCCTGGAAATCCTCACTTTGTAGTAGAAAGAGGGTTTAGGAACAGGCTGAGATGCTCCAAATTGCTAACCTGGGAGCCATCAAATGACCAAATAGCTCTGTTGTGAATTTTCTTCTGTAACAATACATGTAATGGTAGTTCAGAAAAGAAACATGTCTACGCTTGCTGCTGAAGACCAGTGCCCTACGAAAGAAAGAGGGTATTATAAATATGAAATCTTCTAGCAGGATCTAGACAAAAAAAAATTATCACATTTTGGACATGGTTCAGTGATGGGAAAATCTGAAGCACACTACCTGAGACCAACCCTGGTTAAACCTCTCTGGCTACCTGGCCTGCAGAACCTGTCCCTCCTGGAGGAAGGGCTAAATCCACCGTGTGACAGCGCTGGCTTTGCCAGACTCCTGGCACACAGGCTTTATGGGGTGGAAGCAAAGCTACACAGCCCTCAAAACCGTGACATACACAAGACACCTGACAAATTAAAAAACATGAACGACAGCCGTTTGCTTTGTGCAGGGTCAAGACCCTGCGAGATATTACCCTCAGCTCCCTCTTTCCCAGCCATGGCGGAGCCTGCCTGGCTGCTTCGATCCCAGCATGAACTCTTGCTCCAGTTTTCTGCACAAAGAAGTTCAAATCCAACTTTTTTGCAAGTTCCTCCTTTCAAAACAAACTGAACCCATTGCTACTCATCCTCCTCAGAACTTGCTACAGGTGAGAGCCCCACAACACGACAGCATCCCCGTAACAGCCTCCGGCTTGGCACAGGAGTCCGCCAGGCACATTTCACGCTGTGACTCGCTTCCCCCGATTCCTCTGCCTCTTCTGTTCTCTGCCCCACTTTTCTCACTTACTTTTTTCTCTTTTGACTCTCCCATAGGAGGAAGACAAACTGAAACATGCTCCAGAGCTGAAATAACAGTTCACTCCATGGATTTGAAATTAAGTAGAATATCGACTTTCCAGAAAACTCCCAATGGATGTTGAAATAATGATTTTTACAGCAGTGATTTTTTTCTTCTTTTAAAGCGAAGCAATATGAAAAATAGATAAAGTCTTGCTGCAAAGGGAGAGTCACTCTCAGCAGCTCTCCTCAAGCAGCAAAGCTGCAGACAGGACGAGCTGTCAGCCCTGCTCAGCCCCATGCCTGCTTGGCTAGAAGGATGGGTCTGACGCTCCTTGCATCAGCTTGTGCTGATTGTAGGGGTTTTGCAGATGAGGGTCAGCAGAAATGGGATGGGACTTATGGCATGGTGTGACAGAGGGATGGAATTGGGGTCAGGATACTGAGGACCCCCACTTCACCTTTAATCCTCAGCCAGATGTGTCCTGCTCTGTGAAATGTAAACTGTTGCCCCTGGACAAGGCAGCTGGCTTTCCGGATTCAGTCCAGGTCCCAACCAGAAAGTGTTTGTAACTCAGGAACCACTCCAAAAAAAACCCCTTGGGTCACATTTCCTACAGTGATCCTATCAGGGTTTAAAGGTCCAGAACAAGGAGAACCATTATTCTGCAGCCTGGTAATAATTTAGGGCTCCCACTCATCTGAGATGCTCAATTTCCCCCAGATCCCAGGGATGTCATCAGGTTTTGAGGGCCCTTTAAACAGCAGCAGCTCAGGGAAAAACATCTGGAATAAAATATACTGAAGGTCCCTTAGTCAGAAAGATTTCTGCAAAGGTAGTAAGGAATACCTAACCACAAATGTGTGCTGCATGGAGTCCCATGTTGCTGAAACACAGACACCACACCGCTTCCTGCAAAGGAGCTTTAATGAATGCTCATGTCTGAAGCTGACCTGTCCTGGACCGCATGGCCGCTCTTTCATACGTAGGACAGTTGCGACTGTCCATACTGCTGTATGATGGGTCTCCACGGAGAGGACATGCTCATGCTCTGCTAAAAAGCCAGGCAGCCCTAGTGGCTCTGACCAAACAACTCCCATAATTGGGCTTTTCTCTTGCAGTACAGGACATCTTTAATTAATCCACTACTGTTCCTGTGTGCTGTTCCCATCGGAGCTCACCCGCAGTGCGCAGGCATCATGCAGAGCATCTGACGCTCTCCAAATGTGCGATGTCAGTCATGTCTTATCATGCCAAGGGCCTGGCATGTAATGACTGCCCATCAAACTCATTCCACAGATGGGCACATCAGGGCAGGGAGCGCCAGGCTGGGCCAAACCCAGTCATTTCTGTCCTTCCTCACGAACTGTTGCTGGTGGCCACAGCAGCACTGGTCTGGGTCACACGCTTTCAAACAGAACACAAGTTGGGACCATCAGGCGGTTGCTACATATAAGCATGAGGTCTGCCAGATCGCACACGAGCACTGTAAGGAATGAAAACCCAACAAGCTGGATTGAAAATACATGGTTCAACACACAGTGCAGTTGTTGTGCTTTAGTAAGTCATCAGGCAATCATCCCGAGCCATCAGAACTGATGTAAGTCCACAGCAAGTATAGGCACCAACTCAGCTAATCCCTTTTCTTTCTGCATAAGCTAAGTCACACTCCTTTCCATTTATATTAACAACCTCCAGCTCAGTGCTTTCAGATTAAAGGACAGATACACCTGTGCCATTACACAATATAAAACTGCAAGTTTTATTGCTAATATCACCAGATTTCAAATCCAGACACCTGTGAGGACACTGCTAAATCCATCACCAACTTACAGTGCAGTCTGGCAGTCAGGACAGTTGTCCTCGGGTTGGCCCAAGAACAAAGTGTGCAACGCAGAGGCTCCACACCCTGCTATTTTCAGCAGCATTTGGTACATACCTCTGCCTGAAATTCCCTAGCACTGACATCCTTCTGTTGTCACCAGTCAGCGGCAGGATAAAGTCTCTGCTTGCACCGAGCAGCATCCTGGCTCTGAAACAAGAGATAGCTGAACAGTGCTTTACAACTCTTAATGCTAAGTAAAAGCGGATTTAGTTCCCCATGCTCAGGACAGCTAAAGCACTAAGTGTACAGAGGGCACAGCTTGCTGGCACATTAAAGGGAGAGCATAGTGCAGCCTAAATCAAAGTACCTTCTCCCGTCCTTGTCTTTCTCCAAACTCTACCAAGAGCAAATTAAATATGGTTGAGAGCTCAGCTGCCTGGGCTTAGCTCTCCTCCCTCAATAGTAGAGGATAACCTCCAAACTTGGCATTAAGTATCTTAACTAAGATGGACAGTGAAGTGGTTCATATAATGCACTATTGACCCAGCGGTACCACCGCACCTAGAAGCACTGATAGCTACACAAGCATACGGCTTCACTTGGCACAGTAATCCTGATCACTTCCCAAGGACACTTCTTTTTAGGCTTGAGGACGTTCTTACCCCAGTGAAATAATCCCTTACTCACGGGGCCAAGCGTTGCTGGCTCTTATACCTGAGCAGTCCCTCCCATCTCAGGTGTGTGGCACAGGCAAACACCAGTAGGGTTTTCCTGTTCATCACCCCAGCTCCAAGCATATCAGCGCACCTGAGAAGGGCCCATCATGCACACCTAGGGCATGTGAGTGCACAACTGGCAATCCTACTTAGCAGGACTTTGCTATTCAGCACAGGCTGGCTGCAATACCAAAGCTGCCCCAAAGAGCAGCAGAGAAGATCCCGAAGGACCTGGAGCCCTTTCTGAGCACGGCTCCACTGCCTGACTGCTGAGAATTCCACTTGGGAGCTGAACAGTAACATCTACCCCATAAAATAACAGCAAAGGAACAGCAATGTAAACAATAAGCCTGAGGCATGCAAACCTCTCCTATCTAATACTTCTCAGAAGCATCATGAAGGACAGTATGGTTTCTTGGAAAACACAGGCTAGAAACCATACTGTCCTTCATGATGCTTCTAAGAAGTATTAGATAGGAAAGGTTTGCATGCTTCAGGAGCACTGATTACAGGCAGATCAGTGACAGCGTTAAGTGCTGTAACTTTCAAAGAAGTCATCCAGGCAAATGATTATTCAGGTCTCTCTACCTGGTTTGGTTTGATTCAAAAAACATTGGAGGCTAAAAATGGTTTACTTAGGAGTCTATAATCTAGCTAGATTTCACTGCAAGGATCCAAAAATAGATTTGGAAAACAGAAGTATGCTGATTAAAATAACAGCGATTTGGAGTTAAACACACCGCTGTGGGAAGCCTTGTGCTACAGTGCAAAAGTCATTTTCCCGGGACTGTTTTGTCGAACATCTAAAACCCAAACAGTAATCAGGCTGGAAGGAGTCCCCCAAGATGGGGAAATCTCTTTTGTCAAGCTCAGACCTGAGCTTGGGAACGTTCAGAGAATCGTAGAATCATAGAATAGCTCAACTCCCAGAGCGTCAGCTGTCACACTGGAGAGGCCAGCCGCTGAAACTGAAACTCTCCTGCACTTCCCAGGCAGCCGGGGAGCTACAAGCCTTGTCCTCTACAAGCCACTGCCCTGCAGAGCTGCCTCCCCCAGGGACCTTCTCACGCTGCTCACTGCAGCCCTCCCACCACCGGGAGGAAAGCCAGGCACTGATACCGCACCTTGTGCCTTAGTTACACCCAAGTCTTTGAGGCTCCTGGAACGAGACCCTAATCCAGCATTAAAGCCCTGAGTATGTACAGGATCTGCCCCTTCTTTACAGTGGTGAGTCAGGTTGAGGGATGCTCAGGTCACAGCAAGGAAGATTCAGCCAGTTTGGGTGGTGGAGAGCAAACCCGAGCCACCAGAAGGATGGCCGGGAAAGCACAACACACTGAAACAGAAATCGCAGGAGAGCATGAGGATTGTGTGGATGGGAGCCAGGGGTGCAACACCTTCAGCTCCCCCATGCAGGCAGAAGTGCTGCATGAAGCCTGCCCAAGCCAGGCTTCAGCTGTAACCCAGCTGAAGGCTGCAGGCCAGGCATGGACTTCACCTGGGGAAGGAGCTCTGTGGCAAACAGGTTAGCTGCCTAGAGCTGAATAACTGCCCGGTGGATGCACATGAGGATAAAACAAGGCACCGTTGCTCTGCCACAGCAGCCGGGCAGCGGGGACTGCAGGATGCACGGGCAGCTCAGGCACAGGCAGTTTGGAGAGGCAATGGGCACTGCTGGAGCTGACTGCCTGATGTAAAGAGGGGTGGGAGCCTGGGGGTGTCCTTTGCACCCTTACAACACACAGAACATGCTTGCGGAGAGCTACCAGAAGCTCGCAGCACAGCCTGGGCTGTACAGAAGGGACACACAGTTGACAGCTGCTGAGTGGACAAAATCTGCTTCCTAAAGTGGCACGCTGCTGGTTTATTTGCTATTTGCCTGCCTTATAAAAAGATCCAGTCTGAAATCAAGTTTTATTAGCAGTACCCTAGTGAGCCAAGGTGGCTGGCTGGAGGAAGAGACAAACTCGAACGGGCTGTCACAGCCAGCGAGTCCGCATTTGACCCTGGAGCACTAACTCCGGAGAAGCAGCAGAGCCACCAGCGTCCGGACACCAGGATGCAATGCTTATGTTAAAGGAAACAGAGTGAGACTGCCAACCAAGGGATGAGGGGAACTACCAGCTGCCAAAGACATTAGTATTTAAAGCAGAGGGAACAGAAGTGACCAAACATGAGAGCAATTCAACTCTTGCCATGCTGTCCACTCGCAAAGGCTGTGCTTGCTGTCAGGTGCCCTGGTCACCACCCATGCCATCCATGCTTGTGCTGGGGGCTGTATTTTGGCCCATTCATCCCCCAAGTGGGTCCACTTGGAGACAACCTGGGGGGCTTAACCCCTTCTGCACCACGCTGACCAGCCTCACGGCTGCACAGAGCTGTGTGAAATGGGTACCCTCCGCCTGCCCCAGGGGTGGAGTGCTGGGGCAGTCCCTGCGAGGCTGCAGACCAGCTTCCCCAGCAGCCCCCGACAGGGATTTGCAGTCATTGCAGCACCCTGACTCCGCACCATGGTAATTCATAGCACAAGATGCACCGGCACCACTCGCTCGGGCTGCAGCAAACCCTGCCCCAATCTCCTGCGCTCAGCAGGAGAGACCAGCAGGGCTCAGGAACACCACCAAGCAATAAAAGCCTTTCCCAAAAGCAATGGGAGTACCCTCTAAACAAACAGCCTTCCCTCACCCACCTCCAGAAAACAGTGCATCTCACCACTCTTGTTTAACAACCTGTAAGCGCCTCCCCGGGATCAGTGCTGCCCACACGTGAGACAACTGCTGTCCATTCTCAGCCCGAGACACAGGGACCAGCAGTCCTGGCAGGTAGGATGCTTTGCAACACATCTGAAAGGGAGGTAAACTCTCTGAAAATAATGGGATTTTAACTAATTCTAGCTTCCTTAAAATAGAATGAGGTTTAATAGAGTCCTTTAAAAAAAGCAATCCCTTATCACCTACCTACACATCTCCAAGATTATCCCTAGAAAGACCCCCAAGAACAAAATGAAACATTTTGTTCAGTGAAGCATCTCAGGAGTACCAGAAATCCACTTATTACACAGCTCTGAAAGTAAGAAAAATGGGGATAAGACACAACGCATTTTCCTCCCCATCACTACAATATTTTGCTCAATCACAGATCCTTTGGACGAGGCTGGCAGCCCTGGATGGGGAGGTGTTCTCCAGCAGCAGCACAGCGCAACATACCGCAAATCAGTGCTCTTCCTTTCAGACCATTTCAATGAAACTTCGCAGTTCCTCATCTGCTTCCAAAGAGACAGAGTAACTCAGGACATGGATGCCCCAGAATATATATAAGCCTTAGAACAGGCAGTGCCTTGGCAAAAACCACTTTAAAACAGAGCTTTCTAAGCAAGGGAACCAACAGACTCTGCTTCAGTCCCTGGACGCCACAGCAACACCTTCAGCAAATATTTTGAAGGATATTTTCCAAGCTCTTTCTCTCTGTACCACACTGATCTTTTCTGGGAAGGGATATGGCTGGCTCCATCTTCAAAAGAAGCTGCACCCACAGCCCTGGGCTATGAACTTCAGCACATCTACCCATCACGCCCTTGGGAGTCCAGCCCCAACCTCAAAGAGCTGTGGATTTAGGCAGTGCCCTACCTGCAAAACTCTTGCACAGGATTTGCCCACCCTTTGTTTTTGCAGCAAAGCTGCAGGCAGAAGGCTCTCCGGATTCAAGTGCTCCCACTTCTAACCTTGGCAGGGCACAGCACTGTCTCAGGCTCGTCTTTCTGCAAAGACACGATGCAAGATAAAGGCCGCCACTGCAATTGGATTGGAAACACCATGGTGAAAAGCAGCATGTTGGTGTCTAACAACAATTTTTGTGATTTTTCTGATTTTTTTGTTTAAATTCCACTGCAAAATCCTCATGTGCAGAGGAGCACATGCAAGACCCAGGGTGGCTTTGCACCAAAGAGGAGCAGAGGACCTGGCAAAGTGTCTCCATGCAAAGGAAGGAGCGATGCCGCTTGGCAAGGCAGCAAGCAAAGGTTTGGCTCTGCCAGGGTAGAAACGCACCAGCCTGGTGCAGCCACGTTATCATCAATTGCCATTTAGTGCAGCCACAGCTATTCCCAATGGCCGTGCCGCGTCCAACCCCACTTGGGGGGTTGGGCCCCAGCTCTGTGCTGCGGTACCCGCACTCACAAGGCTACAAATAGCTCAGATACGCATGGGCCAGAGAGCGACTGCACACAGTGTGGTATCGCCCTGAACAAACCCAGGGATGGGAGAAGCAGCAGAGCACCTCACACCTCTCCCTGGAGCCAACAGCATCCCCAGAACACGCCTCTGATCTGCTACCACATTTCAGCTCCATACCCTAGGTATGCAATTTGCTACAGTGGAAACAAGATTCTTTTGAAGGCACAAATGTGAATTTGGCTTTGGACCTAAATCCCAGTTTTCAAGCACTGAATGCATCTCTCAGAGGAGACCCTGTCTGTTCAGCACATTCAGGGAAACTGTTCACTGCACAAATCTGGTGTCAGTGCCTTGGCACGAAACTCTCAGGACAGAGGTACGTTCTGATGGTGCAGACAGCCCATTTCTGACAATGTCACTTCATGTTCGGCTCCTTCACCTGTTTTCTGCCACCTCCCAGATGTTCCCCCCCAGCCTTAATAAAACCTTTAGAGCTACAAAGAGAAATTTCTCCTGCGCGTGGCTACCCCACATTTAAAACCTCCCAGCTGCCCTGCACCCCTGGTACTAATGGCATTCTCCCAAGCAGCCCATCTGCAAACTCTGCCTGACCTGAGAACCCAGCGTCAGAGCAGGGAGTGGAGGGTGGTGGGAGCTGCCATCTCTCAATGCCCAGCCTGTCACCTCTGCGCTGCGAGGGGACATGTTCCTCGGCAAGATAGCATGGTCAGCGTGCTGTCCCGCACCCTATCTGCTTCCCATCTCAGCTCAAGCACAGACTCAGCCTTTCATCCAATCCTGAAAGAACATGCTTTTCTCCTCTTTTATTTTTTATGTGAACAAGAAGCTACAAGCGAGTATTTGGCCTTTGCAACCGATGGGCTGCAGCCAAACTCTGCCATATGTTCCAGCAAATACATGTGGGCTTTGCTTCCCATCCAAGAAAGGTAAAAAAGGACATTTATGAGACGGGATTGTAATTATTCAGTGGCCAAATCCCTGACCCTTGACGTCAGCTCTGGAGGGTCTGTTTAACTGACCAGTTGTCATGGAAAGGAGGGGGACTGATTGGGAGGCACGGGCTGATGAGGAACAGCTCTTTGCTGCCTGAACCCACACACAGGCAGACCCCCTGCCTCCATTAGTCATCACCAGCTCATGGCCAAGAAATAAAAATGTCGATACCTTATTGCCGATACGTTGGCTAGAAACAAAAACATCCAGGGAACTTTGCACCCTCCTTCCTGCCATCGGTTACTGTTAAAAAGCGCAGGCCAAATCCTGATCTCAGTTTCCCCAGCGTAAAGGCAGAGAAACTCCAAGCCCTCAGCTGGGTCACCCTGGGTTCACATCGATGTATCCAAACTCAGCCTGGCCTCGGACCAGACTACACACATGGAAATATGCCATGTGCAGAGTACAGGGGTCCCTACTCCACGGGAACAAACACAATCACAATGACTAATTCATACCACCTCCAAAGGAAAAAAAAACTAAGATAAATAGCCCCCGAATCCCTTGCTCCAGATGTCAAACGCTGCCTCGAGCCCCGGGTCCTGCTCACAGGGCTCCTGCAATGCTCAGGAAGTTGGCAGCAAATGGCTCAGTTACGGACACGATGGTTTCTCATTACTGCCCACGCCATCCACGATGAAATCACCAGTTGTATGAGGAAATGGGAATAATCCTCGTTGAAACCTCAGGCACAGCTAGTGAGTACTGGGCACAAGTTTGCCTAGCAGGGCTAAATTGCATTGCTTGTTCACATGCAGTTCATTATCAGCTGCCATTTGTTATTCCTGCAGCCAAAGACAACAAAAGCACTCGGCAGAAGCCAGAGCAGAGCTCGCTAGGACGTATGGATGAAAATTAACAAAAAAACCGGCAAAAAGCCGTTTAACAAATCCCAGCGCAATGCAGCACATGGACAGGGCAGTTCAGCAGCAAGGCTCTGCCAAGGAGCAGCCAGCAGAGGAAGCCATCATGAGATGAGTGATGAGCAAGGTGCAAAAAACCACGGGAAACCAAAAAGATAAAAGAACAGGGAAGGGGCAGGTTCCCAGATTACAGCACAGCAGCAGGAGTCTGTTCTCCAAAGCCAATGGGCCCTCCCGTGCTACTGGTGCCCAGTTTTTCCCCCGAGTTGGGATGTTAACCTAGCTTGTGCATTGGGATGCCTCTAGGTCAAGACCTCAAAAGATCCAGAGTAACCATGTGAGTCACGATACTGTTTTCTCCATCATCCAAGCCACAGCACCAGGGATTCCCAAGAAGTAAGAGGAATCCAGGCTTACCTTTTTTTCTCCAAAAGACATTTTGCAGGCTGGGACCTGCCACCAGTATATTTTGGAGCCCTGGCATGACTGCATAACTATGAGGTGAGAAAGAGGAACTTGGCAAGACGAAAAAAAGTAGCCCTGGCCATCAAATGGCTGATTACTAGCCTGTACGAAACGAGCTTAGTGGGTCTGAGACCAGTTTGTGCTAACTGGTGGTGTCCTGATTGGCAGCGGTGCTGAGCAGGGCTGTGCTAATATACTATCGGTTGAAATGATGTGGAAATCTGTAAACACCATAGTTTTGCTTTTGGATTTGCCCTATAAAAAACCAAAACAAAATAAAAAAAAAGAAAACAAACCAAAACCCAGCAGAAAGTCACTACAACCATCTAATCTAACTTTTAGTATGGCACCAGCCCAGAGTCAAGTCCAAAAAGCCAAGACTGAGTCTCCTGTGAAGACAGTGAGGGAGTCCCGTGTCATTCTTGGTACACTGGTCTCACCTGCCGTCTCACCTTCACCACAAACACATGGGCATTTGCTAGTGCCGGTAGTGAACCACTGGGCCACCTCTTTCCTGCTCTGATAATACTTTCAAGTCAAAATAAAACATTTCATTTGAAGTGGTCGGCAAGAACAGGAGCAGGGGCAGTTGAGTCAGTATCCCAGGTTTAGGGCAGGATAATTAGCCCTGCCCTAAACCCGGGACACTGACCCAGCCATCAAGACTCAAGTTTTCCTTCCCATAAACTGTGTTTATTTTTGTCTACATTATTTTAACTTATTGAGCACTAACATTTACCCTCTCGTGAAGACTAGGAATGCTCTCTCAGAAAATCTAAATAAAGAGACGTTCCAAGAGATTACTTCTGGGATCTATTTATTTATCCAGTATCTGAGTAATACTAATTCTCAAGATTAAAGATAAATAAACACCACTAATAGTAATAATCCAAATAATAATGACTATCTGACAGTTGCATTATAGGTCGTTGGCTGGGATGTGTCATATAAATCCTACAAACACAAGACCAATGGACTGGGCAGGACAGGTGGTGGCTGTGGTGAGAAATGGCCTCAGTAGGCTGCTCCCTCAAAAACTTTTTATTAGCGTGATTTTGCACATTATTCTGTGTCACCACCCACGAGATGCCATGAGTGAAATCACCGCCTTTCCCTCGAAGGCTGCGGTTCACCCCGGGACAGGACACTATTACCTGCTTAAGTCCACGCAGCATTACAGCATGAAGGAAAACAGAAATAAAACATTCATGGAAAGTATCAGCCCTCGAGTGAAACAAACCAAATTCCCAAAGCAGCTACATTGGTGTGAATCCAGAGTTACTCCGCGATACATAGGTAGGTAATCCAGATGTCTGTCAAGGAGACAAAAGACTCTGGCCCAGTGCAACAGTGCAGAGATGGGCAGCAGCGAGTAGTTACGCGAGGTGGAAAGAATTTGGTGGAGATGTCTTAACAACCATCCTAAGGCTGGATACAGGCGCTCAGAGACAGATGCCCAAGCGTGGCTGGTGGTAAGGCTCACATAAGCACTTGGCAGAAGACAGAATGATCAGCTTGGAGTGGTTAGAGATCTGGTTTTGTATACACAAGTCTCCTCCTTTGAGTTTGGATTCCCATAAATCGGGAGTTTTCAAAGGCAGAACTGGAGTAGGGCAATAATCTGTATCACAAAGGTTTCTGTGAGTTCGGCTCCCACTCTGTTTCCTTTTATTTTTTTCTCCTATGGTCTTTTATCAAGTTATTATTGTGTCTGTATTGCATTTCAGAAATCTTGGTGGCGTGGGTGGGCAGGAGAGCACGGCGTGACCCAAGGACACACTCCCAGCGGTGCCTCCAGCACTGCCCCATCAGCTGCAGTGTGGCAGACCCGGCAGAGGAGACAACAGCGCAAAGCCAATGTTCTTCCCAAACAAGACCACTAGAAAGATTAAGCTGCCTGTATAAAGTTTTTATGACCAAAAAAATATTTTTTTCTAAAATGAAATAACTTTAAAGAACAAATAAACAGCCCCTCCTACAACATGAAAAACCTAAACATTGTTGGTTTACACTTGCAACACATGAAATCCTGATGATAACGGAACTGAAGCACAACTCACGCACGGCAAGGGGGAACTCAAAACAAAGACAGAATAAGCAAGACCGGGCGGACTCTTGCGCCTTTGTTCTACTTACGATCTCTCATTACTAAGAGAGGAACAATGTCCTGTGCACTGGAGATTTATTTATTGTTTTAAATGCAAACACAGACTAAAAGACCTTTCCTCATCTAGAGCCAAGGCTGGTGGTTACAGACTACATACATACAATTCCTGCCGAGCTTCACCAATGTGCAGCGGGGTATGCAGGCAAGTGGGAAGATTGAGACGGTTGCGAGTCAGCATTTATAAAATGGGAGCAAGTGCCCAGGAGCAGCACACCAATATCCAGAGAAAAAGAAAACTGGCTATAGCAATCACCCAGCAGAGGCCAGGGGATGCTGTGGCTGGGAACAAGACAGGAT
>NW_009259179.1:2114270-2118389 GCF_000687185.1 Egretta garzetta
GGAAAGAGACCTTGAGGGATGGGTTAGCAGGGTAGAAGAGAGGCAAGACCTGGTTTTGTAATTGATACAGTGATTAACTTTTCCAGGTAACTTGTTATTTTTGGACCAGACTGACTTGCAGGCATCAGCACCAGGACTGGAAGCGATGCTCTGTCACAGGGTTCATGGCAGACCCCCCACAGCAAGCTCCAACACGGCTACTGAGTCAGCAGCTCACAGCCAGCAAAGGCTCGCACGGTATAGGTTTCCTGCTTCTCCACTCACTCGCAGAGCTAGAAATCCCCCAAAAGGAGGGGGGTAGAAACATCATGGCCTGCAAGCTAGGGTTTAACAGAAGAAAGATGACTAAGGCAACAAAGCAAGGAGGATGTGATTAATAAAATATTAACTATCATCACCTGGCAAGCCTAGAGGGTATTTCACTGACAAAGACCAAGCAGCCAGCACACAGCAGAGAGCCACCAGCCTAAGGCAAACTGCCCTTCTGCCCATGGGACAGGGCATCAGAAACCCACTGAAGGGCCTTTCCTCTGTGGGCTGGACAGCCCACTACAAGAGTTAAATCCCATATTCTCACAACCTGTTCCACTCTAACTGCCTCAGCTAGCTGTACCCAGCATGTTTCTAAATTACCCGAAAATATCAGCTATCCTAGGAAAAGGAGGAGTCTTCCTACTTACAATACATATTTGTAACCTGCAAAGAAGACTTGCGAGCACATTTGGGCTTGGGCTGCTGTAGAGGCTGCAGCAACCTCAGACGCCTGATCCAGAGCCCAAAGTCCATAGAAACCATCATCTGAATCCATAAACTGTCCCAGTCCTGCAGTGTCCCACAGTCTCCCCTCACATCATGCCAGTCACCAAAACCACTCAGATCACATCTGTGAAACAGAACAGTGGTCTTCAGGTGGCTACTCATCCTATTTCAGAAAAGTACAGAAGAAAAAAAACAAAATCAGGAAATAATCTAGTGAAGTGATAGGATGACATGGATTTAAGAGGCTGATGGGACATGTTCTTACAGAGGGATACCAATTGGTATTTCACCTAACCACATCATCACCCCTGTGCACCTCTACTGTGCTCTGTGCAGGAGTAGCTTGAGCATCTGCTCAGAAGCAGGAGCAATGCAGCCCAGGGCAGCCACTGCTACAGCCCAGCACGCAGCAAAGGAAGTCCCAAACCTCCAATTCTAACATCAGTTTTCCACCAATTCGCTGCAGAGGCTAATTCACCTCACCACGACTGGGCCACGCTGTGCTGGCACTTGCTCTGCAGTGGGAGACCAGAGGCAGAGGGAGACCCCAGCTTGCCCACAGGGCGCACAGGATGGCTCTGGTGCCCCAAAAGCAGCAGAGGCACACACAGTGCTGGACAACATTTGGTCTGTGTATCTGTCCAGCAGGACTAAAAGCCTTTGCTTTTCATACCCCACAGGAGTGTTGCAATGATTAGCTCATGTTTATTCAACACCATTTTTCAAAGCACTGCACAAGAGCCAAACCCTTCGGGTTTTTTTATCCGTTCCTTGCTCTGTCGCTCCCTCCCAAAGGGATGTGTTTCTCCCCTCCTGAGAAACAAACAAGTGTGAGGTCAGCAGGACTGTGAGGTGGGAAGCGTGTTCTAGGCTGCTCCGCTTCTCTCAAACCACAAATGCCACCAACCTCTGTGGTCTGTCCAGCATGGCACCCCATGCAAGTGCCCAGCATCCAGGGTTCCCCATGCAGCCCGGGGGAGGGCCAGACACGATAAGCAGCAGGATGTCTAACCTCATCTCATTTCCTTTTCGGTTTCAAGGAGGAAAACAAGGCGGGGGGAGTGTCAAACAGCCACCCCTGGAGCCCTGCAGCCTGCCCGTGCACCCACGGCAAGGCAGGGGGATCTGCACAAGCCCCGCTTTGCAGCTCCCCTTCTCAGACGAAAAGCCGAGCAGATGCTGCAGCCGAGGTCTCCCTGGAGGGTGCATGTGCCAATGCATCCCAGCCCTCAGGGAACATGCCAAAGCCTTGGCACTCAGCCTTGGCACGAGGGGATGGTTCACATCCAAGTGTATGTAAGCGCTAGACATTAGACCTCGTGTTTTGTGCAAGTGCAGGCAAATCCGATGCGGGGCATTTTCTCCTGCACACAGACTTGTTGAGCCAGATTGAGAGAGCAAAACTGGGAACAGAGCTCAGAGGCAGGCAGCAGCAGGGTGAGGATGTGGACAAACCATCACAGGTTGCTCTGCGGGACAAAGCCGATCAGAGTGCTGCTTACAAAACCCAAGAGCATCCAAAAGGATTAAAGAAAAAGGCATTAAAAATGGAAACAGCTCTACTCAAGGTGTACCTTCCCCTGGCTACAGGTGCCTGAAACCTGGGCATCCACGCAGATAGCAAGAACATCCGCTACTCCATCAGACAGCAAGAAAATCAAAGTGTTAGCATGAATATAAAATCTCCAAACGTTGCAACAGCAAATTAAAATGAGTCCTATGTAATTAAAAAGGCTGTTTTCACCACATTGCTTTGATAAGTTTACAGTGCATTTTTAAATGAGGAAAATAAAAACCTCAGTCCCAGCAGCAGCAGAAATGGGAGAACAGACCATATTCTCAAATCAACGGGATTTTTCTAGATCGATTTTACTGAAATGGGAGACAAAAAAACCCATTCCCTAATTGTGAGGCAAGTTTTTCAAGGAGCTTGATATGAGCAAACCTTTGTGACTCTGGGAAAGGCTTTAAATTCAGAAGAAGAAATCACTTCACTTTTTAACATGGCAAATTTAGTGTCGCTTCCCACAGATGGTGACATTACACAGAGAATCTTTCAAGGTAAGGACCGCAGGCAAATTCTGCCAGCTTCACTGGGATGGCATACAATCCAAATTATAGTCCCAGTTCACTCCCGGGATTTCCTTCAGGAACTCTATGCAGCACGTAGACACTAGAGTTTAAGTCAATGCAGTTCCAGCCCCTTACTTGCAAAAATGACCTTAAAGCAATGACAGACAAGGAAGTCTAGAAAAAGCACTATAGCTATGGTTTTCCAGAAGATTTTAAAATGCAGTAGCTGATTTTGCCTCCTTGTTCTGCTGCTGTGTAGGCACTGCACCACAGGCACTGGCACTGCCCAGGGCAGATGTTTGCTTCTCCGGCTAGAAATGGATTTCAGCAGAATCACCCTCTCTGTGCTCCGCTGTGCAGGTCTTCACCTATTAAGTTGCCTATAGCAACTAAAAGGTTATGAATGTGCTCAAATAAAGCAGAAATCCAGAGGGAAATGTTCCAGAAATGTTTTAAACATTCAGCTTGGCATGAAATAAAATTCCCACAGTTTCTGTCCTTACTAGTCACGAACAGAAACACTTACTACAGGTACCTGGCTTGACAGAGCACAAGTCCTGAGCGAAAAGAAAAATACCATTAACTATCCTGGCGTGGGTTGTTGTTTGTTTGTTTGTTTTCTTCTTCTTTTTGGCAAGGAAGTTCAAAGAATAACACAATTTTCCTCAGGGAAGGCAACAGCTACAAGGCAGAAGTTACTGGGGTAGGAGGATGACACTCAGGATGTCAGGGGCTGCTAACCACTGACTGTACAGTGTTATGCAAAGTATTTGGTATCGAACAACAGGACAAGGACCATCAGGTCCCTGGGGCAGAGGTTACACACCTCCCAGCTTCGTGCACACTCCCAGCTCCTGGAACACAGCATCATTTCAGTTTGTCTGAATGGGAGACACCTCTGGCACAGGAGTTACTGGGGGGGGACACACGACGATGACAGGGGGGAGGGTCTGGGGGCTTTTCCCTGCAAACTCTACACCGAAGACAGGTCATTTTCAGAACTATAATATGATGCACTGAAAGACAAACAAAAGCATCCCTCGCCAAAACAAAAAGAAAAAAAAAAAAAAAAAAAAAAAAACCAACAACAAACCAGGTAAGCACAGGTAAGCCAAGGCTGGGCAGAGTCCAGGGATGCTCCGTGCCGGGAACGGGCCGCACCCAGCAGTGGGAAGGGAGGGGGGGGCTGTACCTGGGCTGCCTGAGAAGGACGGAGTGGGGGCACCGCACCGGGGGCGCGCTGGGAGCGTGGAGGAGAGGGTCACTTTTTGGAGGGGGCCAGTTGGG
>NW_009259179.1:2119152-2147637 GCF_000687185.1 Egretta garzetta
CAGGACCCGGCCCCCCCGCGGCGAGGTGGGGGCCGCAACCACCGGCCAGGCGTCGCTCAGAGCATCCGAGGGATGCAGGTTTGGTTTTTTTTAAACGACGTCGTGAAATTTAAATTGCCCCGGGGTGATTTAAAGGGCAGCAGCAGTCTCTCCTCCCTCTTTTCCCTTCCGTGCCCCCAACCTCCTCCTGCTGTCCCCGCATCCCCCCGGCTGGCGCCGTTATTCACGGGATGCTTTTTTTGCCCCTCCCTGGGGCTGTTGCTTGGAGCCGTTTTTTGCGGGAAAAACCGCCCTTACCCGCTCTTAAAAAGCCTCCCGCCGCTGGGAATTCTGCAAATAAATCATCTGGGATGGGCACAGTGAGTGGCCGGTGAAGCCTTTTCAGCTCCCAGCTGTGTGTTTGTCTCGCTTCCTCCAACGTTTCTCTCTTCCAATGCTGCGAAGCCCTGCCCTGCCAAAAATGTTACTCTTTTTTTTTTCATTATTTGTAAGGCATTCTTGTGATGAGACGTTTGGCTATGCAGCCTAGTGACAGATGAAAAAAAAAATCTTAGTTGGCATTTTAAATAATCTCAGCATTGAGCACCTGTCAGCAAGAAGTTTTTCATATTAATACAGTTAATTTGGCTGAAATCAGCTGTTCCTGAGTGAGAGGCAATGGACAAATCCTGGATCCCATTAGATGCTTTACTGTAAACTGTTCTCGAGTACTTGCGTACAGCACTGTGCTCAGTAGCGTCTCTCACCAGGGATTGTGGGCTTAGTTATTTCAGACATTTCAGGATTATCTCTATAGCTGTTGGCTATCTTTTCATAAGCTAGAATAGCAGCAAAGGGGAGATGCTTGAAACCCATTTGGTCCAGATTTTGTTATTGCATCAAGCCAGATGTTCCTCATGGTCACACTGGGCTTTCCCCTCTGCTGCTCTAGTGGTTTGGATCAAACTGTGCCTCATTTATGCTGCTGTGTCCTGGGTCAGAAACAGGGCTCGCACCCTCTCTTTGGGCAAGTGATCACATTCTGGAGTCTGGTTTGCAACAGTTTCAGGGAAGGGTTTTCCCATGTGGCTGGAGATTATTGTTAGAGTTCTTGGTGAAGAGCTTTCCTATTTGGCAAAGATTTCATAACAATCTTCCTCGTTGCTTTCTTGCAAATTGGCACAAAACGTTTTAAGATTTGGGTGTCCCTCCATCCTTCTGCCCTGCCAGGCTGGCGTGCTGGGGAGGGTACTGACAACGGAGGAACCACACACGCTGAAGGGAGAGGTACGTGCTGTAACCGCTTGCCCATGCAATACGAGTTCTCAGGTCCAGATAAAGCCTTTTGCAAGGGAAGGGTTATCAGCACTCCTGGGGAATGGAGGCGATGCGATGAGAGGGCTGCTTCAACCTTCTCAAGGGTAACTTGAAGATTTGCTGCCTAGATATAAGGCGGAGGTGCCACTAGTGACTGCACAAGTCTAGAGTGGGAGTCAGCTCTGCCGCAAAACACAGCGATAAAGCACCCGGCTCCTGGGTGCACTTTCTGAAGGATGCACCTCAGATGATCTATTTGCAGAAGTACTGTATGCAATTCTGTGTTGTTTCCAAGTCAGCGACATCTCTGTGTGTGCAATGATAACATTGAGGCCCTGCATAGGAAGGAATGCAGAAAGTACATGAATGACTGAAGAGAGGATGAAGTCAAACAAAATGTTTTCGTTCAGGCAGCTGCATTTTCAGATCCAGATGTTTCTTTCATTAAAAATCCTTTTTAAAACAGTAAAGAAAAGGTTCTTAGTTCATACACCCAATTCTGCTGCACTTCCTCCAGGGCTTTCTCTGTAGGCACCCATTCACTCCGCGACCAGACTGCCACTACCACTACCTCCCCTTTGCAGCCCTTCTGCCTAGGGTCATGCTTCCTTTGGTCACAAAAGTCTATGCTTTCTCTCACCTTGATGCCTCATTGCTACCTAATTGCAGCAAAGAGCTCAAAAAGAGTTGCCACGTACAAGGTACTCGATCCAGGCTGTCTCTGGGTCATTCCAGTGCAGTTGTTCGAGTAACCACCCTTCTTTCCATGCCCCTGCTCACTGCCTAAATGAAAAGGCAACCACCAGATGGAAAGAACTTTGCTGGTCCTCTGACTGGGGGTCTTGTTCTTGCAGAAGATCTGAACCATAACAATTCAGCAATGCAGCTGCTACAGCCAACAGCACGGTAAGCATGGTGGGCTTGCCTTACTGGAGTTGGAAAGGAGCTGGGTTATAAGCCTTGCACGTATAAAGGCAGGATTTCACCCAGCAGAGCAATTACTAGTTTAGGATGTTACAACTCTGAATCATGCCCCAAGATGCCTGAGATATCCCTCATGCCTCTAATGAAAGGAATAATTCTAAAAATGTAACAACTCAGCCCGTGTTCAGATGTTGATCCTGGCCCCTGTGCAGTTGTTTTGAAAGACCTTTTCCTACGTAAATAGATTCATCTGAAGCTTTTTTCTTCTTTTTTTTTCTTGAGGAAAACTCTGATATATGGGTCAAACCACCGATGATTTGGCAACAAGATAAGAGCAAATTTTAGAATGCCTTCAAAATGGCTTTTCAACATGCACTTTACAAGCAGACCTAAGTTTCAAGCCCTCTCTGTTTCATTCGTAGGCTTGCCTTCGTATTTAATTCATGGACAAACTTTATAATTCCCAAATCAAACACAGGTGACCTCTTCAGCCCTGTACTTTAGTAAGGGAGAAAGTGAGCTTTGAATCAGATGGAAAAGTACAACATACCCTCACTGAGGGGCCTTGCTCCTTGCTCATGAACAAAAGTACACGTTTATTGAATATATCAAAACCGTGACCAAAGTACTTCATGATTTAGGTCTGAATTGAAACCTGAATTCTGTAGAATGCCTCCATCTACCCATCACCTTTTTCATTTGAGGAGGGATGGGAGTGGTTGTAAATGTCAGTGGATGATAGGAGATGAATACCAAATAAATAGATGTGCTGTAATAATAACCCTTTGTCACATTTTGGGACTCCCCTTCTAGGAAAAACCATCATCAGAGTCACATAAAACTAGTCTAGGCTCAGAAGGGATTGTACGGATGAGTGACCAAGGAGTAATTTTCTCTGTAAATTATTATTCTTGTTCGGGCAATATGTAGCAAATTGCAACAGAGCTGGATATGGATGGAGAGAATACAAGGTGCATGCGGAGGATGCCACCCCATCTGCTCCAGGTTGTACCTATCGCTTCTTTGCTGCTGACTTACAGATCTGCTTCCCCACAACTGTTCCACTGTACATTCGAGCCTGTCTCTGACCCATTGCTCTGGATAGGTCACTGACAACTTGGGGTCAGCACAGGTGAACAGGAGGTGGTCTTTAATTTTTCTTCCAAAACCTTTTCACTGTTACTTCCTTCTAGCAATATTTCTGTAGGCTCAGGACCTGGGAGCAGCTGACTCTTATCATTTTCTCCCAAACAGACATTTGACCTGTGATCAAATGCTCTGTCCTTCTTCCATAACCTATAATCGCAAAAACCTGGGATGTCCTCTGTCCTAGCAGGCCTATCTTGACATTTCTCCAAGGCGTGTCCATCTCATACCTTGCTGATGGCAGCCTCTTTTTTATGTCTTTCTCTTGACATCTGCAGAGACATTACCTCTGCAGATGGACTGCAAAATGTTCACCAGCAAAGCGTTGCTTGCAATGTTGCTCTAAGTGCATCACCCACTTGCGTATCCTTCCTCACACATGCCGACAAGGTCATCTCATATCCTCCTTTGCAGCATCCACTAAAGTTGACTTGGCCCAGGCAGAAGACACATGTTTGTCCACCTCTCTCTCCGCTACACTCCATTATTAACACCAGCCTTGACAGCTCATTCTTTTCTTTGTCCTGGTCTGGCCTCTCTGCTTCATTTCATAGAACTTATCGTATCTCTGCCTAGTTTGGACAAGGTTTTGTGCTCTAGAATTTGCCACTGCTTCTCTTGTGCAGTACAAACCAAGATGAACTCCCAAAAGCCATCTCTGCAATGATCCCTCCGTTGTGCCTCTCAAGGCTTTAAACACGTGCTTTAGTTCACAGGCACTTTGTGATACACAGAAACCCCCGTGCTGGATCTGTTCTAAAAACCTTAACACAAGAGCACAGATAAGTAGAACACAAGGCTCGCTGCTGACACTCAGCAGAGAAATACAATCATATAAATCGCGTAAGCAGAAGATTCTTGTGTCTTCCCATGTGTAGGCAAGAGTATAACCTTATTAAATTTCAAGTGCCTGTACGCTTTGCTTACTTGGAAACTTGGACTGCACTTTAATGCTGTTATAAATTAAAAACCAATAAAAATAAAGTTCAAAAAGTACAAAATACACAACCACAGGCACATTGGTGTCTTGGAAGGGTTGGCCACATGCCTGTATCTTTGAGCTTGGGTTTAAAATAGGTCCATGGCCTATACTATTTAAGATGACAACAATTAATAACACTAAGGTATTATTGTATCATGCTCTGCATAGCACTTTTCCTACACTGACAGCACAAAAAGTTTTACATATTTAGAGAGAGTTGCTGTTATGAACAGGAAGGTACCTATAAATGATATAAACTGAGAAAATTTAATCATAGACTCATATGACACAGTTATTTTCAATGCATAGTCTAGAGTTAATGAGACGTGTGAATGGTTTCATTGTGTAACAGCCTGAACTGTTAGCTGTAAGCTGTGGCAGTTTCAGTTTCAGAGGGTGAACAGGGTCCAATTCATGACTGCTGTAATTGGACTGAAGTCAGTGACATTGCCAAAACGATGGGTCAAGTGTAGAGCACGCACAGCCGGAGTCTGGCTGTAGTTCTAGGAGGTCCCCCACGCGGTGGGGGTGGGACAGGCTAGATGAAGTGCCCTGTTTCAGTAAGGTTCGAAGGACATGAAATTCATCTAGGAAGGGCAGAGCCACAGGTGACACTCCTCTCCAACATGACTACGGTACCCTGTGGTGGTGTGCGAATGGAGAAGACAGACAGGGGATCGAGGAGACGTGCCACACAGAGTAAACCTCTTCTGCCCAAAATGAGGTGGATGGTGGAGATGAGAGTGTGTGGATGGGGTGGCCCAGGCGGCTGTGTGGCCGGTGTGGAAGTTTGTCGACTCACCACCTCTCCAGGGAAGATCTCCCCATGAAAACCATGACCATAGAAACCTCTGGGTTAAAGATCTGGTGGATTTGACTCCCAGGTTTCCTTGTGCAGCTCTGCTGCCTGCAACGGGGCTCTCCACGCTCAAAGTGTGGGGACTGAGCTGCTGTTGAGCAACATGGGAGAAATCACCGTGTGTGAAAGCAAGATGCAGCCACTGAAATGGGACAACAGGGAGAATATTCAAGGACCCATCAAGAGCTGTCTGAAGCAGTTTGTATCTTTTAGTGGCAATGCCAGATGGACCCCCATTAAAATCAATATAACCCCCATTAAACCCAGTGTGGCCATCTTTTCCTCTGCATGACCTCGTGCTTATTTTTCCTACACATTAACTGGCACCTTGATGCATTTATTATTTTTGTCATTCCTTTTGTCAGTTTTTGTCTGATCTCAAAATATCATTCAGCAATTGGAAATCAATTTAAAAATAAGAATACGTGAAAGCCAGAGGGATCCTGAGCCAGCTCAGGTAGATGCTGAATTCCTCCCCAAAACATAACCTGCAAACAGAGAGGTTTTATCCACAGATCTTTCTCCCTGAGTCACCCAGCAGTGAGAACCTGGGTCTCCAAGAGTAAATATTTCCTTTCCCCGCAGAGCTCTCCACGTGAGCCAGTCCCCCATTTATTGTGGGAAGAAAGAAGGAAACGTCAGGCAGAGGGAAGAGGCCCACTAGGAGGGCAACGCGACGGGAGAGAAAGGAGAGTTGTCGCAGGGGGGAAACCCAGCATCCTGCCCATGAAATCAGAGGAGGGGAAGAGAGCTTCAGGGGAAGCCCAAGAGGCAGAGAAAGTCCACTGAGGAAATTAAAAACAAATTTGGCAGTGGTAGGACACGCGCTGTGGAGAGGAGCTACCTGGAAGAGGCACGGCTGAGTGCCAGCAGTGATAACCGGGAGCAGCCCTTGGCAGGACCATGGCAAACACTGGTGGCTCTTGCTGCCAGCGCCACGGCAGGGGCAGAGGGGGAGGCTCTCATGTTGCCAGTCTTTCCCAATTTTAATTCTTCTGATTCAGTGAAAAGATGGAGAGCTGAGAGTCTATAAAAGACACTGAGCTCACTTCTTTCACAAGTATCAGGTTCCCTGGGGCTCCCCTTTCACAGTCCGTCCTTCTTGTACATTAATGCAGTTCTGACTAATCCAACCAAAAGATGTAAGTCAACATCCACAGCCTGATCATCTGCTACGCAAGGGAAACTGGAAGAAATGATGTGCAGTTAAGTGTAAATCAATGTAGCTCTGTACCTGCTCCCTGATCTCCTCAAAGACCTGCCCTGGTTAAAAGCCAAAAATCTTCATGAGGGTGAAGTGATGTTGGAGCAGATCATGGACACACTGTGCATGCAGAGAGAGAGGCCCAGAGACAGTTAAAACTAAATATATTCCAAAGTGCGTTTGGCAGAATAATTTTTTACCACAAGGTGCTAGGTTTATATGGCAGTAGTTTTCATCCTAGAGAATCCTAAAATGCTCTGCTAATGCTATACACATAAAACTCACTTCACTACAGCTGCTAGGCAGACAGGTTGCTGGCATACTGCTTCCCACCCAGATGTGGGAAGGGACTAACCAACTCAGGACATCTCAGCAAAATCCTGTCCTAAGGGAAATAACCCTTGGGAAAGGAAGCAGAACTTGAATTCTTAACATTTCATGTAATACGCAGAGCTCCAGGGGTCCTGGTCTCCCCTCACAGATGTAGTTCTGAGGGTGGAGCACTAAAGCCAACTGTGTGGTCCTGGGGCAACTCAGAGGAAAAACCAAGATTTCAGAGTTGGATTGTGAGTGCGCAACAGCCCAAGCCTGGATTCACCTGGGGCTGGGTCCATAGCAGCTACTCTGCGCTGCTTGGCGCCAGCTTGGTGACACACTGCCATGGGGGTACCTCCCTGCTCCCAGCCCACAAGAAGCTTCCCAACACTTGGTCAGCCCCAACCAAGGAGCCCAGCCAGAGGGAAGCACGTGACTGAGGGTCTGTGGCCAGCTGGGACACGCAGGAGATTGCACCATCATTCCTCCTCTCACGCCATCCTTTGTACCTGTATCAAAAACTGGGGAAAGCTGGATGCTGTGCAGGTACTACACAGGGCCATTCCTGTTGGAGAAAGGTCTGGGAGAGCTGGAAGGGGTGCGTGGGGGAAGGAAACTGGAATGGGTGGCTGAATAACACCGTTATTTGCAGAGCTGCTGCAGGCCAGCGGAAAACATTCCGTTTGGGGACAATTCTGCCAATCCAAGCAATGACATGTTCCCTATTCCCTTTTCTCTTTCCTTCTCTTCCCCCATGGCCAATTTTTAGGCTTCATTAAAGCTGAAGTAAAGCTGGATGAATTCCCTTGCAGCAGCATATTTACTCCAGTTTCACAGTGGTATAAATTACAGAAAAGTTGGGTATTGAAACTGCGGGATATGGTGGTGCAGTGGTGTAAGGATGCAGCGTGACTCCAGTTTGCTCAGGATCAACACGGAAACCTGCGAGATCAGAATCTTCCTCGAGCTCCCCCGTGCCACCCTCTCCCTCCCTTCTAAGGGACGCCAGCTGCCTGCCAGCCGGCGGTGGCACTGCAGAGGGTGACTCCAGCGTCAGCTGGGGAACATATGGCAAGAGCAGCAAATCCAGATGGTGATAATGAAGTGGAGAGGAGCGAATATCCTGTCTCATTGAAGTGCTCACTATAATTAGAGAAATTGCAGAAGAGAAACACTGCTGAAGAATGGGAAGGGAAATTGCCTCTCTGTTCCCTGCGGTGTAGTGCTCCGTGAAAGCTGATGTTGCTGTTTCCCCAAGGGGAGCAGGAGCAGGCTTTGGAGGGAGCAGATTCCCAACACACCCAGGCAGGGAAGCAAACAGAACAGCCTGAAATCACTCAGGACAGAAGAACCAGCTCTCCTGGCTCTCCTCCCCGACACTCGCCTGGGGACACCCTTTGCTAGGTCAGGCACCGAAGGCGAGGGCCCAGCAGAGAGGGTGTCGCTGGCACAGGCTGCTCACTACAGCTTCGGCAGTTTCTCCAGAACCTTTTTGGGATGAGGATGGACTAGGGGGGGAGGGGGGAGCAGATCTCAGCCTTACTGTAATCACTAAAAATAGACCCTAGTGTGCATTCGCCCCCTCCCTCCTAGATTACATTACCTTTGGGACTTGTCCAAAAAAAGATTTAGGAGGGTAGCCAAGAGATCTCTGAATACGGTAGCAAGGACTCCGTTTTCCTTAATTTTCTTGTTTCTGTAATATAGCTTTAGTGAAAAATAAGTAAGCCACAGACAGTGCTGCTTTTGTATCTGCTCCTTGCTTCGAAGATCTCAGCTGTTAGAAATTAGAGTGTGGTTACTTCTTTGACCCCTGTAATTTCTGCAGAGAACAGTGATCTGGTCTCACAAGCATCCCCCTGGCCAAGCCTTCAGGACTAGGAGTGAAATTTGCTCAGTATGCCAGGCCAAGGGTGCTTTTTGAAGTACATGCCCAGAGAAGGAGAGCTAAAAGCTTCAGCAACCTTTTGCTGCGTTAATCCATCATACTCTGACAAGCGGATGGCTCAAACGGGCTGGACCCTTTACGGAAGGAGGAGGGAGTTTTCCCACGAGAAGTGGGATTTTAATGGCAAAAGAGATATGTGAAAGCTTTAATCTTTGTGCCAGGATGTGTTTCTGTTTAAAAAGATTCTGACCTTATCATTTGTCAGAAAAGATTGCTGTGAACCTGGCTTTGCAACTGGCCGGACCGTATATTTATTTCTTAAACAGCCTCCGTTGTTACAAGCCAGGAGGGTCACTCCGAGCAGCAGCTGCTGAAGAGGCTGGCGGGCGCCCTGAAGCAAAGGTCAGCAGAGCGTTTCCAAGCAGGGTGTAGGGCGTTTCCAAGGGATTAGCAGCTGGTTGGGTGGAGATAGCAGTCCTTAAAAGCATCTCAGAAGGTCCTCGGCCACAGCTGGATGATGATCTGGGGGTGCCTTGCACCAAATAGGGCTACTGCTGTTCTGAATGACTGCAAGCTTTTGAAACAACACATGCTTGGAAAAGCTGGGTTTGATGGGTTTTGAAAGGGGCATGAACAGCCCCAGGGAGTGCATTTCCCCATGGCTCACAGCAGCAATCAAGGGCAGCATTGCTGTGATTTTTTTACCATGCTTTTTGCCATCCTGTCCTTCAGGGCCCCAGTTCAGCTGGCATCCAAAGAGGCAGAATTCATCAGTGGTGCCCCTGCTGCCCTACCAACAGCAACACTGATGGTGCAAATTGCTGCATATAGGCAAAATATAAAGCTTAGGCTTCATTGTGGTATTTCCCACTGCAAAAGCCAGCAGAAACCCTTTTCACCCGAGAGTAAGTGGGCTGTGAGAACAAGAGGGGATTTGTACCCCATTTTGGCCTCAGAATTCTTCTTGCCACTTTAGTCAAGACAGAACTTGAAATCTTTTCTCTATGGCAAGTCCCTGAAGGGGCAAGACAGAGCATCCTCATGGCCGGGAGGTCTTTTGGATAGAGCTCCAGGCAGGCTTTTGAAGCTCAAGACTCAAATTGAGGCAAGACACATGGCAGCACACTTCTGAGGGAACAGGGATCTTACTTGCCTGCTACCATCGGGACACGAGCACTCACTGTGACATGGGTAGACTCCAAAATCCTCCTTTGCCACTACAGAAGAAGCAGGCAAGCGAACAAGAGGCCACTCTGAGGGCTCAGGGATGCTCTTAGCCCTTGGATAGAGGTAGCAGAAGAGCCTTTCATCAGGCAGAAGGACAGCACAGCCTCCAAAATTTTCTGAATGTGAGTGGAGAAAATGCCATCAAATGCCTAAGCCCTGTGGCAGAGTGGGTAAAGAGGCAAATCATTACATCGGATGGGGTCCTTCAGTATTTCATGCCACCGGGCAAGGCTCTAAAAGTGACAAAGCCCAAAAAGAAAAGAAATCAGGGACAATGGAGTATGCGATCAAACTTATGCCCCTTTGGAAGTCTTAATGAGCAGTGAGTCTGCTGTTCTGCAGACAGCAACGTACCTTGGGACAAATTATGCTGATAGGTTACAGGATTTTCAAGCGCATCTTGTGCTAATTTTTCAAATTTCTGGGAAGAGGAAAGCATATGGGGGATTTCGTACCTAGTTAATTTTATGGAGTGCATTGAGTAAGGGTGGATTTATTTTCTGAGCTAGACATCATTTCAAACATTGCTTTGTGTTTCTTCATTGGGGATGCAGGGTACCGTTTTATTGCCTTGTGTAAATTGCTTGTTGTTTTATTGAAGCATAAAAACACTTGGCAGGGCTACAGTGTCCCATTATCTTTCAATTGGGTGAGCAATAATTCCTTAAACAAACCAAAACCTTATTAAACTCTCAAATACCTAAAAATCAAAACAACTTGAGAACAGGGGCGTCCAATACGCTGCGGGTAATGAAGAAATGAATGTGCTTTTTAACTATTGAACACAATTAAATCTGGAAAACCACCTTGAAAGCTAAAATAAAAGCAAGTCTGATGGATGTTAGTGTTGCCGGCTCCTTGTTTTTCTTTCTGCTTCTGTCTCTGCCTATGAGCTACATGGCTGGTTATTAGTGCTGACCAAATCCCAAAGGACTTCTGATACTTCTGCTAACAGACAAGTTTGCAGATATTAATCCAGCAGGGAGAAAAAGTGAAGGAGAGGCTGGCAGAGCTTCTTGTGTTTGCTCAGCCCTTGGAGAGGGACGCGTGCCAGTGCTGGATTCTGCACTGGGGCTGGTGCCTCTTCATACACACATGGGATGGAGACCAAGTCAACAGCTAACCCCCTTCTGCAGCATTTGTGCTTCACGAAAGCTGACCTCATCTCAGACAAAGCTCAGCACATTCGTCACCAGGAATTTGTGAGTCATCCCTGGGAAATTTTTCTCCCCCAGCAGTAACCATCTGAGCAGAACAGCTCATACTGCATTGGTCAGAGCTTGGCTGCCAGGTAGGGCTTCAGGGATTTTCTCTGACTCGCCATGGAAGCGGCTTGCCGATCAGGATCCTGCATATCAGTGGCCCACAGAGAGGCTGTACCCACAGCTTTTTCTTCAACCTCTCTCTCCCCAAAGAGCAGCATCCTGGTAGAGATGCGAGGGTCAGTCCCTATGCCAGGTGGGATAGCTCACAGACAGCACAGCAACTAGAGATGGAGCCTGGAGAGAAGACAGCAAAATCCAGCTGTGATGACAGTGCTGAGGGCTGCCACAGACACCAGGGTCAGTGCTAGCTAGCAGGGAGCAAGGGCATCTCCCCAGGGCTGTGGTCTCGGTGAGCCACTGTCAGCTCCCCAGCTGCTTAAAAACTGCCCCCAACTTTGGCTCCTGCCCCCAGCACAGCACATCTCCAGCCAGAGGTTACATGAGAGTGAAGAAGTCTGTTTTGAGCTTCACTCCCCAGAAGTGAGGAGTCAGTAAGATCTACAAGGAACCCGGTGCCCCAGCTGAAATGAGAGGCAGCACTGATTTTTCAAGCTCATGATGATCATGTTGACAGGAACACCAAAGGTCTGTGACCCTCTTCCTCCCTCATAAACTGTGGCAGGTCTCTGCAGGGCATTGACCATGTGTCATGGTTTAACCCCAGCCAGCAACTGAGCCCCACGCAGCCGCTCGCTCACTCACTGCCCCCAGTGGGATGGGGGAGAGAATCGGAAGGGTGAAAGTGAGAAAACTCATGGGTTGAGATAAAGACAGTTTAAGAGGTAAAGCAAAAGCCACGCACGCAAGCAAAGCAAAGCAAGGAATTCATTCACTGCTTCCCATGGGCAGGCAGGTGTTCAGCCATCCCCAGGACAGCAGGGCTCCATGACACATAACAGTGACTTGGGAAGACAAATGCCATCACTCCGAACATTCTCCCCTTCCTTCTTCTTCACCCAGCTTGATGTGCTGAGCATGACATCATATGGTCTGGAATAGCCCTTTGGCCAGCTGGGGTCAGCTGTCCTGGCTGTGCCCCCTCCCAGCTTCTTGTGCCCCTGGCAGAGCAGGGGAAGCTGAAAAGTCTTTGACTGGTGTAAACACTACTTAGCAACAACTAAAACATCAATGTGTTATCAACATTCTTCTCCTACTAAATCCAAAACACAGCACTATACCAGCTACCAGGAAGAAAATTAACCCCATCCCAGCCAAAGCCAGGATACCATAGCTTTGCAGAGGCCCCCTGCCCTAAGAAGAGAAGATGTAGATGGAGACTGAAGGACCTGTGTAAAAGCATACTTCAGCTCCAGGACAAACTGAGCACCAGATTGACAGGAAGAGATAAACAAGCAAGTGGAGAACCCAAGGCAAAATAACACTGCCTGTGTTACAGTGGGGGAGATATCAAATCACACAGCCCATCTGCTGGTGCTAGATTTTCCCTAATTGATGCTGTATCCATTACACACAGACTTTATGCTTCCACGAGGGGAAACACTGCCTGCTAAAGGAGCCCAGGGGAGGTGTTTGGTTTTCCAGAGGGGGCTTGAGCTAGCATGTTTATTTTAAGAGAAACCCCTCAATATTTCAACCCATCCCCATGGGCGTCTGCAGAGAGGGCCTGCTCAGTCAGAGGTCTTCCCCAAATTTAGCATTTAGGAAAAAGGAGCATGACATCATATGGTCTGGAATAGCCCTTTGGCCAGCTGGGGTCAGCTGTCCTGGCTGTGCCCCCTCCCAGCTTCTTGTGCCCCTGGCAGAGCAGGGGAAGCTGAAAAGTCTTTGACTGGTGTAAACACTACTTAGCAACAACTAAAACATCAATGTGTTATCAACATTCTTCTCCTACTAAATCCAAAACACAGCACTATACCAGCTACCAGGAAGAAAATTAACCCCATCCCAGCCAAAGCCAGGATACCATAGCTTTGCAGAGGCCCCCTGCCCTAAGAAGAGAAGATGTAGATGGAGACTGAAGGACCTGTGTAAAAGCATACTTCAGCTCCAGGACAAACTGAGCACCAGATTGACAGGAAGAGATAAACAAGCAAGTGGAGAACCCAAGGCAAAATAACACTGCCTGTGTTACAGTGGGGGAGATATCAAATCACACAGCCCATCTGCTGGTGCTAGATTTTCCCTAATTGATGCTGTATCCATTACACACAGACTTTATGCTTCCACGAGGGGAAACACTGCCTGCTAAAGGAGCCCAGGGGAGGTGTTTGGTTTTCCAGAGGGGGCTTGAGCTAGCATGTTTATTTTAAGAGAAACCCCTCAATATTTCAACCCATCCCCATGGGCGTCTGCAGAGAGGGCCTGCTCAGTCAGAGGTCTTCCCCAAATTTAGCATTTAGGAAAAAGGAGACTAATTCCTGCTCTCAGATGGGACGATGGTGTGGAAGGAGTTTGGGCAGCTGGAGGAAATGGCAGTAAAGGCATTAGGAATTCTCATAAATCATCTGTGAGCATTTCGATGCTTCGTTTTATGCTTATGCCAACACGCTCACTTTCTGGGCCAAACATCACTGATTTTGTTGGAGTTTCCCCAATGAGGCTTGGCCAGGAGAAAATGGGACCTTTTTTCTTTAACTGCATGTCCACTTTTTCATCACAAAACACCACAGCAACTCATTCTTCCCCACGCTGCACTCCCAGCTTTGCACACACACACAAACGTTTCCCTGTGAATAGGGAGCTTCTGTGCTCAAGAAAGCATTACTTGAGGTTTGCATGTGTCCAGCCTAAAAGCAATGTCAAGGCCGAGTTCCTTCTGCCCTGAACACAGAGCAGGGTCAATGCAGAAGTGGGCAGAGTTAGCCCCTAACAGAAAGGGAAATCAGGTACTGGTGCCAGCACTTCAGCTCTCTGCAGTGGTTTGGCCACAGAGATTTCTACTGCACTTGGCAGAGCAAAACTAGAGAATGAGACATTTCAGTGACGTGCAGCAATCTGACACTGAGACAATAAATCCTTGCATTTGAGAACTAAGATGCTGCGTCTCCTCATATCAAAGGGGAAGTGCCCGGGCAGGCACCCACGAACACAGACCACCCTCTTCTACCCCCATGCCTCCAACCACCCTATATGTCTTATATGTGTCTTAGCTACTTTCTTCTCCTCCTTTATCGAAACAGCTAGGAGAGAAAAGATCAAGGTGCCCCTCCCCAGACATATTTGGAGCCAGATTTTTATCATATATCAGTGCTACCTATTTATTTCAAAGAGGTTTCTGCTGATTTCCAGCACCGTCTGTAAGGTCAGTGAAGCACAGAGCCAAGACCAGGTCCCTGGGGCGGCCGCTTCTCCCTGAAGGGCTGAGATTTGGTAAAAGAGAACCAGCACTGCCTGGTGCCAAATGATGTCTCACAGCAACAGATGCATGTGAGAAAATTCAGAGAGAAATCTCTAGCCACATGTAATATTTCAGTGACTGTCAGGTTAAATAGAGTAATCCTGTTACCACAGGACAAGAACCAGGCAGCTGCGTTGGTTTACACCAGCTGTGGAGCTGGTCCAAGCATTAGATGTATAGGTTAATCACGCACCTCATCATGAGGCCAGGAAGCAACATAACCTATTCTATACACAGGAATTTTAAGAATATAGGTGTGTTATGGCAGCACTCAGCACTTGTGCAAAGTACTATACAAATGCAGAATGAAAAAACCCAGTCCCCTCTCTCAGGATCTCGCAACGTAAAACCAGAGAGCAGCTAGACACACAGAAAAGTAGATAAAAAAGAAACTCATGATGCCTAAATAAAACCCCACAAGCATTCATCTGATGATTTACTCACCACGTTGATTGGCACCCAGTTCCTTATGTCTGTGGTCAGGTATAGTTTCACAGGAGGACTGCTAGCTGGTGAGAGCAGGTATTTTGGTTGAGAACATTATGCAGGGACCGACCTCCGGGTGTTATTTAAATGCACAGACCAGGGACACTTAAAGGTGGAGAGCAAAATCTTTTTAGGAGTACCTTTAGGATGGGACCTAATTTATTAGTATAGCCATCAGATGTCAAGTCTTAAACAATTTTCCAAAGGGTTTTACCACAAAAAGAAACAAAGATCTTCCAGACTCTCTAAGGACAAATAAAACTGCTGCAATGGGGCTGGCTAGATTAGTGGCTGCTACCTGAAGGCTGTTGCTCTTTGTGCCACGCCTGCTGTGATTAGGCATGAGCTGGGAAGAGGGTGATCATGGTTATATGGAAAAGTCTGCTACATGCACCTGAGCTGGCAAACTGAGAGCACAGACTCAGGGCCAGGTCTCTGCACAAGCCTCTTACCTCTCTGGAGCCACGTTCCCAGGACACTGGTAATGTTTGAGCAGCACTTTGAAGGCTGCAGGTGCTACATATGTGCTAAATGCTGTTTCTAATTGGAAGCCAAGAGGTGTGATATTGCCTGCATTTGTGCCAAAAAGCATAGGGGTTTGCATGACTTCCACGCTAACCTATAAATCGGCCCAGGCTCTTTGGGAGCTTAACGTGAACTTGCCCAAAACTTGGTCTGCCTTTGGAGAAGGCGGGTGAAAGGTTTGCAATCTGGAGTCATGGGTTCATGATGACAAAAAAACCAAGGGAAACCTCCCCCTTCCCATCACCCCACCCAGTCCTGAGCAGCCTCCAGCTGCCTTCCCTCCCCTTGGTCCCAACCTGGCATCCTGGGGGAGGGGAGAGAGAAATGAACCCCACAGTGAGTTATAAATTAGGTGGTTTTGACATTCATCTAGTATACTAGAAAGCTGAGGAGACACCAAGGTTGAGCCTGGCCAGGTTTCTGAAAGAGGCATAGGAGTCAAAGATCTACAAGATTAATGCGAGCATGAGGAAAGTCAAAGAGCTGGGGATACCGAAGGCAAACCACAAATAAATGGCTTTATCACGTCATGCAAGGAAGTTCTCTGCTTCTAAATTGGCTAAGCAAAACGAAGGACAATTTTTCTCCATCCCACAGTAATCCAAAAGCCTGGAAGTAATTTATTATGAAAATAAGCTTAATGTTGTGCAAAGGTGGCTTCTTTGTGGGAGAGATCTAGTCAGGGCTCTCACGGGGAGAGGAGAAGCAGAATGGAGACCCCACTTCGCAGACACACAGCTAGAGTGGACTTTTAAGGAGAATATAGTAATGGGAGAATAATGAGTTTTATACATGTCCAGACAAGCAAATATTTTTGGGAGGCATGAGCAAAAAATTCTGACTGTGTATATTCACTGAATCTATTGATGGGCCAAGGCCAATTGTATGAGGTTCAATAAGGCTCAGTGCTGGGTCCTGCACTTGGGTCACAACAACCCCATGCAATGCTACAGGATTGGGGATGAATGGCTGGGAAGCTGCCTGGGACATGCGGGTGTTGGTCGTCAGCCTGCTGAATATGACCCAGCAGTGTGCCCAGGTGGCCAAGAAGGCCAATGGCATCCTGGCTTGTATCAGGCAGAGTGCGGCCAGCAGAACTAGGGAAGTGATTGTGTCCCTGTACCCAGCACTGGCGAGGTCGCACCTCGAATGCTGTGTTCAGTTTTGTGTCCCTCCCTACAAGAAAGACATTGAGGGGCTGGAGCGTGTCCAGAGAAGGGCAACAAAGCTGGTGAGGGGTCTGGAGCATAAATCTTATGAGGAGAGGCTGAGGGAACTGGGTTTGTTTAGCCTGGAGAAGAGGAGGCTGAGGGGAGACCTTATCGCTTCCTACAACTGCCTAACAGGAGGTTGTAGCGAGGTGGTGGGTCGGTCCCTTCTCCCAAGTAACATGTGACAGAATGAGAGGGAATGGCCTCAGGTGGTGCCAAGGGAGGTTTAGATTGGATATTAGGAAAAAATTCTTCACCAGAAGGGTTGTCAAGTGCTGGAACAGGCTGCCTAGGGAAGCGGTGGAGGCCTCAATTTGGGGAAAGCAGCAAACCTCCCACTCAAGGTGGGGACCTCCTGCCAAACATCCAGGATTGGGCAGCACTTGGTTTTCTCAACAAACAAGAAACAAGAATGCTCAAAACTGCATATGTGTCCCAAATCTTAGCCACAGAGAATAGGACAATTATAGCTTAAACTTTACAAAAACACAGAAATGCCTGAGTTGGACAGACCACATGAAAACCTTTAACTCAGAGTGTTTGACAGAGTCGTAGAGGAAGGTCTTCTGCTGGGATGTGCTGCCCAGAAGTGCAAGTGGCCACCCAGTCCATGCTCTGTGCCTATGGTGCCTACAGAGGCAATGCCACAGTGCCCACTGTGAGGGATGGGGTCTTGCGTCATGGCTAAGCTCTGGCATCCCTCCCAAGCCAGATGTTCCCCCTCACTGCTGCCCCTTGCTGAGACAGAGCCTTGACAAGTGCAGCTAAGCCTCATTAAAAGCAGCATGAGTAGGAGGTGGCAGCGGAGGCCCTGTACAGCCTCTATATTCTCCTCCTCTGATGCTGAACAGAAGCCTGGGTGGATTATTTTCAATATCAACAACTATTTACTGGTCTGGGAGGGACTCTGCAGGATTGCAGCACAAACTTTGTTGTCACAGCATCCTGTCCCTGCTCCAGTGAATAATGAAAGAGCAACAGCCAAAAAGAGGGAGAAAAAATGCAGTGTAGCAGAGGCTGGGGGGGGGGGGGGGGGGGGGGGGACTACTTCACGATGGGAGATGCACAAAAGATTGTGCTGGACCGAGGCCTTGGCATGGATTTAGAGGGGCTGTAGGACTGCACATGCCATTTTCCCCCAAAATGTAAAACAATTTCTGGCCATTTTTACTCATTTGAAATAGCAAGTGTTTGAGTGCTGGGCAAATTCCAGGTCAGATAGCATCATTATGCCTAGTTAAATGGTCACGGGGGTTTTTAATTAAACTCATAATTCTTTTTGATTGCCCTCTCCAGGCTTCTGTGCAACATCACCAGACACTAACAGACAAGTGTGAGATGGGATGTAAAGAGCTCTGGGATCCCTGTGGCCATGCTGTAATTGTCATTGCTATGGTACTTTTTACAGCCAGGTTAACTGTCACTAAATCATGTGCACAGCAGATGTTGGCTATTCTGACTGCAAGCAGGTGCATCTGCCAGGATGGTTAATCTTCTGCAATGAAATCTGAAGGATGATGGCTCCAGAGCAAGGGTAATAAGCTGTTAGGAATCCTGCTTGGACTGTCCTTGCCCTGGCTTGCCTAGAAGTATAGAGAAAAGACAGCAAAAATTAAACTGGTGGGTAGGTATGTGTATAAATCTCAGATCCATTGATGGCACTTGAGTCCAGAAAGACAGGTTCAGCACAGTTTCCTGCACAGTCTATGTCTTCGTTACCCAGGGTCAACGCTGGGTTGGGTGGGCCCATCTCATGATCCACTCAGTCACTGGCTTTACTACTGGGACTGCCCTCAAGCAGCCAGGTTTGTTATTACTCCTTGGGCAAGGGGAGCTGCCACATGGCACAAGATCAGGCTCATTTTGCAGGGCAAGCACTTGACTCCTTCCTGATGGTCTTGCACAATGGTTCCCATGGAGGTCCCTGAGGACAGGCATCTCAGGACACCACGAGCACAGAGGACTTGAGATCACCCTTCCCCATCCTGGATGGATTACAAGTAATCTAACTAATATCCAGGCATTGTGGGGTTCACGGCACCGCTTTCTAAAAGAAGCCTGTGTGATGCGTGGTACATTTGGGGTTGTGGAAAAATTTATGAAGCGTGCTGTGCTTCACAGTTTTTTCCAGGAGGGCTTTGAGTCAATTTTCTTCCAAGAGTCTGCATTCAGTTATAGTTCGGAATATGTGATCTCATAGTGTTTGTATTTATACCTCTCACAAACTCATTTTTACAGCATCAGTATCTATAGGTTACTGTGAGGCACCAAGTGAAGTCATCGTAAGGTCACTCACAGGATACTGCCTCCTACGTGGAGCACATCAGGTTGGCTGCAGGACAGCTACAGCTGGAGTTACTTTCTGCAGCTATGAGCTGAAGATATACAAGCAAGGGATATTAAAGTAATGAAATAACACAATAAAAAGGGAAAACACGCTACAGGGAAAACACCCCCCTGGCTGGGGGCAGTTACAAGGATTTGATAATGAAAGGGGGCTTTTCCATCACCTATTCGTGCATTAGGAAAATGTGCAGTTCCCTGAGCAACAAGCTCAAAGGACCGTTTCTTTCATTACTTCTTTAAAGAGCCCCTGATGTCTCATGAACTAACAAAATTTCCACACCGAGATATTTCTGTATCTCGTCCAAGATTCCTAAGCTCTTCTGGGAATATCCCTCCATAATGCAGCTGACACCCTTGTTACCTATCAGCATAACAGGAGGACGCAAACCGGCTTCACACCATGCAAGAGGTTTGGCTCTTGCATGGAGGGCTCTTCTTCCCTCTTCTCAACCCATTTTCAGAAGGAAAAAAGTAACCTCCTTATTGGAGGAAGGGAAAGCATGGCACAACAGACCAGAAGAAGAAAAAGTGCAGCAAAAGTTCAAATGCCAGCCTTTGACTCTGAGGTTGCAGCCTTCCCTGGGTAGTTGAGGAGGAGTTATAGCCTCCATGAGTCCAACATGTGAGCTGGTGGCATGGAAACATCCATGATGTAGGAAAGAAGTACCCCATAGGTAGTGTGGAGCTCCTGGAAATCTGCACCTCAAAGATCCTCCCAAAGTGAGCTCTGCTGCATACACAGCTGCATGAGTCCATGGAGTGGGACTTGGAATTTTTCTGCCACAGGAGTGTGATAAACATGGGTCTTTTGGGTAGTTTGCCAGATAAGCTCTTTGCTCAGAACAGAAGTACCAGCTTGTCTGACCTGGGCTGCATGTTCCCATAACAAACTGGGGTTAAGAAACACCCTGATTTCCAGGGGACTCACTGTGCTCTGAATGCCCAGAGTGTTTAAGAAAAAAAAAAATTCATTTTTTTCTCTTTAGCCTGCATTCAGGACTTTGTTTTTATTTTGCATGAAAGACACCTAAGTGACAACAACCATTTCCAAAGCTCACTGCTGCTGATTATTTTATCCAATGGAAAACCTAAGCCCTCCTTTACTCACTAAGACACTCAAATTTATTCTGCCAAATAGTTCAGAGGCATTCCAGCACCTACTGGAAGTGGTGGTAGCTTTCCCACTGACTTCAATGGGCACAAAATATTCCCAAGACGGGAAACCCCAAATTACCTGCATCTGTTCTGCACATTTCTGAAGCCTTCCAACCACTAACAAGACCATCATGTTGCAAGAATCATTACAGCTATGTGAAACATTAGCGAGATTGTGTGTCTCGGTCTGAGTCCTGGTCTACTCCAGTTGATTGGAAAACTGCCATAAATAAATCAGGAATTGGCCTCAAGTGTGCCGAAAACTAAGGCCAGGTTCTTCAGCATGCTGCATGTGCAAGGAGCAGCCCTTGGCATGGGGTGCGTGGGAAGGTATTATTCAATATTATGATTTCTATAGCTGCCCAGGGAGTTTGAATGCTTCCCACCCACCTTCATCCTCAGCCGCGTGGCTACGGTGGGCGCAGGGGGGAGGAGGAGGATACAGAACCCTGTAAACTGGAGCAGTGAGGGTCAGTTCCCTTCTCTCCTTGGAATGATGAGTAGGGCGAGAAGGAGAGTACAGGAGTATTAGAGAGAGAGTATAGGACTACACTGGGAGTATTTGAGGAGCTACTGGAGAACGTGGATGGTAGCAAGCAAGCAAAGGGTCTGTATTGCAGAAGAAATTTGGGATACAGTGAGATGCAGTGATTGTGGGGGCATGGCAGGAGAATGAACCACTAGAGAGATGTTGTGGTCTCTCTGGCCTTTCTCTTCCCTAACTCCTGCTCCAGCTCCTTGTCTCCCCACCCTGCTGCCCTCCTCCCAGCTCTTCCTCCTGGGCCTGGAGTGCAAGGGAGGGTTGCTGAAAACTGGTGCCAGAGCAGAGGAGGGACAAGGATGGCCAAGAGGAAGGTGTGAGAGCCACGCTGGGTGCAGGCAAACCTGAAGGGACACAGAAAACCTAGGGTGTCACAGGCAGATGACCACAAGGGAAACCTCCCCAGCCCTGGGGGGCTGTGTGTGTGCGCGCTTGTCCAGGCTCCCATCCTGCGAGAATTTAAGGCTTTAAAATACAAGATCAAAAATACCAGCCCATGGTAGGAAGTCCCTCCCACGCACTTGTCCCACCCAGCACTGCCCGGTCCTGCCAGAGTGGTAACATGTCCAGGAGACACGCCGCTGCCCCTCGCACCCCCTTGCTCGCTGGTACCTCATCCGCTCTCACCGAAACACAGGGGTGCCTGGGCTCTGAATTCATCCCTTCTTGGCGGACTAAGATGACGCCATGCCACCTGGGAAGTGCCTCACTTTAATACGGAAGTATAAAAAGGAAAATTAATTTGGTGGAAGGCTAAGAATTAAGTTTGCATGGTTCTTGCATAACAGAGCTAGATGCTGTATAAGGCAAACAAAAGCCAAGGAAAGGAGGAGCGATAGCAGAGGTGAAGCAGAGAGGGGTTGAGCTGTCTTATTTTGACCTCTGAAGTTACAGCTGGCAGCCTCTCGAAAAGGCCAGTCAGCATTTTGGGGACAAAGCCGCCTGGCTGTACCGAGGAGGAGGAGGAAGAAAATGTGCTTTGAGACCAAAGTCACGCCTTTTATTGACAAGTGTCAGCTCAAGGGGATTAGCAGGGTACAATGCCTCCCTTCTGATTCACTCCCGGCCTTTCATTCCCTGCAAGGCGGGGAAGCAGCCGCCCCTGCATTCAAGTGGGGAAGAAAGAGGCAATGGTAGGAAGGTCAGAACCAGCCAGCTCCCAGGCGAATTCCTCCTTCCTTCCTCCGCACGGTCACTTGGCTAGAGGCTGGGTAGCAAACGCCGGGGACCCAGCAGAACAAAGGCCAGCTGTAAGCAGCACACCCAGGGTTGTTTGGGGTACAATAGACTTTTGGGACTCTGGGCTTCTTGTAGGTGAGGACACAGGGCTCTGCATGGCAGAATTTTGGGCTGTGGACCCGGTAACACAGGCAATAGCTTCTGCTCGCCTCGCAATAATCCGTCCTTGCTGCATCAGCGCTGTAACAAAGAGGTGCCAAGATCATACCACCATCTACTGGCCTTTTCTCACTGCACAGCTGCTGCAGAGCAGCCTGGCTCAGCCCTGCTAGCTGCCTCTCCCTAGGTATCTTGCTGGTTCCTTGGCCAAGAAAGCCACCCTACCAACTGCACAAAGCTGTCCCGGGGCTGGCAAGCAGCTCCACATCCCTGGAGTCCCTCAGAGGCAGAGATCCTCTTTACTCTGTTGACTCTCCCAGCTGCGTGCAACAGCCATTTTCCCATCACACCGTATCTTCTTCGTCGCCCTCTTGTAGTTTCAAAGCAATCAAGGCACGCTCTGCTCCAGGCTGTACTTCTTGAATGTACCACGTGTGAAAGTGTAAGTGGATTGATGCTGTTTATGTGCTTCTTGCCAGTTTACTCAGTATGGAGAGCTTGCAAACCCACAGGTGAAGCCAGGCCAACAGCAGCCCAGCTGTGCCAAGAAAGGCACCAGGCTTGGTCTGAGGGGCTTGAAATCTCACGCATCAGTCTCTGCACCAGACAAATGGGCTGATGAAAGAGCCATGCTTGACTGCTAAAAAAAATGAACAGGATCACAGCAGTTTATTTCTGCCACACAGACTGGTCACATCAACCCTGACAAGGTCATATACACAAAAGGTTGCAAAAACTCTTCTGGGAGTCTTAATGAGAGTAGTCCGCTTTAAGGTCTCAAATGAAGTGAACATTGTTTGCCTGCGTGGAGGGCAGTAATATTAACATTGCATTTCAGATGTCTGTAGCACTTTGCAGGGATTAACTAGTTAATCCCCATAACAGCTCTAAGCAACTTTTGCCAAGGCATCATTATCCCCCATTTTACATATCACAGGTGGTGGAATTTCTCCCAGCCTGAACTCCAGAGCCAGCAGTTCCTGCTCTCCAGGCTGGTGGTCAGTCTAACTGTCCCTGCTGCCATCTTCTCCGGGTGGATGGATGAGCAGGGGCTGTGCACAGAGGCACAAGAGATGGCATGCAAAGTGCTCATCTGGCTGACAGGAGGGACCACGCTCATCTTTTCCTAGGTTAATGGGATGAACACATCCCATGAGCAGCCCAGCCCGAATGCTTCGCTTCGAACAGAGCTGGCAGCCTGATGAACTGACCATCTCTGGCTCATTTTGTCAGCTTTGTTTTCATGTACCAAGGAAAATTGTTGAGTTAAAAGCCTCATAGGCCAGTGCTCCTCTTTATCTTGTAATCTTGTACAACAACAGCAGCCACCATGAAATCTAACTTGCCAGTGATTCAGCCCTGGGCTGAGGAGCCTTTTTCTTCCTGGGCAGTTTTTCCACAGTCTGTTCCAGTATCTCAACATTCTCACCTGTGGAGAGTCTGCCGAGCTCTGCCCACAGACATCTCGGAGCAGATGCCTTTCACAATGCACAATAAGCTGGACACAAATTGCATATGCAAGCCCCACACTAGCTTCTGTAGGATTGCTGTTAAAAAGCTTTGCGCTGCTGTTATTAATAATGCAAGAGCAGAAGCCCCCTCCTCAGTCATGGCTGCTCCTGGGATACTGGTTTCAGTTGCAATGAGGATGTTTAAGGTCTTCCCAATCCTCATATCCCCTCCTTGTTCAGTGCCAATCTGATCATAGACTGCCTGGGTCAGTGCAGTAACGGAATGGCTGTGGTTTCAAAGGTCTGCAGAGCCACCATCACAGACATTGCAGCCACCAAAGGAGCAGTGAGAGCTGCTCCAGTCTTTGAATGATGCAGGCTCTCCCTTTGACCACCAGTGGGCAGAGGGACTGGCCAGAGCCCTGCACAGAGCTGGGAGCAGGGTGCCACAGGAGCACTAAGTGAAAAGAGGGACACAGGATGATGAAATGTTGTGGTAGGCTTGGGCTTAACTATTGATGGACTTTGCACTGAGGCCAAATACACGTTCCTGTCTGCTCCAGGGACAGTCACACGTGGCAGGGGGTAACATGGGCAGATGGGGACAGGAACACCTGCATGCTCCTTAGACCACCTTCCCAGGACTTGCTGCCCATGCCTTTGCAGTCCTGTTTCTCCAGAGAAACCCTGGAGAAACTGCTGGAAAGTTTAAAAATGTGGATGTCAGCAAATGGTTCACATCACACCAGAAGCCTGCCATCTCAGCAGGGACCGGAGCTGAAGGTACCGCCACACACCCTTCCTCTCCTCATAGCTAGACGATGAAATTCTCCTCAATGTCCCAATTGAAATCCTGTCTCGAGGGAAGATCTGAAGGAGGATAAGAAGGTTCTTACAGACTGGTTCAAGGAGTTTGGAGGGCAAAGCGTGAGAACTCACCGCATGGTGGGGCAGACAGTGGGGCAGCCAGGTGGAACGGCACCCCAGTGTCGCAATGAAGGGCGGGAACCCGACAGAAAGGGCCTGACAGCAATGGGCTGGGCAAGCCCAGCATGGCCAACACAGCCTGGCTGGAAATTCACCCTGCGGGGAGCTGAGCTCCATGCAGCACAGCCTGGGCTGAGCACCTGCAGATGGAGCTGCGAGAGCAGCTGCTGCAGGCAGCACCCATCAGGGTGGGGGCACACCAGGCTAGGAATCAGTCTTTGTCTTTGGAGGAATCCAGCAATGCTTTGCGAGCTGTTTCCTAAATAGGGTAGGAGAGAAATCCCAGAGATGGTGAGAAAAGGCGATGACAACAGCACAAGTACCCAAACCAACAGCCACTAACCCAAATGTCAGGATATTTGCTTAAAAAACAGGCTGAACTTCATGTTCATGCAGTCTAAGGCAGGGAGAGGGACTACCACTACAAGGAGCTGTAGAGGCAGCCTTTGCCTTGCCAGGCTTTTCAATTAGCATAAATATCCAACATTCACTGACCCAGAAAGACTGACCCTGTCCCCAGGGTCTGGCTACGTGAGATCCTGCTAGACTCTCCTTAGATTTCTGTCTTTTCCTGCAAAAACTCCTTCCCAAACCGTAGAAATTTTCCCCAAGATAAAAACCTAAATGCCACCTATTGCCCTGAAACACTCTGAAGTTTTCCAGTTTTGTGGAAAACCGTTACCAGGAGCCCTCCCCTTGCACAGCCTCCCCCAGCGCAGCAGCTGGGGCGGTGCCCCCCGCAGCTGTATCACACCCTAGGGAAGATGGGGGGTTCCCCATGCGTCCCCTGTTCCAGCCCCTCGTCCCTTCCCCGTGCAATGCCAGCTGCTCCGGGCGCCTCTGCCAGCGCTCCCCCAGCAGAGTGCAGTTCTCCGGCAGCTCGGTTGGCTCCACTCTCAGCTCCGCTTTGGAAGCCGGAGCGGCTGAAGCGCAAACTCAACTCAGAGCCATCCAGGAGCAGCAGGTTCCTGCATTCTTGGCAAAGGAAAGAAAATCAGCAATTGAGCAGAGGCAATGGCAGTGTGCGCAGAGGTGGGGGATGTTCAGCGTTAGCTACGCCTGTGTCAGCCCAGGGGGGGTTAACATCAGGGTGCTACAGTCCCTGTAGAGTGCTCTGCTGGCTGGTCAAACACTTAGCCTCTCTAAGCCACTGTACCCAGAAAACAGCCCATCCCTACTCACACCTCCCAGGTCAGGCATTGGCCCCATTTCACCTGAAAAATGTCTTTTTATTGCTGTTGTTTAGCATGAGCGCAGCCAGGAAGGGCGGGGGCATACAAAGAGGTGGTCAGCTGGCAAGAGAGAAATGCTCAGCGACACAGAATGTATCCACAGCACAGCTCATTTCTCTGCCGAGCTCCCTGCAGCCCCCCGAGCCCATTTCCTTGCCGCCAGTGGCAGGATCCCACTCCCCACGGGATGCGAGCCCTACCCGTGGGTTCCTTTCCCAGGCTCAGCTGCTCTGAAGTGACCCCGCTCCCCCAGAGGGGGCTGCAGGATCCAACTCTCCGGGAGGCCAAACAAGGAAAACCTTTCTTGGCAGGGGAGAAAAAGGACCTGGGAGGCCCCCTCAGCTCAGGTGACCCACGTGACCCCCATCGCAAACAGCTACAAATCCTCCTGCTTCCCCTCCACAGCATTCCCGGGCTCCCCCCCCCTCACTGGAGCTGGGCCTGGCTCTGCAAGCGTGTCAGTGCTGGCCAGCATCAGAAGGTAAATACGCAGCTGGCTGACTTATTTACCAGAGGGTTTTCTGGCTGAGAACGGAGCTGACTTTAACCAGTGCGCAGCAGAGCTGAGGACAAGCTGCCTGTTCGGCTCTGCCAGGCTCCCCACAGGACAGGTTCACCCAGTCCCCGTTATCCAGCTTCATCAAGGCTCAGTGTGATCCCTGTGAGGAGCCACGGGGGTTGAGCCTGGCACCAGGCCCTCCCACCCCGCCGCCATCAGCCTGGGCTCACTCCATCTCTCCACAGGTGCTGAGTTGGTGGCGAGCAGTGCATTTCCACCAGGCGCAGAAGGATGGGGTGGCAGGGCTGGCTCCTGCATACCCCATGGATGGGATACCTGCTCAGCAAGTCTTTAGAGAAGGGTTAACTTGGTAGAGATTAGCTGAGTCTCCATTCATTTGTGGCAAAAAGCTGTGAAAAAAATCTGCCACATTTCCCTTCCTCCCCTGGCTCTTCCCCCAGCTGCATCCCATCACCCCAGCAAGGCTGCTGCCAGTGTCCCCACATTCTGTTGTCACCCTCTCACCCTACATCTTCACCAGCCTCTCAAGCCCCCAAGCACTCCTCCCTCCCCAAATCCCCCTTTCAGTGCAGCCTGTCCTGCCTCCTCCCTTCCAGGATCACACCACCACCCCACCCCACCCCCATCTCTTCCCCATCCCAAGCCCTTTCTTGCTGGCTCGGTTCTCTCCCAAGGTAAGCCTGCCTGGGAGGTGTGAGTATCCATCTGCTCCCCACACAGGGGAAAGCCCTCTGGCAGGGCTGTTACCTTGGCTCCCTGCCACGCAGCCTCAAAGTTATGGTTAGCCCAGGGCAGGGAGAGCCCATGGGTGCCCCTGCCAGAGACCAGGGGATCCAGAACCTCCCAACTACTCTACCTGCAATTTATCATAGTTCATGGATGGCCAATACCCTGAAAACCTGGTGTTTTATGTAAGTGATTACTAATCATCACCACGGGGCTTACCCATAGTACTGGCACACATAGGCTGCAGTCCCCATGAACCACACCTGGTGCAGATCTCAGCTCCTCCTCTGGCAGGTGGAGAAACAAAGCACACAGCTGAGACCGTGTGGATAAGGGTGACACGAACTCCTTCCCACTTCGAGGTGCCAAGGGATCAGCCATGCAGGAAGCAGGGTGCTGCTTCGGGGGTGCTGCCCTGCCCTGGCGCTCACAGGACAGGCTGCAGGCAGGGAGGCGGCAGCGTCCTGCCCCGGGTCTGGGTTTCAGGGGGCAGAGGACACGTGTGGTGGTGTGGGTGACGCTGCGCAGGCAGGGAGTGGTGGCAGAGTCTGGCGAGGCAGCTTCCAGGCAGAAGGGCTGCGACCCATGCAGCGCTGGGGTGGGGTGTCAGGCAGGTGGGGCGGATCACGCCTTCCTCCCAGCTTCTCCCCACCCATTATGGAAGGAGCCGAGATGGCTGCCACAGATACTGGTGTCTGTCCCCTGCCCTGACGGCTGCTGTGGGCTCCCCTCTGCCTGCAGGGTGACCCATCACCCCACAGTGACACACCATAGAGGCCTGGGACGCTGAGGATTTGCAGCCCTTGGGAGAGAGTCTCAAGATCTCTAAAATGTTTTTAAGAGATTTCCGGCACTTTGGTTAAACGATGCTGTAGTCCGCAGTGCAGAGGGACTGCTTCCTCTGGAGCTCCTGCTCCGGGGAGCCAGAATGTACTAAAACTCACCAAACTTCCACCGTCACCTTTTTTTTTTTTTCCCAGCTCAGTCCGTAAGGCTTGACTGCCCCTGCCTAGCTGCGTCCCACCCAACTTTCTGAGTTTCTACAATATTATCCTTGGGAGTGTTAAACTCAAATGCATAAGAGAGTCACATGTAGTTAACCTAAATAACAAGCTGAGGGCTTCCAAGAGATACTTCCTCACCAGCCCAACCCAGCTACCCAAGATGTATGTGCCTGAGTGATCACGCCAGGTAGGATCAGGATATTTGCCATCATCTCCAAACCTTTCTATTAAATCATCTTCTGGGGCTGCAATGGTTCATCGTGGTCCGGTGTTTTAAATGGATGGAAACCGTCTTGGCTCCTGTATAGGGGAATATTGCAGCCAGGGACATATCCATCACCCCTTTGCTCTTGTGCAGTGCCTGCATTCGAGCTGGAACACCCCAGTGCTCAGATACTCACCCATCGGATTTTTTTTCCTGCTTCAGAAGCCATTGGTTTCCACTGGCAGAATATCCCCCTGGTTTTAGGCAAGACCTGTGCTAAGAATTATTGTTTAG
>NW_009259179.1:2147698-2160311 GCF_000687185.1 Egretta garzetta
TATTTCAGGAATGTTGTAAGTAAATTCACAGCTAAACAACAGCGGGAATGGAAATCCTCAGAGCTGAGGGCTGCCGGCATTACAGGTACGGTAATTCCAAACTGATCCTCCTTTGTGCTGATAACAGGGCTGGCTATTGTTTTCCTGAAGTCCACATGTCTGAAAACACCGCAGGCGTAGATAATTGCAATGAGCATGTGCTTTTGAATCTGTTTCTAAAACACGCCTGGGATTTAAGCTTTTTTAAAATCATGACCCTGATTCTGCTTTTTTCAAACTCAAAAGCAAAAATTCCCTTGGCCCGAAATGAAGGAGGGTCTAGCTCTTAAATACAACTTAGAAAGGGGCAAACATGCCCCTCTTTTTTTTTTTTCTTTCTTGTGATGAAAGAACAAAGCCTGACAGCTTTCAGCATTTCCCCAGCTTCTCTCTTTTTTTTTTTCTCCTTTGATTTTATTTCCTTTTTTAGCTGTAGAAAATCAGATGTTATCTGAAGTGACTGGCCAATTTGAAACTGCCGCTTTTGCTATGTTACTCTGATGACGATGATGCTCGTTATTTAGGTTAAGCGCTGTCTCTGGCTATAGCGTGGGGTTTTCTTTTAGCTTTTGGTTGGGCCCCTGGCTCACGATGGCCACCCTTTCATCCTTTCCTGTTGTGCCACTGGGTAGACAGGGCTGCAAACATCATACATCTAAAGAAAGAAAATTAACTGAGGGACAGCTTAATGAGGAGAATGCTTCCATAGGCTATTTTCTGGTGAAAACCAAGGTACCTTTTGGCCTCTAACAGGGTAGTAGAGGTTTGGGGACCGTTTGCTTGGGCTCTGAACCTTCATTTTACTTTTGTTGGATGTGAGCTGTTGCTCTGTGATCCCTTCATCATCGATACACCAGCACAGCACATGACACACAGTGGAAAACAGGGGAAAAATCCTGAATAAATCGCTCTCCAGTTAAAAAGAAAGGACACAAGAAAGGAAAAAAATCTATGTCCCCGTGTCCCTCTTCCCCATCTCCTCTTACACCCAAAAAGATTTTGGCCTGGCCGAGGTATGACACACTCAGTTACACCATCAGGGAGCTGGCTTGGCAGGGACAAATGTGAATTTGTAAACATGTTGCTACTTGGGGCCTAATTCCTCCTGGTGTAAGATGGCTGCACGGCTGATGTTTGTATCATGGATCCTGCAGCTCCTCGCGTCCTCCCCCTCTGCAGCTTGGAGGGATCATAATTACATCTCACCTTACCGATCTTTTTGGCTTGCCTGCCTTGAATTGCTTCCACAGACCGGCTCGACTTGTTTGGCTGCTGCTTATTATTCAGCCCAAGCCCCCACCCACTGCCCTTTCATGTACATTCTTGTTTGTGTCTAAAAGCCACAAAAGGACATTTTTTTGAGGGGGAAGGTGAGGAGCGTTGGCTCCCGACCGGACCCCCAGCTCCCTGGGCTCGTGGGGCCAGTCATGGGGCAGGGGCGAGCTGTGTGCTGGGTTCAGCACACAGAGCAAGGACAAAACGCTGGCTGGCTCGGTAAGAGTGAGTCACTCCATTTCAAAATATGGAAAATGTAATGAGATGCTTCCTGAAACTTGAGTTTTGCTCGCACAAAGCACAGGAGCAAATACAAACCAGAATAAAGCAAGCAGCTAAGGCGAGGGTGTAGGTAGAGACTCGGTCAGAGACGGAGCCCGGTCCCTTCCAGCTCCCTCGTAGCTCCAAAGTGGGTATCGCACAGGCAGGTGCCGGCAGCACTGATGGAAACAACCTCTCCAGGTGAAACTTTGCTCTCTCCAGTGACACCAGCTCCTACCTAATGTGGAAAACTTGGCCTCCCACTGGCCCTTTAAGCAACCTGGCTCTGACACGGGCAGCAAGAATTCCCTCGCTGAACACAGGGCTGCTTTCTGACCCCAGGCTTGATCCTACCTGTTGCAAAAAGGGTTTCTATGTGTAGAGGAACATGTGAAGGGCTAAGAATGATGCAAACGATTTCAGACTGCTCTGTTTCTGTGTGATGAAATGGCTGCGCAGCTCCACGAGCAGCAATGAAATGGAGGAGGCTCTTGCTGCCTTAGACTGCGGTGTTGCCCTTTCACCAATGACCCCAGCCCAAGGCAGCAGTTAAGCTTGCCCTCAAATCCATAAATCTTACGAGTGACTCCTTTGTCAAGCATCTGATTCACCTGAGTCCGAAGTCACACGGTGATTTAAGAGGTGCTCCTCAGTAAATCCGAATGGGAGAGCTGGGCTGAGTCAGCCACCGAGACTGCTGATCGACTGGTCTCAGCTGGTGGGAATGGGCCAGGCTCCCAGGCCATAGCTCCTCACTCGAGGGTGCCCACATACCCAGTAGGATCCCAAGCTTTCCCCAAGCTGTGCCAAGGTGCCCGAGAGCGGAGGCCCTGCAAAGGAGCAGCTCAAGCTGGATGCCCTGAAGGAGAACTCATGGGCATTTCCACAGCCTCCGCCCCAGGCATTCTCAAAGTCAAAAATAGGGCCAGCTTGAGCAAAGGCAGCCTGTGCAGGTGCAGGCAGTTGGGGTGTGCACATGAGAGGTGGAAGATGTAATTTATGTTCCTGCTTTGGTCAGTTTGGAGGCTGCAAACATCCTCCCAAGGGAGTGCCCTAACCTAGGGCTCATGGCTGTTCTGGGTGGCTCCCTGTTCCCCGATCCGGTCAAGGTGTGCCCAGGTGTGAAAGCACTTGTCAGGGAAGATGGGAGTCGGAGAAGGCTCCCGTGCTGCTGGTGAGTCAGTCTCACTCCAGACATCCGCGTCACTCAATATTTGTCCCCAAAGGCCTGGCTCCAGCAGGTGCGATCCCTCCAATTCCCGCTCTCTGCATGGCGCTGCTGGGCCAGCGCTGTCGCAGGAAAACAGCGCCATGGCTTCTCTTTGGGTGGCTGGATACAAGGCAGCAGGGATCATTAAGGTTTCATCAGACTTCTGAGAAACTGGCGTTGGAGCAAGCCTGAGCATGACTGAGAGAGGCAGTTGGGACAGCAAATTCCAGGGGAGGAGAAACTGCACCAGAACAAAGGAAGTTTGTCTGAGGACAGAAATACAAAGAAAAGTCCTCCTTGTTGCAGCTCTGAGAGAGAGATGAAACTGTTTCTAAAGTTAGGCGAAGCTCCCTGCCTCCCAGCCATCCCTCATTTGTCACCCAAATTACTTTTAGTCCTGGGGCAGCACCTACCTTTATTAAACTGAGTTATTTGCATCCGAAAAGAGTCGTTAACAAAGAAGGTTCAGGCAATGCTACTGATCTTTAATGCTCACCTCCTTGGAGATTATGGTCCAACTTTGGATTTTATTCACACTCCTCTGGCATTTGATTCAAGTGGAGATACACCTCCCTTGCCACAGTGTACCTGAGCTGATAATCAGATCTATCGATGCAAAGAATATACATCCCCGAGTGGTGCCAGCAAGGAGCTGTGGCTGAGGCAGACGTGGGAAGCCTTCCTCCACCTGGACTCTGCTGCCGGTGCTGCCAGCTCAGGCTGGCACTGTGACCAGGCAGTGTGCCCTGCCTGCTCCCCTCTGAAACTGCTGCTGACCTTCATGGAAAAGGGGGGAGTCTTTCTGGGTGACTCACAACATCGAATATTATGTTGGGAAATGAGCAGTTTAGATCAGTAAATTAGCTTGCTTTCGTTTTCGGGAGTGACGTGCTGTTGGATGGGCGTCGGGGAGGCAAAGGGTGGTTTGTTTATGCAAAAGGAGAAAGGGCTTGGTGGAAGTTTTGGTGGCTGATGAGAGTCCAGAATCAATAGGCAAAGAGTGCCTCGGGGTACTTTCAGATCTGAAAATCTGATGGCATTTCAAATAGTAACAGTCTGGAGAGATTGGGATCATTTCTGGATTCGAGCGGGCACGAGCACCCAAATGAAGCAGGGCTCACCACTAGTATTGTCAGAAGCTCGTCAACCACATTTAGGATGTTTTAGCTCAGAACTCAAGAGCTTTCTATTTGTTCAGCTGCAGTCGGGAGCTTCTATCATCAGAACCAAGCGAGACCCTTTCCTAATGGGGTCCAATACACCCCTTCCTGCAGTAGCGTAAGGAAAGGTAAATGTATTAAATCTTTGAGCTGCTGCTTGCTTAATTTAATCTAGATAAAAACTGGCTGTAGCTTGCTACTGTTTACTGAACAGTAGCTACGGACCAGATCTAGTTTGAATACAGACCTCAACCAGATGAGAAAAGGGATATGATGACAAAGGTAGCTGGAATAGCAAGATAAAAGGAAAACCTCTTCCCTTCCTGTGTTGTTACAACAAACAACTGAATTCAGCCGTTTTCCCAGAGGGAACCCCGCATAAAAATAACAGAAATTGCCCCACAAATGGCAGCAGTCCCAAGCTTTCATTACTCTTATGATGCCGCTAGAAGCCTTTTTCACGCAGACGCTGTGATCTTCTCTAGCGTTCTGGCATTCGCCCTTGCAAAGTTAGCGCAGCGTGCATACGTCACCTACCCGTGTGCACACTCGCACAAACGCACTTTTACTCCTGCAGGCCCTAGAACCCATCCCCATTCTCCGCTCTGCTGAGCAGTTAAACTTCACCCTGCGGGAAGGCTGCCTGCCTTGGGCTGCGCTACGTTACACTGACACACAGGCGCAGCATTTCCAGAAGGCAGAATTATCCTGAGAGTCTAACTTCAGCAGTCAGCTTAAAATCTGGCTGATCATCTGTAGCAGAATCTCGCTAACTGGTTTTCACAGATGAGTAAGAACAGATACTGCTGCTTTTTTTAATTGCTACCATCAAGCTTAATTGGGTGTTCAAGCTGAATGAGTGTAAGTACACAGAGGCGGGTGTGGGAATGTGTCCCAGATTGCACCCACCACATTCTTCTGGTCTTCTCTGGAAGTAGATAGCATCATTATAGTAACCATCCTCAGCCATCCCACAGGTTTTGGGCTGGATGGAGCCCAGAGCCTCCCTTCCCCACCTACCCTGGTCAACCAGAGATAACACGTGGGAAGCTGCCGCCACCCCATCCCTCTGGTCTGAGCACACAGCAGCCTCCACAAGTTTGAGTTCGCTGCCTTTTGCCAGAATTCCATCCACATGAGAAACACCCACCAGGAGAAAAGGAATCTCTGACAGGGAAGAGGCTGTGCTGCCGAGGGGGCTCCAAGGAGCGCGGGGAGGCAAGGGGCCGGTGCTGAGTTAGTGGTGTTAGGAGCAGACCCCTGTGCCGTGCTTGCGGGGAGGGACACCTCATCGCATCCCGGGCTGGGCGTTATGGCACGTCCATCAGCAAGTGCACCGGTGGTCTCCACAAATATGTGTGACCACCTATCCTGAGAAGAAAAACACCGCTACAGACACTGACAGCAACAGCCTTTTGTAGTAAATCACCTCAGCTGCTCTTGAGAGGAAAAGGCACGACTGAGAGGAACCTTTCCGGTCTCGATTAGCTGCCTTGTGAATTGTTTTGCAGATGAATTCCAGGGGAGAAGGAAGAGTGTTTAGTTTTTATCAGCATTTCTTCTGAACTTCTTTCAGTTCCACAGAAAAGTAAAAACTCAAAACGTCCTTGCAAGAATCTCCCATGGGAAGTCACGGATGTTGTAATCCCTGCTTTAAGCTCCCATTTGTCCAGGAGATGTGAATCAAAATCACCAGTGTCACAGGGGAGCCCCAGACAAGCTTTTCGCTAAATCTCTTCATGGCAATACTTGCGCTGCCTTACTTGCACATCTCCCCTCCGGCGGGAAGGGAGCAGGGCATGCCCTGCACTTCACCTGTCATCTGCAGCTATTCTGTAGGAAACAGGGATGGGACTGTGCTTGGCATTGGGACCCTATGTGTTTTATTTGTCCTATCATTTCCATAGGTATCCCTTCTTTAAAATCGGTAGGAACAGCCAATTTGCAACCTGAAGCGGAGTTCAGGTGCTGTAATTCCTGGTGTAGGCTCAGGGACGCTGAAGGCAATGCTGCCCGCTTCACCGGAGCTATTACTGCGCTTAGGTCATGCATGAGCAAGTGGATTTAAGTGTATATATTTGGTTCTGTCCCACCCTTAATAGATTATTTATTTTTTCGAGGTCTGAGCTGTTTGCACAGCGCTTGGCAACAACTGAACTGAAGCCACTGCTCAGAGGGTCTGGGGAACGGTATCATTTATATAAAACTGGAGGAACTGGGGTCCACAGAGCACCAAGGGAAACCTCTGCCAGTTTGCATGCAGAACGTATCGCTGCCCCTTTCACACAGCACAGATTTCATTATCCAGGTGAATAATGGGAGGAAAGGGAGGGCTAACGTCAGAAAGCCAGGACATAGATAAGCAAGTTTGCCAGTATTAGGAGGGGGTAAGCTGGCTTAGAGCAGGTCCTTCACGAATCAGCTTGAATTCCCTCCAAAGCCCTTCTGTTTTGAGGTCCGAGCAGACAAAGCAATGCAATCCTTCAAGTGTTCTCAGTGTTGACACACACTGCCGAGCTCCATGTATGCCAAGATAAAAAAGAGGCAGCCTCCACTACCCCATTATTCAGTGCTAGACAACTTGATTATGATGGAAACAAACTACAATTTTGCAATGTTGACATTGTGATCTATGGTAACAAGTTGTAAAAGGCCTGTCACATTTTGAACTACTGCTATGGCTGTCATTAATGCTTTTAACTCGATCTGAAACACCTGATCTGTCCTCTTTGGAAAAAGGTTCATGCAAAGTCTGATTCAGTAAGAGCAATTTTTATTTGCTCCTAACTTAAGTCATGATGCCATCACATTTCAAAGCTGGCCTGAGCCTGGTTCTGGCAAAAAATTGTAAGGAAATTCCTATTAAAGCATGGTCTTGTGGTGATAAGAGCTGGCCTGCGTCAGGACTAATTCATGCCTTCAGCAGAATTAGGTGTGTGCAAGGAAAGCTAGGTCATTTCTCTGCAGCATAAAACACCTGATAGAGTCTTACTTGCTTTATGTTCCAGTTTCTGAGAAATTCTGCAGAAAGCCTGGGAGCTTTGCTGGCCGGCCAAGCCCCAGGGCTCGCCAGTGCCAAAAGCATGGTCCTACCCCACTGCTCTGCTTTTCTATCCTGCCTTTGAGCTGAAGGGTCCCAGCTCTGCTCCCTGCCTTCTGCTGGTCTGACCACCACATGACAAACCTGGCAGAGAACTGTTTACTCAGCTCAGTGTGCTCCAGACATGGCAAAAAGGAGGCAAAAGCACATGGCCAGCAAGGCTGCAGCAAGGGAGATCTCCCCCTTTCCAGGCCAGCTTGAGGATGAAGTGGTCCATCTTTATCATGTGCCTGCACCCAGAGTCGAATAACTCATCACAGCTGGTCAGTCCCAAACCAACACACGCAGAGCTCCCCGAGTGCATGGTGGACTTGTGGAGGAGGAGGAGGAGGAAGGTTAGAGCACCAGCACAGATGAAAGGAGACGCAAGTTCAAAACCTCATAGATCTCTAGGCACTCCCCTTGATTTCAGGGATTGAAGGTTCAGGGCTACAGCTTGCCTGCTGCCCACCTGTAAGCAGAAGGGACACACTGTCCTAACCCACCGGCTTCTCTGAGGGTGATGAAGACTTCAGGTGTGCAGATAAAACTGTAAAGGGCCATGTAAATCCTGTGGAGATAAATACCCACTCCAGAGCTGGCTTGAATTTCAGACAAGTACTTTTTCTGTCTGCAGGGCTTAGTCTTGCAGACTTACCCTGGAACATGAAGCAGCCAGCCTAGAGCAGTCCCATGAGCTCAGGTGCTGCATAGGTGTAAGCAGTTATTAACGACAAATCTGCTAGGCAATGGGGAGGCATGCCTGAGCCATGGCAATGTTGAATCCCAAAGCAGGATCAGATCACAAGAGCAGTAATTATTTGCTCTCAGTGCAAGTCTGTCTGTCCAGTGTCCGTGCAGGGTATACCACCCTGGCACCCTGATCTGTGCCTTGAGATCATTCGTGTTGTTTCTGCTGTTGTCATTGGTGCTAACAACATCCTCACCATCGTTGTCCGGACTCAAAAGCAGCAGATAGGGGAGAGGTTGTAGATGGGGGATGGAGCTTTGTTTTTCGACACAGCCATCGGTGATTTGGGACCAGTTCCAAAGCTTTAGGGAAATATTGCTTGATCCAGTGCTAACACTTTGAGTCTAATTAACGTGGGCAATAGCTCTTAATGAAGAGCCAGCATTACTCCAGCAGATGCCAGGCTGGCACATCCTAATTTACTCTGGAGGGTTCAGGGGGCTGCTCCCACCTCATGGAAGCCCTGGGCAGCTCAGCCCCAGCTGAGCTACTGCCCCGTTATTTTCACAAGAATGGTGCAGCCGCAGCCCAGTGTGGTGGTGTTTTTCATGTCGATGGAACATACCGCAGCTCCAGTGTGAGTGAACACGTTAACATCAACAGAGCCTTTTTCCCAAGCTTAACATATTACGGCATCAGCAAATTACAGGGCACTGTAAATTAGACTCCCTCGTGTGCAGACTCTGCTTGCTGGGCCAGGACCACATCCTCCCTTCAGGAAGGCAGCAGCAGAGGGTTTTGTTGCTCCTTGGTCTCCCCTGCTCCTTGCGCAGGGCTGTGTGCTTAGGCATCGGCATGGTTGCATTTCTGCTCGTGTTCCCAGAGCATACATCCCATGCATACTCCCCAAAGGATGCTTTTGTCACATTACACCATGCCAGTGACCAGTAAACCTCCACAAAAGAGACTACCCATAGGTCTGGGTCAGTGGTAGGGCATTTTTACTGATAAAAAAAAAAAAAAAATTGCACACAGGAAGGGACTGGCTTCCCCTTGCTGTCCCCAGTCTCTGAGAACCTGAAGTGAGGAAAGGTTCGAGCAACTCCCCAAAACACCTGCTTTGAAATCCTGGAGTCAGGTAAACAAGCAGAGGTGGCTTGCTGACAGATGTGTTTTGGATGATGTGTTTTTATCAGACCTTTTTTAGAGAACTGCAGTGTGTGGAGAAATGTTATTGCAGGTCTGAGAAAAAACAATAATTAAAGTGAACTGTTGAGCTCTTTTCACTAGAAAAACCACAAATGCAGCCCATGCTCTCCCATCCCCCTTACCACAGCTGGCAGCTTTGCTCACAGGAGTAACCCGGGTGTCACCGGCTCCAATCATTGTGGCAGAGCTGTGCCGGTGCCAAACCTGTGCCACACACACCTTAGCACAGCCACCCCTCCAGGAGCTGTATTTAAGAAGGAAGGCCTTAAAAAAAAGCAGCAAAAGAGGAGCACACACAGGTAAATGATTATTTACAGCTGCTGCATGGGGAGCGTTACACAAGGGGAGGGTGGAGCGTGTTCCACCACCCTTCCACGGCTGCTGGGCAGAAAAGCCTATCACCACTGTTGTGTTTCTACTCCCCCAAGACAAAGTTAATGCTGTTTACCTTGTAATAAGAATGCTATTTCTTGCTTTTTTTCCCTTGGCTGAGCTTGTTTTCATGGCTCCCCTGCTGCTCTCCTGCTGGGGGAGCTGGCTCTGAAGGCTGCCAGGAGTGCTGGGCTGGGAGTAGCAGCATCCCACCCCTCCCACCTGCTAAACATTGCTGTGTAGTTCCCAAATTAAAAATCAAAGCCCTTGCCTGCAGTAGGAGGTGAATCCGTGGCAGGGGAGCACTCGTACTAGCACTGACCAGCTCTCACATAGCTGGGTCTTTCCTAGGAGCCAGGGAAGTAGGAAAGCTTGGCACTAGCTAGTCCACGTTGTTCTTTCCTCCCTGCAGGATAGTCTTTCTTTCCTTTCTTTCCTTTCTTTCGTCACTCACTCACTCACTCACTCCCTCCCTCCTTCCCCCCCGCCATTAAAAGCTACCTGCAAACTATAAGGCATTGGCAAAGGCTGTCTTTGTACCCCTGAGTCCTGGGGATCCTTGTTGGGGATGCAGATGGAAGTCCTTAACTGTGATGAGATGATTAGTTCTCAGCCCTGATGTGAAAATGCAGTTCTTATGTTAGTCACATCCTCCCTCCCTCCCTCCCTCCTTCCCCCCCGCCATTAAAAGCTACCTGCAAACTATAAGGCATTGGCAAAGGCTGTCTTTGTACCCCTGAGTCCTGGGGATCCTTGTTGGGGATGCAGATGGAAGTCCTTAACTGTGATGAGATGATTAGTTCTCAGCCCTGATGTGAAAATGCAGTTCTTATGTTAGTCACATCCCTCACCCTCCTAGACAAGAGTCAGTGATGTACCTTTTGCAGGTATGGTATTTTGTGATGTGGTAGGTGAAGTACAAAAATATCATTGTAAGAACAGGACTTATGCAATGTCCCAGACAGAATGTGCCACCAGCTCATCTAACCCAGCCCGGCTGTACCGGTCAGGAACAGCCTGGTATGGTCAGGTGGACCTGGTGATGCAAGGACTTTGGAAAAGTCCTTCCTCAAGGAGGAGGACCTGGACAACTGTAAAGAAGGGCAGGAGGGGAGCAGAGCCCAGTTTCAGAGCAAGTCAAAAACCAAACACACAAAAATACCTAAATATGGGAAACATAACATCAAAATTCAGGTTCCTGACATGAAGCCTGCTCCTGGGACTGGTTGATGAACCAGACAGGAGTGGAGGGGAGTTTCTGTGCCTTGAGGCAAACCCGGTGGATGGGTTACCTGGTGCTTGGCCCCCAGCCTGGGCAGGACCCACCAGCTGGCGGCTGCTTGCAGCCCCTGTGGCAGCAAAGCAGAAGCACCCACAGGTTCCCATGGCCAGGGCTCCTGGTGTCTCTAGCAGGTCTCCGTAGGAAACGGAGACCCTAGAAACACCAAGTCCCTGATGCAGTATGCTAGGAATCCAGGCAGGGCTTTTCCAGAAAAGCTGTAGGAGTTGGGATGTTTTCCAATCGAGCACATGAGGCTCAACAAAGGAGTGTTTTTCCCTTTCTGCTCAGTGATGCAGATGCCATAGCATGCAGGACTTGGGCGGGAACTGCAGACAGGGTCAAAAGCAATGTGTTAAAGAAGAGCAAGCTCCTTGTCTCCAGCTGAACTTCCAGAAGCAGGGAAACGGCAACCAGGCAAATTGAAGAGCCAGTGGGATTGGAGGAATAAAGTCTAATGAAGGGGGATAACGAGAAAATCCTTGCAACGCTGTTTGTGTTGCAATCCATGGACCAGTTTGGAAAGTCCAGGTCAGTTGCCCAGTTGGATGCAAAGCCCCAGCTGAAACACATGGGTGTTGTGAGACTGTGGCTGATGGGGTAAACTGCGGCACTCTCTGAAAAATGAGTGCACCTGGACCAGGTCTGTGATGAGCAATCCTATTCCTCTGGGACCTCTGCAGAGACAAGACATCTGAACAGAGTAGCTGAAAAGGGGAATTTTTCTTTAATATAGTGCTGGGGCTCACGGAAAGTTTAGAGGGACTTTGTGAGAATCAAACCCTTCATAGGTGGGGTATAAGTAATAAGACTCATGCAGGCTGAAGGGGAAGGAGGAATGAAAAAGCCTCAAGAAGAGCAGACAGAAATGCAGTCACGGGCAGTGATAAGCTCCCTCTGGGGATGCAGGTAAAGAGATCCGAGTTCCTGAGGTGGCGAGGTCTGCTGTCTCTGTCTGGGCTGCTGTCCTCTGTCTTATCTCACAACAGCTGCTCCTGTGGGCAAGGAGGGAGGGAACCCACTTGCACCCCTCTGCTCTGCATGACACCAGCCACCTCCTCTGCCAGTTGGTGGGTGCCAAGAGGGTGGGCAAACATCGTGGAGGAGAAATCCCCGTGGCATGCACACGCACCTAGGTGCTACTTGCTGGCAGGACTGCTTGGCTGCTTTGAAGCCTTACACTGCAGGATCTGAGTGCAGCCCTGCCACCATGCAAAGAGCTGACTCTGCAGGATGCCTTCTCAGGTGTAAGACTCTGGAAGATGCTGCTGCTACTGTTGGCATCTTTACACATCCTTTGTGAAAACACTGAGACACTTATACATCACTGTCAATTCACTGGCTGCCCCAGAGTTATTCCATATGTCTCCATGTGCAGCGCAAAGGCTCAAGCTCTTTCAGTCTGGTTACTTATCTAGATTTGTAAATCTGCTACATTTGAGCAACCTCAGGAAGTTACTGGCATTTCTGAGGTTTGCTCTTAAGCAGAAGTGCTGCATTAGCTTCTTTCCCTTAGTAATGACATTAGTTCTTCTTCTGCCTTACATTAAAAAGATTCTGAGCTTGTATGAGTATTTCACAAACACTTATCACTCGCTGTCACCAGCTCTATTGGTTATTTCTGGGATCTCCATTGTCAGAGTTTTCAGTGCTTCAATACACTATATCTACGTGCTCAGAGCAGCACAGAAAACAAAGGCAGATTTATTATAAGAAGTTCATGTGTAAATCAGAAGCTGGATCTGATAAAGGCATTAGCACGGACAGTTTCTTAAAATTATAGACTTGGAGAAGCCAAGAAATCCAGCAGGCTGATGCTATTCCAAAACCATCTTGAGCTCTCTTACTACTTTGAAATATCTAAGCAGTATAAATAAGCATGTAATTCCCACTGACAGTGAAGTTCCTTGCACAGTATACACAGCTCTGGCACCATGTGAATAATAAATATGGTGTGGAAGAAAGACGCCAAGAAGCAGTCAAAGTTCCCATTGTCTGTACAGACAAATGCCATCATTTCATTGCAAGATGGCTTTGG
>NW_009259179.1:2160409-2168292 GCF_000687185.1 Egretta garzetta
AATGCCAGTCACATGCAAGAATTGAAATCCAGTGGGAAACTCTCCCCCAACTTTCAAACCATGCTACTCCTTTTCTATGCAACCTACAGCAGAGATGGCCAAAGGGCTGTAGAAAACACAGCCAAGTGGAATTGCATGATCATGCATGAAAGGCAGGGAAAAACGGTTAGAAAGGAAAGCTCCCTCCCAGGCAGGGTCAGGATCATCTCTTGAGATATCAGCCCTCCAAGAGATACTGCCCCTTGTCACCACTGAACAGGAATTAGGATCACAAGCCACATGAAATTATGTTTATTCCCTAACTTCATCCTTGGCTTTCCCGCCAGCCTGCTGGCAATCCACAAACCATATCCAAATGCAAGTCTGGCTGTGCCTTTGTCTTGTTAAAGGTATAGCAAGCAAACGAGCTAGCCTGTAGCTCTTTCCTCTGTACTGGTCTCACACACAGACCTACGTACCCCACAGTGGCCCATCTTTGCCAGCAGCTAAGTCCTACTGCCCATTTGATAGGTGGGATTGCTTTCCTTCCTTATTCTTCTGCCCAGGAAACTCAAGAGTGGAACTTGCAAAAGTCCTTGGAGAGGGAGTGAACGTGAAAACATGGGAAAAAATTAATCTCAATGGAAATCCTTTACTAATTGACAGGTTGGAATAAGAATGACCACAGACCCCAAACTATGCCAGGCAACCAGTCTGCTCCAGGCACTGCAAGCTCACTCAGCCAGCCACATGCCTGGCTGTTTTGCTCTGCCAGCTTTACAAGGCCTAATTAGCACGATTCTTTTTGTTTGTAATTACAAAAGCAAACATCCCTTGGAGAGCAAAGGAATAGAGGAGGCAGCTCCTTGACTAAGCTTAAGAAAATGCTTTAAATAAAGTTTGCCTCTCATCCCATGTACTTGAAAATCATGAAAGGGATGAACACAAGAGCCCTGGTGAATGGAAAAAGGTTTCCAGGCCAGGTAGAAGCAAGGGGGATAGAGCCTTGCCACCCTGGGGAGGTATCAGTGCAGGTTAGAAGAGACCATCCCCAGCTGGAACCATGGGGTACAGCTGACTGGTGGTGCTCCTTGTCACAGCTGGGAGAAGCACAGTACCCTCCCAAAGGGGGCTTTAGAGTGAGATGGATCCTCCCATGGCCCATCTCTCCATGATTCTGTCAACCCACAAAAGTCAAGGAATTGCACATAAAGGTTTATAAGACACATACAGATCAGAAGGTCTGGAGGCAGAGCATCTTGTGCAGATAGCCACAGCCTGCGCATACCCTACCCCAGATAAAGCTACAGAGCAAAAACACTGCTGAAATACAGAGCACCTCTCCTGGGAGCGCTTTGGCTCCACACCCCATCCCTTCCCCATTCCTGCAGTTCCCACTCCCCTGTGAGGGAGCCATCTGCCTTCCCCCTGCCCCTTCCTGCTCCACCCAGGGTGCAGCCTGTCCTGCCGAGGAGCAGACCTTCTGGTTCCTGGGCTGCAATCGTAGCAGATTACTGGGGGAGTTTCTGCCAGAGGCCGCAACAGCCTGACTCACTGCAGAAGATCTGTCCCCACCTACATCTGCTGTAGATACACACAGCTAAACAAAGCTCCATCCTGGCAAGCAGGCTCACAGAAGCCCAAGCCCCCCTCTTCTCTTCCATGCACACTGTCCAAGTTCTGCTCAAAAACAAGAAGTGAAGGAACAGTCTGATTTTCCTTAAAAAAGTCCATTTATTGAAATTGTTTAAACACTTTATACAAGTTCCCAATACAAGCATCTGCTCCCTGGCTCAGGGTTAATGCAAATACAAAAGCATGGACTTCAACAGCTCTTGAACGTTGACCTGAGCTGCCACCTGCTAAGACAAGGTCTCATGAGGCAGCTGCTGCACACGGGCAATTCCCCATGGAGAAGTGGAAGCCACATGACCCAGCCCCAAGTACAGGCCAACATCAGCTCAAGCCTGAAGCAAATGCTCTGGTTGGTTTCTTTTAGTAACTTTAATTTATGTTGCAGAGTGTCGGGTCAAACAGTGGTATGGGGCTTACACAAACCACCAACACCATGGTCATACATCGCTCAGCTCCAGAGGCTCTCCCTGTCTACAGAAGGAAATCAAGAGATCTGATGCCTCACACAGACACAATTATAAAGCCTGGTCAGAAGCAACCAGGTTCCTTCTGCAGAAAAAGCAAGGTTGAGCTTTGAAGAACTGGTACCATCCTTCTAGGAATGAAGAGACTCAACTCCAGAGAGCCTCACCAGTGTTAGTCAAACACCAAGTGACCGACCAGGTGTTTCAGGGGAAGGGTTGGGAACCTTTGATAAGCTGCATTTTTTTTTGCTATGACTTAATATGCAAGGATGGTTTTATCTTCAAAATGCTAGTTTCTTCCTCTTTGGTGAGCTTGGATTAAAAGAAAACGCCATAACCTTTGGGTCAGTTTCCTTGGAATTTGCCTTCATATCATCACTGAAAGTGTTTACAAGACAACAGGATCAAATGGCAGCATGTGAGGTATCCTTGGGGAAACATGAGGGAGTAGCAGTGCATTCAGTTTGGTTTAAGACATTTAGCTGCATAAGACAAATAGAGATCAGTAACTAAGGCCAAATGAGAAAGACTCCAAGGAAACAGGACAGTTTGTTAAAAAGTGGCCTGTAAGACACACAAGGGGATAAAGCTTCAAGCTCAGTTAGGTGCTAGGGTGGGAACATGGAGAAACAATCGCTGGCAGCACTTGGTGTCTAAGGAACAGCAGCAACAGCCCCACCAGAGACACCCAGTGAAAACAGAAGGCAATAGGTTTGGTTTTTTTTTTCCTGTAGCTCTTCCCTGGCACCTAGGAAACCTGCAGCTGCTTTGCTTTGGGAGTTTCCCAACCTCTGTCATTCAGACTCTGCAGCCTTTGGTTCAGACACAATCAGTTTACAAGATCTTCTCAAAAGAGCAATGACCTACAGCTAAGCCAAGCCACCTTACACTGCGTCTTCTGTGGGCCAACAGCATGTGCATGGACAGGTACAGATCTCAACTTAAGTAACAGCAATTTAATTGTGTCTGACCCTTTGCCACGCCAATCTGCGCAGAAAGGAGAGTGCTGAAGACAATGCCAAGACGACAGTACAAGAGCATTTTAGATCTCTTCAAACATTCCTACATGTAAAGTCTTTTCCCTAAGATTATGTTTCCCCTTAAGCTATTGGTTTCATCACTTTGTATATAATATATGTTCCTTTAATGTCTACACACACCACACTGGGCTCTAACTTAATGGGATATGGGACTGAATTATTACCATCTATTTTTTTTTTTTTAAAAAAAACAACTAAAAAAAAGCACCAACAGCCATCTAAAAAAACAGTATCATTTTTCCCTTTTACTCCCAAATACTAAACTTAACCCAAGCTTGGAGGTTTCATCTTTCCAGTGGCAATACCTATGAACCTAGGCTAGCCTTCCTTCATGGGCTGGGAGAGAAAGGAAAGTTATGTCCAGTAGCAAAGAGATTACAAAAATATACACATTTTTGGGAGAAGAGGAAGGCAGAACCTAGAGTCTGAACTCTGCTCAGGACAGTGGCATTGTAGTGTCCTCTCCAAAATGCTTTCACTACCAGTGCTGGTGGTTCCTCTTCTTTGTTACATTATACATAATCCTTCCCTGTGGAGGGGGCATTTTTTGGATAGCCTCGGCTGGGTGGATATGAAGTTTCTCTCCGTGGACAGGAGCAGCAGAGGAAGGCTCCCCCAAGGATGGCCAGAGAAGCAGCTGCCCAGCCAATGAAGAGAGCTGATCCAAACTCAAATCTGGGGGAAAAAAACAAGGAAGAAAGTGAATACTGCAAGTATTCTCTGGATTACAGTGTTAGCATGTCCACACAAAGCAGAAAGGAGCTAAAATCAGGATGGAAATGGCTTTCCTGCAAGACAGCAGTTTGGAGCAGCCCAAGACTCCGCTGATCCTCAAAAGCCTGGAGCTTTGCACACTGGGTTAGTCTAGTCTGCCAGCTCCCCCTGCACAGCTGCAGCAGGGCCAAAGCTCCGTGCAAACCAGGCTTTAAGCATTTAGTGCAGGAAAAAGGCAGAAGTCACAGCAATTAGGTCTCTGGCAGTGATGCTGCCTTAAGTCATGGCTTTAAGAGCCACATGGATGATGAGGTCTGGTCCTAACACTTCTGCAGAGTATGAAGCCAAGCCAGGTAGCTCAGGAAATTCCCTTCTTTGCTTTGAGCCTCTGCTACTCAAAACTAAGCCCTGTGAGCATTTGCCATGCTATACTATAGTGTTATATCAAATGGGTCAGTACCTGGTGTTGACAGGGGTGAAAGGGTCATAAAATGCCCGAGCCACTCTGTTGCCGTACCATGACGTGGCCACCAGTGCTGCCAAACCTGCACATGAAGGGAACACAATGTCATGCCTTGTTAAGAAAGCCAAAATAAACAAAATCACCACAAAAATTATGTCCAGCATGACCAGCATCTGGAGTAAAGCTGAGCTGCTGCTACCCTGGGAGGATCTGAGCTCTTAGTACTGGCTGGGAGAGAAATTAAGGAAGGATTTGAGGTCACCCAGTTACATTGCACCAAAAGCAGGACTGCTGACAGCCTTTCACTGAAGCAGGGGATACAGGTCAAGCTCAGCTCTGCTAATAGAGATGGAACACATGCAGTCCATACAGAAAGCATAATGCCAGTGCCGAGAGACCCATTTGATGCCTCAGACAGCCAGCAGCTACTGTGCCAAAGTCCACTAGGGAATTCCCAGCCCAAAATGCTCTTGGAGCCATGACGGCAAGCCCTCCCCATCCCCTCACATCCTATGCAGGATAAATACCATTTATTAAATATGCCATTTCCTATTAATGCATCTGTATGTTACCAACCTGCAATGATGAAGATCACCCCGCCAAAGACAGCCATCCGCATCTTCTTCACCTGGTCATCTTCCATGCACTTCATGCATTTCATGCCAGTCACAGCAACAAACACTGCAACAAGGCCCAGGAGTATTGAAGCCACCATCAAAGCCCGAGTGGCCTGCAGACTGCCTAGAAGACATAAGGATTTGAGTCACCACAAAGAAAACTCAAGATACAAATAGAAAGTCAAATTACTGGGCTCAGTAACCATGTGTCAAAACACTGCTCTGCGTTACACAGGATACAACCAAGCAAGACATTCCTTTTTAGCTTTAAGCTGTCATGAGAGATACTGTCATGCATCAGCATCACAGGACTCAGCCTCTTCTAAAATGCATGGCAAACAAGGGCTTGCAGCTCTTTGCAGGAAATGACCTGGGAATTGCCCTCAGACATCTTTTGTTCATCGATCATTTGAATCCCAATTGGAAGGACATATCTGTTTATCAAAAGAAGTATTCGGATTAGGCTCTACTTTGACAAAGCATTTAGGCACATGTTTTAATATGAATAGCACCATACATATGAATAGTCCCACAGCAGACAGCAAGGCCCCTCTGTAGCTCAACACTTCCAAAGGCTGTCTCTTATACAAATACCTCAACGCTGATTTAGATATTTTTGCACTAAATCCTCAGTTGGAGTCCCAGAGGGTACAAAAATAAAACTGCAACAGAAACAGAATTTTCCCAGCCAAGTAAAAAAAAGGGGGGGTGGGGGGTGTCCTGCCTAAAAAATTTAACTTAGACTCAAACATATTCAAGTGTTTTAAGAGCCTCTTGTGCTTTTGAAGAATTGGAACATGGAGCCTCCCGTTGGCAAAGGCTGTATTCGCCTGGATTCTCAGCAGACAGACTCCATGTACTTTATCCAAGATCTGGCTCTATATTAACTCATCTGAAAGCACAGACACACTAACCCTACATACATGAGCTAATCAATGCAGATTTTCTTGATTATCAACAGAGAAAGAAAATATAAATTAAGTCATTACTGATAAAAAACCTCAGGTGATAAAACCTGAATACCAGTGAAATAAGAGTCTGAGTTTGATTGCCTAGCAAATCACCTTTGTTTGAACAGCATGGATTTTAGTACACAGTCCTGTTAAGATCTGGGAACAAAGAGGGCTGGTTAATCAAAGGAACAAGCTCCCAGGAGCATGCTGTAACCAAGGCAAAAGCGTTCCCGACACAGGAGGTTATCAAGCAGTGACACATGTACAGTTTTCGCAAAGTATCTCCAGAATCTGCTCCCAAGTCTGGAGCTCACCCTCAAAGCACACCAGCTGCATTCTGCTAGAGCTCTGCAAAGCACCCCAAGTTTGGACAACTGCAGCTGCAGGATTGAAGCCTACAACAGAGCACCTGCAAACTCATCAGTCAGCACTGGTACAGTGAAACCATCAGAGCCTGTGCTACAACAACGGGCTCTTTGGTTCAACCTGAGCCACAGGCAGGCATTCAAATCTGATACCGGTCAGGAGGGTAGCACAGCCACACACCTATCTCCTGCAGCTTCTTTGCCCCACAGCAACTGCTTGTGCAGGAAAATGCTTGTGACCCACACCGACAGCCCATCATGCTCTAGTTCTGCTTTAGAACAGATCTGGACCAGCCTCTATATATACAACCTTATCGTTCTGTAAATAGATTATGAAACCAGTTGAAAACAATACAATAAAAATGCAATATTCAGAGCCATAGGAAGTGACTCACTTTTATAAGAAGAGTCTTGACTTTCTTGGGGAAAAAATCCCACAATCAGCTTGGCTAAATTGTCATCTCTCACCTCCTTCAAAGGCGAAGGGTGACACCTCCCCACAGCCCAGTTGTTAATCAAAGCCCATCTGCTGCATCGATTGCAGAAACCCATTTACAAAGCCATTTAACACTTTAGCATAAATCACAACATCAATACCCCAACATGCTTTAAGAGATTTATCTCCAACATCAGAGATTACACTCTAAAACTAATTTCTAGCTTATGAAAGTTATGGCAGTTTTCAGAAAGACTTCAGCTGACAGGTTACCACCCAGACCACCAATTCAGCAGCCACACATTTAAGCCTAAATTGTGCATTACAGCAGCAGCTCCGGAGAGGCCAAAGGCTGAACACTAGTTCATACTTTGCATGGGAAAGGACATTTTCTCCAGAGGTACCAAATCTGTTCCATCAAGTCTACAGTAAGCTAGGCTTAGTCTTGCTGCAGAAGAAATTACTCTATAGAAAAGGGTTTTGAAAGAGTTATTTCATGAGGCTGAAAATATGAAATGTTATCACAAGCAGCTAGAAAACTAGTTATAAGGGTGGGAAGAGACCTCTCTCCATCAAACACAGTACTAAGGGACAAACACAGGAAGATGCTGGAAAAAGTTTATATGGCCTCAGAAGACCTAGGAATGAAACCTGAGAAAATCTCAAGATGTAAAAGTATTAACTGGATGCATGCCATGACAGCTTTGCAGAAGCAGCTGAACAAAAAGCAGCACCGTGAGCATATCCCAGGGCTGCCCGCTGTTGCTGTCGGCAGCAGACCCTGGAGGGACATCTCCTGGTGTCCTCACCCCTCCCTTACCCATGGCATAACAGGACAGAGGCATTTAGGAAACTTGCAGCAGGACAGAAAAACAGGTTGGAATGTCTGCAGAACAGACTGTCCCTTTTATCCCAAGAAGTTTTAGCGTGACATGACTGTATTAGCCAACCATCCTCCCCTCTGCCCAGCCTGGCTGCCCCGTGCTCATAGCACACACTGGGAGACAGCGCTTTTGTCTTCCTACCTCTTTCGCAATGTGTGCAGTACACCGACTGCAGTTAATCATCATACCAGCTACTAGTTATTATGTACACATTAACAACCACGTTGTCAATGGAAGCTGCACATCCAGAGGCTGAGAAAGCTAGTTTAATTAGTCCTGTTGTTCACATGGGTCTTTTCAGGTGCTGTAAAAATCCCAAATGATACATGTTTT
>NW_009259179.1:2168334-2173669 GCF_000687185.1 Egretta garzetta
TACAGCAATTTAACTTTACCACTTCTATCGTATGAGAGAGAAACAGGATTTCTCCCACACTCCTTGCTGCTGCAACTGTCTCATTAACAGAAACAGGTAGTGCAACGCTTGTAGCCTCCCAGGACATACATCATGGCTGTTGGGGGTGGGGGAAATCCTGCACAGGGCAAGACAACTGGCACCCTGTCCTGGTTTTAGCGGGGACAGAGTTAATTTTCTTCCTAGTAGCTGGCATAGCACTGTGTTTTGGATTTAGCATGAGAAGAACGTTGGTTACACACTGATGTTGTAGTTGTGGCTTACACCAAGTCAAAGGACTTTTCAGCTTCCCCTGCTTTGCCAGGGGCACAAGAAGCTGCGAGGGGGCACAGCCAGGACAGCTGACCCCAACTGGCTAAAGGGGCATTCCAGACCATATGATGTCATGCCCAACATATAAACTGGGGGGAGTTGGCCAGGGGCAGCAATCACTGCTCAGGAACTGGCTGGTCAGCAGGTGGTGAGCAATTACATTGTGCATCACTTACTTCGTATATTCTGTTATTATTTTCCTTTTATGTTCTATTAAACTGCCTTTATCACAAACCACAAATTTTACACACACACCCCCCGGATTCTCTCCCCCATCCCCCCAGGGGGGTGGGGGCAGCAAATGGCTGTGTGGTGGTCAGCCATCTGCCGGGTTAAACCACAACACACCCAACAGCAGCTGTCAGACAGGAACAGCATTTTGTCAATATAAACTTCTATTAACTCAGAAGCCAAGCCTTTTTACTGCTGGTTAGTAATGAGAGACCTAGCCTGAAAAGCCTATAGCAAGAAAGCAGCAAGTACTGAAGGACGGATGCTTAGAACTACTGAGGATGGTTTAATAACAAATGTGAATCCTGCAAGCCCTAAAATACTGTGTAAGTGCACAGAAGTGACACAGCAGCTCACACCCGTTTCACATAATGAAACCACTTTAAGGTGTGCTAACAAACAGCCCTGGCTTACTGTTAGTGGGTTTGAACTACCTGATGCAGTTTATCTGAAGCCTACGTAAGACTTTTTCCTTCCCACAACTATCATTACCTGACACAGAAGTAATTGCTGGCAACTGCTTAGTTATATATAAAAAAAAAAAGACTTCACCAGCATATGTTTCAGGTTATTTTTCTGTCATCACATTTCCTTATTTATTCTGTTTATATGATCTACATTATAGAAGAGCTATTGGACAAGTGCCATGGGTTTTCTGTAATGCCTGTTTGTAATGCAGAATTGCTGTAATAGCTCTGCGTGCAGATTATTTTCTGGTAGGGATGCTCATTCTGAGAGGGATGCTCATTGACTGCCTTGTTTCTACTTAAACCATGGACTTTTTCCTCCCTTCCCATGGGCCTCCATGCAACCAAGTGATGACAGAAGACGGGTGAAACGGGTGCTGTACAGCTCCCTCTGACAGGGAAGCTCTCCAGGAGTTACAAGCACCCTTTTAATGTGGGGAGCATGTTACACTGTCTACCTCCAAGGGAAGTCAGCAGCCTTCAAAGCCGTCCCACTGGGGTTTTTCACAAAAGCCGAATTTCCTCGAAGGAGTGGGATCCGAGATCCTCCTGTTGTGCCCTGCCAGCACGTGAAAGTTAGTTTTGTGCAGCAGGCAAGGGAATGAAGACCTAGGCAACCAGTAACAGCTTCAGAGGTAGCCAGCAAGCATCTCACACTTTGCAGTCGTTTTGGCTGGACCCAAAAGCCTGCTAATGGTTTGGATGCTTTAAACCCCCTTACCACCCCCTGCAAACCCATCACCATCAGATATTCCAGTCTGGACTCCTTCAAAGCACCTCCCCAACAAGTCTAGAAGACTGTACAGAGAAATGTGAGCAGCTCAAACACTCGGACAGGGTCATGTTTCTTGCCAAAATGGGAAGGCCGGCAAGTCCTCACTGCATGTCCAGTGCAAAGAGGCAAGTTCAGTAGGCGGCAGCAGCCTTGTACTCTGCCTACACCAAAGCAAATATGGTTCAATGCCCTCCTGCAGTCACTCAAAGAGCAGAGAAAGCTTGCTGGTACGACAAGCAACACATAGTACCACCGTTTCTAGATTCCTGGTCAGAAGAGACCTGAGCAGCCTGTTTTCCCACAAAGCCTGGAAATTCCCTTACCAAGAGATTTAGTAACACAGAGTAACACCAGCTACTAAAGCTGCTTAGAAGCTGCTTGTAGAGCAATAAAGCCAGTGTATTGCAACAGACTCCCATCCCTCTTGCAGACACAACAGGGCACCGCACAGGAACAGCCTCGGTGGCATTCCAAGTAACCCTCTACCTTCTCAAAGCCCAGCACAAGTCAGACTGCTTTATCACTCAATCGTGACTTTTCATGAGGAAGGAACAAGGATTGAGAAACACAGGAGCAAGTTAACCCTTTAGTCCACATAAAAGCACAGATAACAGCAGGTTCTACCTGCTTACTCCAGATCTAAAGATTGAGAGATGACCAATTTGGACACATTTGTCCCTTCTGCTACAGCTTTGTCCCTCCCTGAGCCACCCTCCCACCTCCCCCTCCATCACGACAGAAGTAACCTGAGCATGAACCCTTCCTTCCCCCCACCCATCCTCTTCTCCAGCTCCTGGAACAGGCTCAGCCAGGGTGGTAAAGATGTAGGAGGGAAGACTTCACATTTCAGTGATGCTGTGTGACCCAGAGGGCATCCACACCCTTGTTTGTTTTCTGGGCTAGGGCACAAAGGCTCATGTACTAGGATTGGTGATGAAGTAGTAGATGAGTTTCAGCTTGTCTCAAGCACAGAGCCTCTCCCAGCAAAACCAAACAGGGTGATGAGTATCTTCAGCTACAACAGCCTAGACAGGACCCAGAACAACTCCTGCTCTGAACAGGAGAGTGTGATTAGGTGGGGCTGAAAGCTTACAAAGACAGGCACCAGGGAGCCCTTCTCCATCCTGTCTGAGACCATCCCCCTGAGACGCTGGAGGAGCACAAAGCTGAGCTAAGCTCCATGGACGATGCTGGAGGGCTACAGCAAGAACAATGCTGAGGCTGTGCAACAAAGCCTTGTTGCAAGGGTGGCTTTTGTTGCCTCTAGGTCTGCATGTGGCCACGCACTGCTTTTCACGTAAGCCAGCAAAACGCAGCTTTTCTATTGCCTGAATAGGGGCACTGACATAAGCCCTCAGCTGAACGCGGCTGCGGGAGAAGTGCCAGCATGGGTGCACTCCAGCAGCATGGCCACACGAGAAGCTGGAGGCCCCTCCGTTGGCTAACAGTGCTCATCAGCTTGTGCCAGCCCCAACCCTGACACGCAGCATCAGTCCAAGCAGCCAAACACCGACACATCTAGAGGAGTGGCAATAGCTACCAGATACCCAAAAGTTTGCTGGCAAAGCTTTCCAGCATCCCCGCAACCAAGAATTACTGCAGGTGTGAGGAGACTCAGTCCCTTCTACGGGGACAAAGGAATTGCAGATCTGAGCCTCTCCCATCAGTGCACGAGGCTCTGACACGTGGCTCGGAGCATTCAGGGCATGTGAAGCCCTGGCAGGAAAGCGTGGCCAGGCAGAAGTGTTTCTGCCCACATAGCTGTACTGCCTTCACCATGACAAATGAAGGCAGTCAGGGAGCTCTTCCTGCAGAGCTGCACCTCCCCCAGTGTGTGGCTGTTCAATTGGATATAAACGGGTTGTTTTTCACACCTCCACCCAAAACAGCACCACTGGTCCCTCCTCAAGCCTACGTGGCTGGTAAGACCTTGAAGGGAGACCAGGCAGGGAGAAGAACAGAGGTCTACGTCCCTAGGCATGGCCTGCTTTCAAGTGGGAAAGGCGCAACCGAAGCAAGCTGGGGTACCGAAAAAAACAAGCAGTCCTTTAGCCAGTCCTCGCTGACTTTCCCAACGAGGAAAACATCCCCTGTGATTTTCGTATTTCTTGGGCTTCCTGAGAACTTTCAGGCAAGCACAGCCTGCAGGGCCAGGGGCTCTGGAAGACCAGAAAAGGCCACCAACAGCTCAGACTGGGTCCCCAGCACCTCGCACCCCCCTCCCCGAGGCCCGGGAGGAGAAGTCCTTGCTGTTCACAGGACAGAGATGAGGAGAGCAGCCGGATTTCAGCACTCTGCCACGAATGGGGCAGGTCGGGGGGGCCGGGGCAGGTTCTTAGGAGTCCGTTCAAGCCAGGCTCCGCATCCGATTCTGCAGGCCGGTCTCATTTACAGCACAACGGGCTGCAGCCACCCAGCCCCCGAGGCAAGTTTACCTTTCGCAACCCGTCCAGGGGGCGGCTGGAGATTCCTCAGCCCTGCTGGTATCTTCGTCCCCCACCCCCCAAGTGCGAGATAAGAGGCTTGAAGCTGAGCTTATACATAATTACTATTCAAACCACGCCGGGCTGTGTGCTCAGCCCAGCCCTGATTATCCACAGCCCTGCGCCCTGTTAGTGCTAAGTGGGTGCACGGCACTCCTGAAGGGAGTAATTTGCACCTCTGCCAGCTGCGGGGCCCACGGGTGATGGATGTGGGCTAGCAATGAAGGCAGAGCCGGGGGTGTCTGGCTTTGCTGTGTGACACACGGGAAGGGTTGGTGGCAATCTAACTTGGGGATACTCCCAACGGTCCCCGGTTTACGTGAAACTGCCTGCCCATTCCTTTGGGAAACAGGTGACCGCGGTGGCAATTACTATTTTATTAATGAGGGATGGATGAAAGTGTTCCAGGACACTACTGAACTCGGGATGAAGGGAGGGATATTGAGAAAGGGTGATTTTTTTCACCCCCCTTTTCCGTGCCAGCATAGGTTATTCACTCCAGCGCTCTAGAAGTGGCCCTCACCTGGGCTCCAGCTCGGTGTGACCGCCCCCAGTGACACCCCAGCGAGCCGGGCTGCAGCTCCTGCATCCACCAGAGCTTCGCTGCCCCAGGACAAAATAGGAGGCCTAGGTGTTGCCCTGATGTACTGGTCTGCCTAAAAACTACAAGCAGTGCTACCTGCGCTAGAGTCCAGCTCACCTGCCAGCCCTTTGCTTAAAAGCCCCACGGAAGTAGCAGCGACTTTCCCGGAGAACAAAAGACCAAAAGAGTCAAACGCAAAAAGAAACGGATCCGTGCTCGAACAGACCGCTCCGGCACGGCCGCTGGCCCATGCCCGGCGAAGGGAGCCCCTGCCCGAACTTCTACAGTCCGCTCGCGTTCGCAGTCACGGCGCTTTCCCGAACACACGTGGAGGATCTGACCCTTCCTCTCCCGGGACGTTTCTGGGACGGGTACGGGGCTGCCGGACGGCTCCAGCCCCCCCCGGTACTGCCCCGCCGAGCCCCCCCGCCGGGGAGGCAGCACC
>NW_009259179.1:2173788-2174212 GCF_000687185.1 Egretta garzetta
ACCGGCACCGGCGTGGTGGTAACGACCCTACGGGGCCGGTACCCTCAGCCCCGACGGGGAAGGCACTGGGGCGGAGGGGATGACCCCGACGGGACGGACACCCTCGGCCCCAACCGGGCGGGGCACCCCGACACCCGCACCCCCCAGCCCCGACTTACCCTCCAGCTTGAGCAGCGAGTCGTACACCTTGCACTGGATCTGCCCCGTGCTCTGCATGGCGCACGACATCCACAGCCCCTCGTAGAGCGCCTGGGCCGTGACGATGTTGTCCCCCGCGTAGGATGCCATCTTCCACTGGGGCATGGCGGTGCTGATGATGATGCCGATCCAGCCCAGGAAGGCCAGCACGAAGCCCAGGAGCTGCAGCCCCCCGCTGGCCATGTCTGCGCGGGGCCGGGCGGGCGGAGGGCACTGCCAGGGAGGG
>NW_009259179.1:2174726-2178477 GCF_000687185.1 Egretta garzetta
GGGGATAAACTGCTGCGGGGGAAGTGATAGAGAAGTCACGGAAATAGAGAAGTTATGGAAATTATCAGTACTATGGTTTTAAAGGGCTTGCAAAGAGGCAGCTGAGCAAACACTCGTCATCCAGGTACAAACGCTGCCAGGACCCTAAATCCCAACTCTTGAATCTACCATTTTAATAAGGACGATGTGCTGTACATCTTTGCATTACTGGGTCTCTCTTAAAGGAGAAATTTCGATTTGCTTCAGTGACTTACTAAGGTTTATTGAACAAGGGGATTACGGAGCGGGAAGGAGCATTCTCTTTCTTGGGCGTGTATTTGATCAGTTACTATAGTTTTCCCTTTCTCCAACGTGAATATTTGAATATTGACAGATCCGGGCTCAGAACAGGGCAGTGAGGAAATCCTGGTCTCCTCCAGAGGCCCGGGAAGCACACGGCGGGGCCTGGCCGGTGCTGCCTGCCTCCCCCCGGGCTGGACGGAGGGGACGTTCAGCCTGGACCTGCTGCAGTCCCGGGCTCTGGGATAAACAGGTGATAATCACTGATAAAGCTCCTGCTGGAGGTAGGGATGGGGTTGTATTGTTTTGACACCGTAGTTTGCTGCGTTCTGATGACTTCGGAGATTTTGCTGGAGCTGCTTCCTGAGATTTGCAAACAGACAAACAGGCTCGTGATTACCTGACCTGTCCTGCGCAATGCGGGGGGGGTCAAAGGGGAGAAAAGCAACTGCAACCTCGCAGCACCGGGCAGAGGCAAAGCAAGGCTGGTTTGCTCTGAAAACACTTGCAGCTGCCGGTCCCCAGCATCCGGGCAGCAGCGCCAGTGTGACGAAATCCATCCTAGCTACCCGGTAGCAAACTTTTCCAGTTGTGTCCTTTTTCACTTGCAAAGGAATTAGGGAGATGTGAATCTGCAGCTGAAGTGGTGTTTTCCTGGGTCTCTGTGGGCCCCGGTTTTATAGCTGTGGAAGTGAGGAAGAGGAAAGCAGCAGAGTTTTCTTTGGCAATGCAGAGATAACAAAGCAGATGCATCTCCCTGTGTATTCATCCAGAACCCTGCTACCGGGAATATAGAAACCAGGGTGGTGCTGGCTGTTGGAGCTGGTCCCTGGGAGGAACAATTCCTTGCCTGATGAAGAGGCAGGGCAGAAACCCACGGGAACCTGAGGCGAGTGGGGTTAGGAGTGTCTGGATTTGATCATTGATGTCTGGGTAGTCATATCAGCCCGATAATGTCAGTCTGCAAAGGAATGTGCAGTGTTCTCAGGAGCTTCGGGGTGCTGAACTGACTCACCCCTCTTCTGACCCTCCTGCCACCCCCTGGACAGATCAGGCAGCTCCTTGCTGATTCCTGCAGCATGAGGTCAGCTCTGCACAGGGGTACCAGTTCCAAAGATGCTTTTAGCAGATTCAGATCCTTTTGCTACAGGCTCCGAGCAGCCAGGAGGGGGAATAGACATGTTTTGTGTGGGAAGGACTTGGGCTTTCTACTGAACCTTCTAGGAAAGTACAGGGAGGAGTCCTGCGTGGCAACAATCTGAATGCACTTGCACCAGGTGGAACACTGAGTGTGGTCTTGGGGAGATGCAGGCATGTGCTGTATGAGGTAGCACTCTGATCATGCTGCTGGCTCTTGGAAGGACTGCAAACCATGTGCACCCTGTACTTGGGTAAAGCTGGGTTTAGGCTGTGCTCCTGAGGGGCTGTGCAGCCATCCCATTGCTCCTCTGTCCCTGATGGGTGTTGCCCTGGACAGTGTTACCGAGTGAATGCATGACAGAGTGGCCTTGGGTCAAACAAAGCCGATGAAAGGCAATACTGAGATACACCCATGTGCTCTTGGACCTCCCATTGGAGGTCCTCCACTCCCCGTAGGCTGCAGCACAGGCTCTTCCCTGTGCCTTTGTGCACGCTTTCTAGGCACAAGTTCTGTGCCTGCATCTTGCCTTGTGGAAATGAGAGCTTGTAGACAAGTTGCTCGTGTCTCCTTGGCCATTGAACTCCCCTGACAAGCCATAACAACACCGCATGCCTGTCTGGAGTCCCAGCTTCATGAACAGCCAAATTATATTTTGCTTTCCAGGGACAATTTGCAGTTGATAGTTACTATTCACGTTTCATGATTCATCAAAGATTTCAAAACACAGCAAATCTTTCTGTAGACATCACAAGGAATTTACAGAGCAAGATAAACACTGAAACTCCGCTTTTCCCCTTCATCACTCACCAGTGTTCTCAGCGCCCTAGAATTCTCTGGGAACTTTACAGCGTCCCTAAGATCCTCAGGTCTCCTATTCTGGACTTTTTTCCTTTCTTTGAGACATGAAGTATCTTCTTTCTTCTATTTAGATTATTTTCTGCACGGGTCCAATGGGCAAAATAAACCTGCTCTTTACTCAATAGCCACTGCCTTTCCTCTGCTGCCTAAGATTCTTTATTCACTGGAGGTCCCAAAGAGTTTTCACTCTATTTTTGCCTATTTTTATTACCTGACTTTTGGGGAAATACCATTCCTTCAGATAGTTAATCTCAGCTGAAAGACCTGGGTTTATCCAGGATGTTGCAATCTCCCCGGTATTCTCTAGGCTAAAGGCACTCCAGTGCTGACAGTCCTTAGTGACTGGCCTGTTCTTAAGTAAACACGGGAGTCTTCATTTTCCACCCTTTACAAAAGCAGGATCAAGTGAGAAGAGGCATGTCTATAAGCAGTTACTGAAATCAAACTGGGATGTTTTAGTTTGCAGGTAGGCAGACTCCTCTCATTGTTCATAGAGATTGTCCTCAGGTGCAACAGTCCTCCCTGCACTGAGCAAATGCTTAACACCTTGGTCACGCCGCTCCTTTGGCTGTTGTTACTCAGATGAGCAGTCTCACCTCGGTACTCGGCAAAGGTTTGTGCTCAGTGGGTAGCAAACGATACCTGTTTCCTTTTCTGGCGAAACTAAGCCTTAACGCTTGCCAGGACTTGCAGGTGAGCAGCCTGGTTTCCTCTTCTCTCAAACATTTCTAGGGGAAGGTCTCACTGTGCAGTGCCTCTGTTTGGAGAGCACGGGGTTGTGTGTGGTCATCTGTCGTGGCATCCCCTAATGCTGGCGCCTAGGCTGCCCTGAATTAATCCTTGAGCTAAAACTGATGTATTAGGGGGAAACATCTCATTCTGATTATAAGTTACTGTAAGTCGGGGCAGGTGCGCAGCGCAGGCACAGCTGCACGGTCCTGGTTTTGGAGTGAAGACACAAGCTCCTGGACCACAAGCATTTGGACCAGAAAATGGGAATGGCCAGACAACATCAGCCCAGCCTTCTGTTTCTGGTGGCAGCCAGTTGTAGAGCCAGGGAATAACACAAGTACATAGTGACACTAACCCAAAATGTGTTGCAGCCCACCCTGAATATATCCTGAGCCAGTACCGGTACTTTTAACTTTCATTTTGCTTACTGGATTTTTCCTCCATAAATTTGGCTGTTTGTTTTTTGAACTTTCTGGCACTCGCAGCATCCTGCAGCAAGGATTTTTGCGGGCTAACTCTGTGTTTCACAGGGAAGTATAACAGCTTGTTTCTTTTGAACCTTATTATGACTTGCTGTTTCATTTGATGTCCCCAAGGTTCTGGGAAAAAAAGGGCAGATTGCTGAAACCACATGCGTTTATCTCTGGTTTACATTGTCTAGAAAAAGACCTTTAAATTACTTTGTTGTTTATCTGCAGGCTGCTTTTGCTTCTTTCTCTCCCACTTACTCCCCCACCCATC
>NW_009259179.1:2178489-2189593 GCF_000687185.1 Egretta garzetta
TGCTGAACCTTAGCTCCAAGCACTGTTTTGCCAGCAGCGCCCAGATGTCTTTGCCCAGATGTCAGGAGGATCTAAACCGGCTCCAGATCTTCCCTGGGATTAGTCAGGGATTGTGTCCAGCCCAGTCTGCAGTGAGGGGCAGACATTGTGTTTGACCATGGTAGCAGCTGAAGCAGCCAAAGATCACAGCTTGCAGGGCTGCAGAGCACAGCATCACGGAGAAAGCTTAACCCTTCATCACCTGCTCGCTATTGCAGGACTGCCGTCCAGTGCAAAGTTTTAAAAAAGGTTGATGGAGAAGACATGCTCCAAATGACTCATTGCCTAAAAAGCAACAGGATAGCAAGTAGCACCAAAACTGGAGCTGTTCCTTACACACCCAGACTGAAATCTCCATTTCCATGAGGAAAGGTCAGATTTCCTCATTGGAACTGAAATTTGTGGTTGGTGGAGGCAGCATAAGTTAGAGGGACTGGCTGGACTTACTTGATACTGACCACACACAGGGAATATATTGTGAAAATTGGATTTAAAATAGGCTGTATGAATTATTCCTTCTCAAATGTTGGGGGTCAGAAATGCCATAAACCTCTCTGTGTTTGGTCAGCAGACATGACCTGGAATTCCTAATCTGCTGGAGATAAACCAAGCTAATAATCAACCCTCTTCTTGCAGTCATTCACCGGCTGTGATAAAACTACAGTTTTGGGAGTAGTTTCACTCTACTCTTCACATGATGGATTTCATCTGGCTCTACTTAAAATGTGCTTATATGTAACACACTGAAGTTACATGAGGCTGGAGGCTGGCTGAACTCCTGGCTTCTCCTCCAAAGCACCCCCTGGTGAGGGCTCTGGAAGGGATCGTGTCTCCTCCCCGGCTTCTCATTTTTCACCTGTTGCCTTTGTTTTTCCTCTTCTCCTGAATCAGCAACCCACAAGTGACCACAAGGCCCAAGACTGTCCCTCAGAATGCCCCAAAACACTGAAATCATTCCCATCTGTAAACAAGCGGTTTTGGCATGTGTAAAGCTGCGCCGTGTGTGTCATTACCCACAGCTCTCAGATCGCCGGGCTTGTCTGCACAAGGCAGCAAGCTGCTGAGAAATAAAGGTGGTCCTGCATTTGGCTGCTCACGTGTTGTTTTCCAAAGCGATGCTGGAAGCTCTGATAGAGATTCCATGGCACGGAACCCATCCCATGGAGGCCAAGGGATTTGACCCATACCGTAGGATTTATTTTGCTTTCAGTTTTTCTATTTTAGGATTGTTCTTTCACTGGACATTCTGTACCAAAGGCCAGATAGAAAACAAAAGTCAGACACAATCAATTAATGGAAACAATGAGTTTCATGGCACTAGAGAGGTAACGGTGAGAAAATCAAGGAGTTATTAAACCTGCTTCTGCTTGCTGTCAATAGAAGGTAGCTCTATGTCATATCACCAACAAATGTCTTCCTCAAAATGTGCGAAATTAATCATGGTGTCAGATGATGGGATGGGTGTGGTGGGGCATCTAGGGAAGAGGCTCAACAAGGAATTGGCAGGTGAAGAGTGTGCCTTGTTGGAAGGGTCGACCACAAAGTATGGCCCCTTTCCCCACCACATGACACTAGGGCCAGGTAGAGAACAGCAGCTTCTGGTGTCGGAGTCCCAGGGCAGGAGAGGGGGAGCAATGGGAATAAGTGAGACCCAGGACTCACTGAAAGGGAGAGGGTGGCAGATCTGTGTCTGTGAGTGTCATACTCAGAGCATGAGCCATGAGAGATGTGCACTGAGGTCCTGACAAGATAAAATTCATCCCTGGTACCATCCATGGAAGAGTTTTCTAAGTGCAGTTAGGAAAACATCTCTCAGATCTTCCAGGAAATGGGCTCTGTGAAGACCTAAGCCTTGGCATACAGCCATCCTGTTTGTTCTCACCATGTTCCTGATTCCTGCAAGGTCTTAGTGCTGATCCTCCAGGGACCAGTTATAGCAAGGATCACATTTCTACCCATATCCCACCAAGTCACCACCAGGAAATCAGTGATGGGTGGTGTCTGTGCTCACATATGAGCTCGATGGCCTAGTTATGGAACGAATTTCTCAAGACTGTAAAGAATCTGATCACCTTCAGCATCACCACTGACTGAAAAATTTTCCTCCTTGGAAGAACCTTAGGTCCTTCTTCCTGAAATCAGATGAAGGGAGGAGGGGACATTGGAATGATAGAACAAACAGACTGAAATAGGAAGAACAGAAGATGGCTAAAGATTAGATCTGAAGTCTTCCACAGGAACTGCTTTTAAGCCAATACCGAAGCCGGAGTCACCTCCATGAAGACAGAGTTACCACCATTTATATTGCTCACCCAGTGAGCAACAAAGCTATCAAGCTCAAGTACCTGTGAGTCTGGTTTTGTGGCAACCTTCATGTCAAGGAAAAGCCCAAGCTGTATTCAGCATTTTAGAAATTACTCAAAGATTCCCATCCCAGGGTATGGCTATGTCTCACCTTTTTGTGCCTGATCACAACCTCTATCCATTTCCTCAGCCCTTATGACAGGTCAGATAATCAGTGCTGGGAAGATAAAGTGATCCAGGGTCCTTCCTAGAAAGGCTCTGCCATAAATTGCTGCAAGATTTGAAGATCAGACTGTTCAGGGGCAATGTAAAGACTAGGAGATGAGGTTTCAGGTCTTTTTGGAGGCTGCTGGCCTTAGTCCCTTCCACATATTGCTAGGAATTCCTCTGGGGATCCATGAGACCTAACCTATTTGGGATGTACTTGGGTATTGGAACAATTCAAGATACACAGATTACTGTGCCGTAGGAAATCTTATGACAGGCCAGAACTAGTGAACGGTTGCTCAGCATCCTCACAGACATGCTGACCCTGTACAACCATCCTCCAACAAGTAGTTGTCTCTGGAAAGTGAGAGGAGCAGTAGGATGGGATTTGTAAGTATTGATACTCAATATGCTTCAGTCCCCTTTAAGACACTGAAATCAGAGCCAGGTATTTCTCAAGCACTAGATAGCTGCTGCTGTGACACACATGGCTGGATTTTCCAGTGGGGAGCAGGGGCAAACATTTAAAGAAGTCTTCAAATGTGTCCAGTTATTCTAGTGCCTACATGGGAATGAAACTCTTGAAAATCCTTTGGTAAGTGCAAGACCCATCTGCACTGGAAGCAGGGCTTGTGCATGCACGCGTGTGCAAGGCAGAGGAGGAAGGAAGGAGCATTTTCCCTGGACTTTCTAACACACCCTTTATCGTTAGACTGGGAGAGCACATTGGCAACCCAAGGTCATATTTCAATGCCTAGAGGGAGTTTAGAACCCCAGTTATCTGGCTGGAGGCCAGAGGCTGGAGGTGTTTCTCTCGCAGCTGTGTCTCTCGGCTCATGAAAACTCTTCCTTAGGCCCGATGTACAGAGGGGCTTTGCCTCTCTGAATGGGTGATTTGGGAGCACAGGGGTGAGCCCACACCCTGTGCTTTCAACAAAGGAGGCACAAACAAAGCCTAAGCCAGAAGCAGGCGGAGGGATGGTCTCCTTTGGGAGAGCTTAGATGAGGAACAGCAAGCACATCTCTGCAAAGAACAGAAAAGGAAACCGAGCCCTATGTGAACCATGACCACCAGGGCAGAATGGGGACAGAATAGGAGATAGAAGGAAAGGGCATGCCGTGTTCTCCTCTCCTAGGGCACAGAGAGACTCCAATGTTGGGGAGAGGACAGGGCAGGAGAGAGGAGAGGAGGCCTCTGAAGACACTCCCTTGTGCCTTGGGCGAGACAAGCAGCAGAGGCTGGAGCCACCTGCTGTTGCCTCCTGTCCCAGGGCTGGGACTGCAGCTCTGCCCATGTACCCATATTCCTCAGGGAGTTTCTGTAAAGGATTAGCCTGTCCTTCCCCTTCCTCCCTCCTCTGCCTCCATGGTTTTGTCCTTCAGCCTACAGCACAGCTTGGCTGCAAAGTGAAGGCAGGGGGTGATGGGTGTATATGAGCCATGGAGTGCTCTGCTCACGCTGCTTTGCTTGCAGGCAGGGGCAGAGGCGTCCCTGCCCTGTCCCTTACCCATGCAGGGAGAGGGCTGGAGCGAGGGGAGGGCCTCGTGGGAGCCTTTGGGGCGTTTGCAGTTGGCTTCTCCCCCTTGCCAGAGCCTGGCTGTGCACAGGAGGTACAGCGCCTGGGGGTGGGGGCAGACCTGGGGTCACTGTGTCAGCTCTGGGAGGTGCTTGATGTGCAGCTTGGATGCTGGGTATTAAACAGAAGGGAACAGTGAGAGTGTGGTGATTTTAAGAGCCCCACAGCTCTACAGGGAAACTCCTTGCAGATCCCACACCCAAACCTGACTCACACTCACCTAACCAGCTCCCAAAACTGTCCTGTGCTCAGGGCTGTGAATCACGGCAGCAACTGTTTTCTCCGAGCCTCAGCTCTTGCCCTCCTTGCCTTTCTATAGCAGATCAAACATCCTGTTACCAAAATGTGCGTTCCTAACCCAGTAGTTACTTTCATCCCCTCCTCGATGAGTCCCCTAGTGGGTCTTCCATCACGCTCCGATAAGCAGGTTGGTGAACAGGAGCGAGGGGCACAGAGGTCTGAAGCGGATGTTTCTTGTGAAGTGAGTCACAAGTGGGGCTGGATTTCAGCCAGGAGAGCCTGCAGGGTGAAGCGCACGTACCACGGACCCTCTCAGCTAGGCTAAGGTGAGATGAGTTTCTGAGAAGCAGCCACCAGAGCGCAGATACAATGGAAACCCCTTCCACCATGGGACCTTTCTTCCTTTCCTTTTCTCTGGTACTGTGGAAAAAGCTAATTATTCACCCCGCCGTCCCTTCACTTCCTGCCCGGCTGTTATTAGCGGCACAGACCTTGTGCTTCACTTGCATTTTATCACCTTTGCATCAGGGCACGGGAAAGTTCACTCACGCTGGGAAACACACGCTTGGATGAGGATGACGCTGCCGGGATGTGGCAGGGCATCAACAGCCCCCAGGGTGCTTGGGGATGAAGGCTATTCACTGGAACTACTGACATGCTGAGAAAAGGTGTGTCTAATCCACTGCTCGGCTCCTCTGCCTACACACGCCTGCGTGAGGCTGGTATGCAGCCACGGCACTGTGTGTTCTTGGTGGCTGCTTTCAGGAAACCGGAGTGGTCACGCATATTTTCATCGATACGAATCTTACCACACCCATGCAGAGAGTGCTGCCCCGGTGTCAAAGAGGAGCGGGGCTGTGACTCCTCGCTCTCGATCTGAGGCCCTTAGTCAGGGCCTTGGTTTCTCCAGCAATAAAATGGGGTTAGTAATACATTGCTGAGATTATCTGTTTCTCAGCTGTGGGATTTCATAGGCAGCTATAAACCAAAATTTATTGTACTGAAGAAAAATTGCACGGTACTTTACGAGCCTGACAAGACTGTATTGAAATGCTTATTTTATTATTTATTGCATTGGAGTAATTGGAAACACTGTTTTAAAGGAGTGTATGCAAGCATTATACCTGTGTTTATAGTATCCATACGCACACAGACGGAGTTTTTACTTGCCAATCCTTTCAGCTCATATCTACTATAAAATGCCTTTGCTTTCCTATTTGTTTTAATCCCATATACCGCCTGCTTGCGAAGTCACAGCTTGCTCAGAAGTCTTACTGTTTCCCTTGGGGTTACCAGGCTAACTCCAAGCTAACTCCTAGGGTTTTGTGAGCATCGGAGCATGGCTGGAGTGGTACATTACATCTGACACATGCTGCTCTGTAATTCATGTGTGTACGCATCTCATGTCCAAGGAGCACTGCTCTGGAGATGAAGACACTTAGAGGCCACGAATGGTGGTGTGTGAAGCAGGAAAATGGAGGGGGTACAACCAGGAGGGAGGATTGGGAAGGGTTGGGCAGATAAACCCATGGAGCCTTCCACAACAGCAGAAGAGCTCTTAGGGAACCCCCTGCCGTTGGACAAGCCCCTGGCCCTGGCCATGACAGTCTCCTCGCTGACTGCTTGCTTGCTTGCAGTTAGGTCTGAGTTTCATGCATTAATGTGCAGCATAACTGCTTTCCTCTTGCTCAAGGGCCTCTGCTACACTATATATTAGACACTGGAAATAAAGGGAGGACACAACCCTTTCCTGCTCATGGGACTGCAACCTCATTGGGGTGTTGCTGCAAGAATGGTTTTGTAGGTAGATGGATGAAAACCAGCTATGATCCTCCCAAGACTGGCAATAGTTTCTAACACTCTCTGTAACATAATGGCTTGGCTTTAATGGAGAGCACAGACCACCTTGTGTTAATGATTAATAAAAGCAATTGACCCATAGTGCATTCGTCTCTCAGCTGGGAGTGTGTGTAGTTGAGGTGATAAGGCTGTTACATTAGCAAAGTTATGCTGCATCGATACCACGCAGTTTAAGAGCTTTACAAGGCCAAGCTCTGATAATTAAGTATTAGGATACCCTAATGCTTTCGTTAGTGTCAAAGTACTATAAATGTTAAGTTACTCAAGAGAGTAAGATACAGTTAGCGTATATAGTACAGCCTACGAATCCATTTGAAAGCTACACTGAGTCATGTCAGCCAGGTTTTAGGCTATACAAAGATATCTTGGGAGGTTATTTTGGGAGACCTGTTTTCCAAAGATGAGGGGACATCTGTGGTGCTAAGCTAGGAAAGCAGAGTATGATGAGAAACTGCTACAGACTCTGCTTCATGAAGATGCCGACTTGTTTTAAATAAAGAGTATTAAATATGTACCTTACCAGTTTCTACTGAATAAGAATACTGTATTCTTTCTAGTAACTCCAGCAGTTTCCATGGGACTGTTTGGAGACATGGACCTAAAGAAGGACCAGATATTGGATTAGCCTCTCTGTCAGGTGAAAATCACAAACTGTCTTCATTGTGTTGGATGCTCTGGAGTAATTTTACACCAGGGAAAACTGAAGGATCCTGACCTGCTCTGCTGCGGAGGCCAGGATGCTCCTGAGACCTGAGTAGATGCAAATGGCTGGTGTGAAGCCACTTCCCATCCCCTGGTGACTCACAGCCCGGGAAGCGCCGGCATCCTGCTCTGGGAAGGGTCATTCCCCTGCCCTGCCCTGCAGGGAGGGTGAACACAGGGAAGTGGACAGAGCTGGGACACCAACACGAATTATTGGACATGTAGAAAACAAACAAGACTTTTCCAGGACAGCCGTGACAGCTATGGAGAGATGGAGCAAAGCACAGGCAGCCGTGGCACCTGGACACGCTGCCTTCGTTCCTTAGTGGAATTTGCTCCTTGGGCTGACATGCATGGACATCTGATGTGCTAAGCTGGAAGAACGGAGTGTGATGTGTCCATTATAAAAGCTTAGAAACACTTCTCTGGCTATTACTGTCATCCTGCAGTTCCCCTGGGAATTTTTTTGCTTTCTAACTCAGGTGTGCTTGTATTTGGCCCACTTTTACCATGCACCAAATGTGGAAAAATGGGCCCATTCTCCCCAGCTGGGCTGATCTTCTCTGAAAGACCCTTGTATTTGGGTGCAGGACAGAATGAGAAGGCAGGGAGATCCATATGGCTATTGTACATTTGCTGGCTAATTCTCTGCTACTGTAAAACCCTGTTCTTGCCGCCTCTAATAACTTAATTATCTTTGTGGAAGGCTCTCTCAGATTTTCCAGGCCTTTTCTGAGCTCACGACACTACTTTTTCTGAGTTACTACTAATAACAACTGGCTAGGATACCTTGTTTTGAAAACTGGTGCAACCGCAGGTTAATTAGTGCAGTGCAAGACAAGCATAGGAAGATGATGTGTATTACCAGTACCTGTCTCATATCAGTGCAATCTATATCCATGTGGCTTATGAAAGTCATTATGCTTCATGGGACCTGCATGGTCAATGCCCCGTCCCTATGGGTCAGAACTGTTGGAAACACAACTCTATCCTTGTCAAAGAAAGCCATGAAGTGAAGATCATGGGTGTTCTTGCCTTATAAAGACAAAAAAGGAAACATCATACCCGTGAAACCATATCAAGACATGCACTTGGCAGAGAAGGAAGAAGAAAAGTTCCTTGCTTGTCAGCTTCTAAGAATGAAATGAGAAAACAGAGAGCAGAAAAGCTAAAGCAGCAGAGAATCCTGCAGAGCCTGGCCTTTTGACTTGGGACTTTTGTTCTCTACCCAGTGTCTCCTAAAGCATGTGCTGAGGACCTCTCGTGTGGCGTCACCTCTGAGGATCAGAGCAATCCTGGGATCAACGCAGAAGATTGTTAACTCTGACAGTAAAACTGCCTCATGAGATTATGATGGGAATTGTACAGGTTACATATTGTAAGAATAATAAACTACTTATTGCTATTGCATTTGGTAGGAAATCTCAGAGAAGAGAAAGCAAGTCTGGAGCAGTTCTGTAAAAGGACTGATTGGCTCCATCTGGAGGTGACAGCGGAGATGACAGACACCATCAGTTGGGGAAAGTAGAATGTGAGCAGAGCTGAAAGCAGAGAGAGAATCTGCTCCTCAGCCCTGTGTGGCAGGCTTGCCCACTAAAGGCAGGTGTCTGGTCTTTCATGGCCTCTCTTTTCAAAAATAAAGATCACTGAGGATGTGATGGTTTCTGTGCATTTGTACCTTTGAGATGGGAGGAATATCTAGTGCCGCTCCCCCTTGGCTTTCCTGGAAGGTGGCCTGGAGCCCTGCTGAGTTTCTCAGCACTGAGTGAGAGGAGGCTCCTTACAGAGGCCCCATCCTTCTGTCCCCGGCAGCCTGAGTGGCTCCTGCTCACCCAGGGAGTCCTGCAGGAAAACAAGAAATGTTTGTACTGCATGTACTGCAATGGCAGTAAGCAAACAGGCAAAATCCAACCAAACAAAATCCCCCAAACTGGCACTGACTTGGAAAGTTCCAAGACTCCCCCATGGGAGCTGGACTCAGGCCATGAACAAATTGAAGTCCAGGGCATGAGAAGTATCTAGCTTTAGCTTAAATGCAGAATACAGAGCTCCATATCTGAGCTGGGATGGTTGTTGGTGTTGGCTCTGGAGACCCATAACCACTACCTTTTCCCTTCTTTTTCTAGTGACATTCCTGCATTGAACGAGATCATCACTGTATTGGAGACCAGCAGGGTACCCAAAGGGCCTGGGATCTACACCAAGACATTTTATAGTTGCTCACTGCTAAGGCATGAACCAATGTACAAGAACAAACGCATGTGCACAAGAGAGCTCTTCTGCATGTCTCTGAAGAAAAACTTTTGATTCTTTTTTTTTTAATTCCTGCTTTCCCAAAACCTGTAATGATATCTGTTTTCCTTGCAAGTCCAGGACTCCAGTTACCTGCATGCCACTTCTGCACAACCCCATTTCTCTTCAGCCAGGCATGACAAGAGCGTTAACTGTGTGGGGCGGATTGGCTGCAGCAGCTCCCGTGGGTGCGCTCGCCCTCCTCCCGTCCCCGCTGCAGGTGAGCGCTGCTCCTGCGGCCACCACTAACAGACGGCATCTGCAGAAGTGAGAAGTACCTGCTGTTCATGGCCACGGCAAGAGGGTGGAAGTGACCTGGGACTCTGAGGCTCTGCCTCTACCCCAGCTCTAAGAACAAGGGCTGGACACTGTTTTTCTCATCCCCCTGGATGTGCTGAGCACCTGCTGGCATGAGGTTTTTCCTCCAGTATGTGGGCTGTTTTTTTGCTTTTTTCTCTACTGGGTTTTTGATAGCATCTACTTGGACGGACTGCTGGATGGTGAACGCTGATGATTCCCTGGAGGTAAGATCAGGGTGAGGAGGATCACCAAAACAAACGTGTCCAAGAGAGAGTTTGGTTCCTGGCATCATTGCTCCACTCTCATGTACTTTTCCCTGTTGTGTTGGATGAAAGTGGATGAAAATGAAAGGAATTACTCTGGCAAGAGCAGGGGAAAAGTGGTATTTTGTGCAATTCTCCCTGCCAAACTTTATTATCCAGACTCTGCTCTCACTTAGTAAGTTCAGGAAAGGTCTAAAGGCTCTAGGTTTAAATGTGCATGAACTTGAGTGTGGTTATCCCGCATGTCCAGGCTGCAAGGGTATTTTGGAGATGTTTCTAATTCTGTAGGTCAGACATCTTGGTGGAAAAGTCCAGCATGTACATCTGTGCTTTTCAAGTCTTTTTCTTAACAGCCATTGAGCTATAGAGCTAGCAGAAATATATGGGGAGTGTGGGGACTGGCATCGGATCCAGCACTCAAAAATATCTCCCTGAACTTGTGCAGACATTAGCACTCCCATGTTAGAGAAAAGTATTGGCAAAAGTAAACTGCAGACAAGGGAGCAGAATGCCACATATGCGCAGGCTGCGCCCCAGAGACTCCAGACCCCAAACTGTCACCATTTCTCCAGCACTCGGTACTGCAAGTTTGTATTTTTCTTGCCAGAGCAGCCAGCCAGCACTTTCTGTATATTTAAAGGCTGCAGGTCCACAGTGTGGGAATCTGCTCCCTGGTAAACTGGACACTTCATGCAGTGAAGGTGAAACACCTTCCAAAACAGAGTTTGGTTGAACACATCAGGAGGAAACCTTCTACCTGCTATCCAGCATAGGAAACCAGAAGAGCTCTTCTGCAATCAGCGATGCAATGCAACATGTAGCTGCATCACGCCAAGTGATGAATTATCTGAAGGAAGAAAGCTAAAAGTGATTTCAAGAAAAATACTTTTTTTCTCTATGCCACATGAAGTGCCAACAATCTGACTGCCAGTCCCACCCTGGAAGGTGGCTGTAGATGCTGAGATCGTCACAGATCCAGCACTGTGAGGTTGCTGATGGTCTATGTGTCTGGTCAGCCTCTTCGCACGGAAAACAGTGTGACCCCACTGATGCTGGCTGGAATACCACTCTTCATTTATCATCTTAATTTAGGAGATATTTTAGATTCATTTCAGGAAGCTGTGAATCACCTGGAGTCAGCTGAAGATCTCAGTATACTCAGAAAAGCCAAATTGATCCCAGATTGTGCCATCATTTCCAAGAAAATCAGAAGAGGGAAACCTAGTTCCTGCAGAAAGCGAATCCAACCCTGGGGCTGTGTAACCTTGTCTTCTTGGCACAAAGGCACCTGCGCTGGGGTGCTCCATTAACACCCAGTTT
>NW_009259179.1:2189618-2189951 GCF_000687185.1 Egretta garzetta
TTCCTGCTCTGAGTGTGAATACTAAATAATGGAGAAAAACGCCCCCAGCCTTAATACCTGACTGCCTGATCTCCTTAATGGCCCTAATGACTCACTGCCTCTCTAAATACGGGAATGCAAGTAAACTGTCCACGGGCAGAAAGGTGTGGAGTCCACAGCGACTCCTCTTTTCAGCTGGAAAAAGGGTCATTCAGGCAACTTCTGATTTCAGGAGAAAGGAACTCCGTCATCTGGCACGGAAAGCTGCCTGGCTTTGGCCCTGGCCCCAGCAGCTGGGGAGGAGGAAGCCCTTGCTGTGGTCCCGCTGGAGAGGAGCAGCCCAGGAGGAAGAGG
>NW_009259179.1:2189993-2230967 GCF_000687185.1 Egretta garzetta
CAACCAGGTTACGGCAACACAGAAAGCAGTTTAAGCTGGTTCACTCCGTGTGAGCGTCAAGACAAGCCTGGGTCAATTTTTGCAGTAGTTTGTGCTGGAAAAAACCCGTAATCTGCTTCCCAACAAGCACTGTATTGTGTACACTGTCCCTCCCTCTTGCAGGCGGATTAAAAATATTACCACTACTGTTAAATGCTGCCTGTTTTACTCTCGTGCTGGGCTTGTAATCATTGTATGTTGGCGTCTTTTTACAGTGCGATAAAACACTGTGACTAACATCACTCACACGTTTGTCTTCTGTGCTTTCCCCAGAAGGGGAAGTGTGTGCTTGTTCCGTCATTTTTTGTATTAGAATTATTTTAATATTAATTATACATTATGCATAGAATATAATTATATATATATTACAGTCATTAAGCAGTTTATGTTTTACATGCATACTTGTATTAGGGAAAGCAGGTCGTGGCAATGAGTTTCGTAATCCAGGTGGGAGATGAAGAGTTTGGCTGTGGTGCTTAGCTTCTCAGCGAGTCCTTGGCTGGGCCCAGGGAAGCTGGAACAGATTTGCTAGGGGGGGAAAGAGGTGAGGGGGAATTAGTGCTACCAACATGGTGTATGGAGAAACCCATGCCCGCCCATGACGCCCCAGCCAGCCCTGACCCCTCTCCCGTTTGCAGCAGCGAGTTCACGCATGCCTGAGGGTCTGCGCTGTCCCGAGCGCGGTCTGGGAGCAGATTAACAACCAGAAGGACAAACAGTGCACAAAGCAGAAGAGAGCAAGGGATGGCCAAGAAGGTTAAGAGGCAGATAACAGAAACTGGAATAGCTGGGCAGTGGCTCAGGCCAGCCACAGTTTCCCCCTCCGACGTCTGTTCCCATCACTGCTGTGCCAGGCAATGAGACATTTATCCCTGGCTGCGCATGTGCTGCATGGAGATGGGCTGATCCCGCTTCTGCCCGCGCTCAGCGCTAGCAGGAGTAGGTGACAACCGAAACACCCCAAGAAACACAAAACATTTATCAAGCTTTTTCTAGTCTGAGAAGGGGGTTGTTTCACAAACTAGACCATGATCACAACTGTTGCACCTTAAGCCCTCTGTTTTGCTTGGAGGCTGACAAAGCCTGGAATCCTGTTAGTCTCTTTATAAATAATTTAGACAAAGCTGCTGCTTGTAAGATTTAAAAAACAATACTAATGCGAGCAAGTGAGGAAGAAACTGAGAGTATTAGCAGAATACATAGTATGAATAAGCCTACGGTGGCTTGAGAGGAACATGAAATTATATAAATACAAGTGGAACAAAATGTAATTTAATGAAAATATGGTAAGTTCAAGCACAGCCTGAATGGTGGTGAGTTAGGGCAGAAGAGGAGCTGCAGCTGAATTAAGAGGGCCATAGTAAAAACTTACATCTAATATAAACATGGCAAATTGTTTTACATGACACTGTTCTCTTGAAAAACACAGAATCAATGAAACCATTTTTTTCCAGCACTGCTTCTCAATTTTTTGTGATATTTTTCATTAAACCTGCCCCAAAATCTCAGAAATTGTAAGCAGTTTTCACCGTCATGAAACAAAACACATAGATTGTTTTCATTCAAACATAAATAGCATCTTTTTTGCCCGTCTGAAGTTGTGAGTCATTTTTACTCACCTTTTACCCTCGGTGCAGTATCACAGAGAAGGTGTACAGTTTGGCTCAGATGTTGTGTTGTGGAGAAAATATAGTGGTTGGCTATGGACTTCAATATATGCTGAATGAGATTTTGTTAAGTGGCTGAGGTGTGTTATTATCTGCTTTGTGATTTCCGCAGTGCAAGAGAAATGAATTTATTGTGTCCTCCAAGCAAGCCCGGTCCCCTTCCCCTGAGTGAAACCCATTCCCTGGGAGAGATCTCTCTCCATTAACTGCAGCGGGTGTCGCTGGCAGCAGCGGGGCAGGCTGGAGTCCAAAGCTGTGCTGACATTAACTCCGCTCCTTGTATGAGCAATTCCAGGAATGTTTTAGAAGTACTTGTTGCTGTATTTGCATTGGTAATGAAAATAGCTCCCATATTAAAGTGATTTATGAAAGGCTGGGCTGGGAATGGTATCTACGGCTTCAGGACAGCGGAGACGATTAGCCATGATGCTGGTGCGACGTATGCTGAGTCTGGATGTCTCAGCGATGAATGTGGCTTGGGCACGCGCGGTCCCATAGCCGGCAGCGCACCAGGAGCCCCGGGGTCAGGATCAGTGCTGGCTGCCTCTCATTTTCCAGCCAGTGTTTACAGCTGAGTCACTTGGGGGCAGACCTCTACACGCGTCTGGAGAGGGGCTCACATCCACACCTCCGCTCGGCAGCAAAGAACTCCTTTACCCCGCCATGGCCGCCTCCCGTTGTGGGTGCCCAGCTCCTGGTGCAATGCCTGCCCTGCCAGCCATGCTCCCCTCTGAGCTGCTCCTTCTCGGCAGGAGGATGATGTAAGGGGAGCGTGGACAGCACAGTCGTAGGTCATCTGGTCCATAGCCCTGCCCAGCTCAGCCTAGACAAGCATTTGGCAAGGAGCAATCAAACCTGCTCTTAGATCTCTCCCATCAGCCAACCCCCAGCTCCTCCCAGAAATTTCCTTCAGAATTTTTATCCTTATCAATAGGAAGGTTTTTTCCTAATGTCTAGTCTGAATTTCTTTTGCTTTCATTTAAAACCATTAGTAATGGACACAGAAAACTGTCCTTTTTCTCCATCCTGATGCTTTTTTTCTTCTTCAAGCTAAACAACTCCAGTTTGCCATCAACGTAACTGGACCCAGATTTCTGTTGAAAGGCCTAGCCGACCATCCACTGTGTTGGTGCATATATCAACTTACGGTCTTTTTTCTCTTCTCAACCCACAGGTGAGTACAAAATGCCGTGGCCTGTGGTGGGAATGTGTCACAAACGTTTTTGATGGGATCCAAACTTGTGATGAGTACGACTCCATCTTCGCTGAGCACCCTGGTATGTAAGAGTCAAAGATGTTGCTACAAGTGGTGGGGACACCTGAGTGTAGACAAAAAGAGCATCTGTTCTACTCAGTGACAGATAATTTGGTGCATGTGTGTGTTAGATCCATGTTTCATTTTTCATTGAGGTATTACTCCCAGGGGAAGCTGGAGAGATCTTCACCTCAGAAAAAAATGTTCCCACGGGATCTGACCCCGTTACCCGCCCACATTTCCACTCCCTGTGCACTAGAATGATCTGCTTTTGTCCTGCAGTGAAGCTGGTGCTGACCCGAGCCATGATGATCACAGCAGATATCCTGGCAGGGTTTGGATTTCTCTTCCTGGTCCTGGGACTGGACTGCGTAAAATTCCTTCCCGATGAGCCGCTCATCAAGCTGCGCATCTGCCTGGTGTCTGGAGTAACGTTACTCATTGCAGGTACTCGTCTGCTGCACCCCCACCCTGCAGAACACCCTTTAGCAAAGGGGGGAAGATTGAAAGCCTTCTCTTATTTGGGGGAGAGGAGCTGGTGATTTTCTAGAGGGTAAACATGGGGGAAGGACCTTTATTTGCTTTATTTGTACAGTATAGCTTCCCCTGTTCACTGCCTGCCGCTAACAGCACATAGCTGGGTTTATTGCTTTCATTTCATGTATTGCCCAGGTGACTTGGCTCTGAGTTGACTGACTTCCATTTACTGCTGGTTTATGTGAAGAAGTCGCTGTTGTTGATAAGGCAAAGAGACCTAATTGCTGAAGGACTAGAAAGTCCTGGCATCTGGGTTCAGTTCCTGGCTCTGCCACAGATTGTGTGACCTTGAGCAAGTCACTTAGCCCAAAATCTCTGCAGCCGATCTCTAATAAACGGATAATAACACATCTGTCCCTCCTAGGTGATAAATACCTGACTGACTGAGGTGTTTTGCTGTCACAACCAGTGGGAGAATTTGAAATGCAAAAATAAATAGACAGCCAACTAGGTACCAAATAATTTTATTTGACTTAATGCCAATATTGAGCATCTACCTCTGCTTCAGCGTTAGTGGATTTAACACATAACTCACCCTAGTCACCCTAGTCACTGGGAATGCGTGTAAAACACGAGGTACTTTTAAACACCCTCTACTCAGCACCTAAAGTTTGCCTGGAAAACACTGTCAAAGTTCTGAAAGTCAGAACAGATTAGAAAATTAAATTCTTGAAGCAACTTTACAAGAAGTTGATAAACAAGCTGAGAAGGGAGGAGCTTTCTGCCTTTTACTGCAGAAACCTGAGTGCTGCCAAGTGGCACTGGTGGTGTCAGTGAGTGCCAAGCAGCGAGGCAGAGCCTCCACCTGGCAGCGCTCCGTAGGAGCCAGGGTGAATCCGCCAAAGTGACCAGGCTGAGACTGAACAGGGGCCAAAACCTGCCGTCCGAGGAAGGTCTTCCCATCCTAAGGTCTGACGCAGCAGAGAGCAGTCTATAGCTCCTGATCTATATCTATATCTATATCTATATCTATATCTATATCTATATCTATATCTATATCTATATCTGTATCTGTATCTGTATCTGTATCTATATCTATATGTTTGTGATCTCCTCATGGTCCATCTGGGAGCTCTGTGTGGCACCTCCCTCCTGTCCTGCAGGTCTCCCAGGCATTACCGGCTCGGTGTGGTATGCCGTCGATGTCTACGTGGAGCGCTCCTCTCTGGTCTTCCACAACGTATTTCTGGGCATCCAGTACAAGTTTGGCTGGTCGTGCTGGCTCGGCATGGCGGGGTCGCTCGGCTGTTTCTTATCTGGAGCCCTGCTCACGTGCTGCATGTATCTCTTCAGAGGTGAGGAACTGTGGCAAGGCTGAAACACAGTTCAGAGACAGAGCCATCACTCGGGGCGTGCTGCAGGCACACAGGGTGGGAAAAGGCCTTCGGGGACATCCTGCAGGACGGTTGCTCATCCCCAGGAGCAATATCTTCAGCTGTAAAATGGGAATAGTGTCATTTCAGCAGCTCTAGAAAGTACATCAAAGTCTTCAGGTGGGAGCTGAGGTGTAAGTATGACATCAGATGTGTTATTATGTCGTACCTTGGAGTGCTGCTTTCTCTGCATTTCGAGGCTTTGCAGCTGAAAGTCACCAAGCAGTCACTAGCAGGTCCTATTTCTCTCCCTGTCTCTCACAGAGACCAGCCCTGGAAGACTCCACTCTCCTTACTCCTGGAGGAAAGGCTATTCCTCAGCTGGGACAATCGTAACAAATGTGCATTTGCCATCCTCGCAAACCGCCACTGCCAAAATGTACGCAGTGGATACAAGAGTGTGAGGAGGAGGGACACGCTCCAGAAAGAGCTCTGCTTCAATTTGTATTGGGTTGTACAGAGACCCGAGCTCCTGTGGTTGTGATATAGATGCAAAGTTAAATTTCAAGGATGTACTGTATGCTACAATGTTTGCATTATGAGAGCTTCAAAAAAACCTTCCTTCAAGACAGTAATCTATGAGAAGATCTTGCTTTAGGGAACCCTGTTGTCTTGAGTGCTGAGGCCACTTGCATAAACACAGGCTGAAATAACCAACACAAACTCTTTCAGCATTTGGCTCAACGCTCGGTATGAGTGAGATAAATCAGCCACTCCTGGATCAGACCCCAGTGTTCCACATGAAGATTCTCAAACTGTAGGATGGATCTGCTCCGTGTCTGGCAATGTGCTGACAGAACGTACAAAGCAGAAAATACAGGCGAAGAGAGAGACCGATCATCTGGCCAACATCTGGACCCTGTGCACCCAGCATGGGGGTCTGCTCCTCTTAAAGGCAGCTGGAGAGTTCAGTAGAAGATAAAGAGCTGTGGTAAATGCCTGGCCCTCTCTTTGGCCCATGAACCTCTGCACTGAGGAAACACTGCAAATTCAGGTGCATTTTTCCCTGCAAAATACAGTCCTTCTCAGTAAGTGTTAAAATGCACATTACAGGTGCTCTAGACTTACTGAGATCTGGAAATTGCCAGCTTCTTTCTGCTTGGTAAAAATTTTGCCTGGACAAAGACAAAGTGAGTGAAGATCCAAGACCTGACCTTGTGCATGACAATATGTCTATACCAGCTAGAAACTAGGATAAATGATAGTAAAATCTATCCCTTTCTATCAAAAGGTATTTAAACCCAGTTCAGGACTGCTGCCCCCTGCTGCAATCCAGGCTGCCATAGGCTACCTACATAGGCCGATGAGGCTACCAGCATTGGCCGTGTCCTCACCAGGGCTGGTGAAAAAACATAGTTAAACACATTCACTAAGGATGGATGCAAAAGTGCTGACAGCCCTTCCATGCCTTTGAAGGAAAGAGAAGCTGAGACACGGTTTTCTTAGGCTTGGTAGGAAGTGCCCAACTGCAGTTCTGTCTACCTTGGGCACCACATCATACGGTCATGGGTACCAGGGGTTGAGAAAAGGCTCTCAGCACAGAGATATACGTGTTCAGGGGGAGTGGAGGAACAACAGCAGAGTCTCAGAGGGATGTGCACAGCCGTGGGTACTGAGGCTCCACCAGAGGTAGGCTTCCTCCACTGGTGGGGAGACTGGATGGAGAAACTCCCTTCCTCCCCACAGGCAATATGAAATGAATCTGTATTTTATGTAGGCCAGAGGGAGATGGGATGGCTGTGGAGGGAAGGGGCATGTCCCAAATAGCACCTCTGATAGCCCCTGCGATGGAAGATGAGGGGCTGAGTCCTCTCACGGATTTTCCTGGAAGCAGCATCTTGTGCTGCAGCACAGAACTGACCAGCAATGGTAAAACACAACCCAATCCCGATCAAAAAACACTCAGGCCATGGGACAGATGGGACAACAGCAGGTCCATATGGCTTTGCTACAGGCTCAAGCACCTCCACAAGGCTCAGACCATAATGCAACCATCTCAGCAAGAGCCCTCGTGGCAGCGCTGCTGCCCAGGCAAGGGAGGCTTCGTGCCTGCAGAGTTCATGCTGCTTTGGTTGGCAGACCTTTCGGTTAGCCAAACTGAAAGCAGCTTATTGCCAACACATGAGCTATATTGAACAGATGTAAACACAGTAGGAGAAGTGACGGAGGCTTTTTCACAAAGTCCTGAGAGATGAGGAGTACAAGAGTTATGAGCAATGTGATGAATTCATGGATTATACCAAGAATGCACGAAGAGATGTGGAAGTGATAGGAATTTCTCCCTGTTATTGCAGAAAACTGGAGAGGCAAGGCCAGATCCAGAGCTTTTTTTTTTTCTTTTTAAAAACTTTTTCACAGTCACATCAGAAACACGCGTTTGCTGTGGGGTTTTTTGGGGTGGAAGAGCTGGAGCTGGTATGCTGTGCTGGGGGAGGGAAGCTGCGGGGATGTTTGTGGGTCTGGTTCCTGAGGGAGGAGAGATGCCCGACACCCCCGGCTGCCCCAGCACAGAGATGCTCCTCAGGAAGAGGTACTGAGCAAAGACATCACTTGGACTAAAATCCTGAATCAAATCCTTCCCAGACTATGCAGCCAGCACGTTTGCTCTCACCACTAACACTCAGGGACACCCGCCAGCCTCTTGTTGCTGTTTTCTACAGCTCTTTCTGAGGCACGAAGTTTATCTCTTGCTGGGAAGATTTATTTCTTGTTTAGCAGAGAAGAAATAGCCTGGGATCACCTGCTAACGCAGGTGTAATAGCAGATCTCAGACCATTGATTTCTCCTGTTCTTTTTCTCCTGTAATTTGTAGTTGAGGAAACTTCTGGGCCTTTGTCCTAACGGTCTTCAGCTTGTTCTAGGGTGGTGGGAGGTGTTTTGTGACTTGCAATGCATGGGTCACACCAAGCAGCGGCCCAGTGGACACTTTGGGATTAAATGTGCATGCCCTGGTCAGGGGTGAATATAGCGGACTGGTCTCAGTCGTCCCTCCAGCCCTGTGCTCCTCCGGGGGGTGCACAAATAAGGTGCACGCATACCCCAAACACTACCTTAACTCAGGGTGGGTCATCCTGAAATATACATGTATACCGAGAATGTTGCGTAAACGTTTGTGAGCCTTTCTCTTCCTCAGTATCTATGTAGAATACGGATTAATTCTTTACCCCTGCTCCGGTTCTAGCCACACTCCACGATAGCTTTTGAGGATCTGTCTCCTGCACAAGAGGACTAGGAGAAGGTCACAGCAAGCCTTAGGTTTGCCGGGTTAATGTTTTGTAACAACCAGTCCAATGCTGCATTGCTTCATTATTCAAATCCTGCTGACAGTCTATCTGATGTTTTGATCAGTTGTTAATATTTAATTGTTAATTCACGGTTTGATTTAATTCTGACTCTGATTTCTTGACTGCACTGTTCACTCCCCATTAGCTCATTACCATGCCACAACACAGGTCTGCTTTAGTTTGGTTGTTTATTCATTAGCAAGATACCTCCCAGAAAGTACACAGGACTTACTTTTTCCTGCAAAATCACAACCAGTCCCTAAGGCTGATGACGTTGCAGGTGAGCTCAGATATTAAGGCATTTCCCTAATACCTACCTACATCCCATTAAGCAGCAGCTCACTAGGAATGAAAATAGATGGACTTTGCCTTCCTGATGGCCACTGATGGCTTACCAAGGCTCTTTGCTCAGCTGCAATTTCCACCTGAGGCCCAACATTTAATCCTTCAGTGCCAACAGCCTTTCAGGCTTCTCCAGATTTTTCACTAACTTCCAAGGAGTATTTTTGTATGTTTGGGCATCTCAGCCTCATTGCTTCGTTTCCCAGGGTATAGGCAGAGCCAGGGACTCAGCTGAGAGCGGTGACTCCCACGTTTCCTCCCTGCTGTTCCCGCCCCATGGTGTCTACTTGAATCTGGGGCTCCCCGTTGCCCTCTCCACTGACAGCACGCAGCTCGGTGCAGTCTGCCAGGGAACCCGCTGTTTGCAGGTTATGGAAAATAGCAAAATCTTGTAGGTAAGCTCTTTCCTAAGTTGATTTCTTGCCTTACAGATAGGTATTGATTTCCCATTTTGATACAAGCAAGTGAGAGAGAGAATAAAACAATGACATCCACAATGGCTGTCCTTTTCTGCATGCAGTATTTCATCCTCTCACTACCTCGATCAGCCTTGTTCATAAGGGCTCTTAATAATTCCGGCTGTGATTAGGACTCACCCTTGCTGTGACCTTGTGAACGAGATTATTTCCTACTGCAGCTGCACAAATATTTCCTGAAATATGGATTTCGCGCCTTTTCACACATATTATAATGTGATTTTGGTGTGAATTCAGTAGATCTGAACAATTATTTTTAGTAGATCAGAATGTTACTTCAGAATTCTGTTCTCCTTACATATTGTAACATTAGTGAGATATAATAAATGCAGTTGCTTTTGAGCGTCATGTTTCTCGAACCCACGTCCAACTTTCGCCCAGAAAGGTGCTTTGCTAGGTGACCTGCTCTGTCTCCGGTGAGGGAAATCACCATTCTCCTGCAAGGACACACAAAAGGCGGTGGCACAAACAGGACCAGCCCTTGGGAAAGTGGGGTGTGGTTTCGGAGGCTGCCCAGACCCCAGTGCACGACTACAGCAACAGCTCTTCATCAGCTGTAGACTTTATCCTCAGTTTAGACACATGTACTTATAGTAATTTTATAAACTTTCCAAGAGAGAAAAGTAAAATTCCACCAAGAAAGTGAGGTTTTCTCTCTCAGCTGGGGCTGGACCCCCACCCCCCCAGTTTGGATCTTCTACATCTGTTAAATATTGTGGGCAAGCAATTAATGACTGAAATACTATGTCCATTCACTGTTACAGGGAGCGGAGAACAATTTTCTCCTGGTAGCTCTTGGGTCCCTGCTGTAAGATGCCTTTGAGCAAGAAAGGAAAGAGCCAGACTTGTACCATCTAGTGACCCGGAGAGAGGCAAGCATCTGTCCCCGGCCCCATCCTCTTCTTTCCTGCGCGAAAGCCTTTAGCCCATAATCCAGAGTCTTCAGATGACGATAAAAAACAGATTAATGAGCATTTCTATAATTTTCCCATCTTTCATGTGCAACCTTCCTGACAGCCCTGACCGGGACCCTGTTATGACTCAGCTGCCTTTGGTTTTGTTCTATTTTGCCTGAAAGCCAGCTTATTACTTTATTATTCAGCTCTTGTTGTGTGGAGGTGAAAGTCCAGCCATGTGCCTCACCACGTTCCCTTCGTCTTTTGCTTCCAGATGGCCACCAAGCAATTAGCTCCTCTGCACTGCTCCCGTTTCCCCCTCTCAAGGCTTACTGACCACAAGTTCCCCAACAAATACATCTGCCTTCCAGGGTTTTCTGGGTTTTTCTAGAGCAGTTTGCCATTTCTTCTCAAAGTCAGCAGGGAGCATAAGTTAGAGGATGAGGGGCAGCCAGAGGGTCACAAATGGCTCGACTTTCCTTATAACTCTGGAAATGTCAGCCAAACTGCATTAACTGCCCTCATTAAGGGATGAGTGCTTACAAAAGCATAAGATACCAGGTAAAATCTCTGCTTTTGTAAGAATGGGAACACAGGTCTGGAGAAATCTTGCCTGTTCTGCTGGAGCACCAGGGAGAAAGGGGGCAGGCTGGGAGAAACCGCTTTCGTAAGCAACAGTAGGTCAGTGGGGCCACCCTAAATATATTTGTAGAAGGAAGGAACCCATCCTTTTCCCCATTTCAATGATCAGGAAGCCAAGGACCAGGGCAGTGCCCACTAAACCCCCTCTCATGGTACTCTCCTTCTTCATCCCAAGCCAGCAGCAAGTTCAGTTTGTGTGTCGTGTCCCCGCTCCCCAGCAACCCTACACAAACTCTTTTTGCAGACGGGTCCAGCTGGAGCCTCATTTTGTGGCAGCCCATGGCTTTATTTACTGTAAGCCATTTGACACAATTTTGATGGAATAATTTTATTCCTTTTATGCATAATTAAAGCACCCCAAACATGAAGCTGAGTGCACTTGAATGCACACTAGCAGCACGGAGACACAAACCTGCTCCTACGAATGTTTCTGCAAGAGCAGCAGCCTCCTGGGTGTGCTGCCGAAAGCTTCGCTTGCCCTCTGTTGGGTGGCTGGGGAAGGATTTACCGCCTCAGTAATGAGTGCCGCTTACCGGACCTTGTGAAATAGGGATGCAGAGTGATGGAGGCATTGAAACCAGAGCAGTTCTTGCTTGTTAGCCTCTCCAGCCATCTGATTAGAAGGTGACATTCAATGAAATTAAAGGCAGTAATTTCTTTAGAGCCAAGCAATTAATAAGTGGGAGATGGTAATGTTTTATACAGCTTCTAATGCAGACAACCTGTGGAGTTCACTTCCACGAAGGGGTCACTGAAGCAAATGCAGTGTGTAGGTGGGAAGGAAGTGATGGCTGATTTAATGCCCGCTAGCAGGCTACACAAGCTGAAGTGACAAACATAATCAAATCTCATGCTTCAGGGCATAAATTGAAGGGGCTGAGTAGGGAAGGCAGTTATGTATATAAAAGGTCTGATCCTGAGAGGTGCTGATTGCTTGCAATTCTTACTAAGTTCAGCCAGTGAAAGGACACTCAGGGATTGCTCGACTTCTCTGCTGGCTGAGGCTGTGCTTGCTAATTTTCCTTATTAATAATCCCTGTAATATTTTAGCCTGCTGGCACAAACATTCATTTTGCTACAGTAACATTTATTTCCTTTCACACAAGAGTCAAACATTAAAGTTGCTTCTAAAATAAGATTTTATGGAGATAATTTGCAGTGGTGCTGGCAGAGAATTTGTCTCTCAAAATATGCTATAATTCTTTATCTAGCGAAGGTGCTTATATAGCCTCATTATAAGAGTATGTGAGCACTTCATAACCTTTAGTGGATTTATCTTCCCGGTTTCCTCCTGAGCAGAGGAACTGGTACTAACCCTGCTCTACAGGTGGGGAGCTGCTCCACGAGGCAGGTGGTGGGCTTCCATTAATATTTTGGGGTACCCAAGATGGACCCAGCTGCCCACTTTGACTGTGAGCTCGTGGTTCCCCAGGCACCTGACGCACAGTACGAGGTGTGACGTTTACCTTCCGCACCTAGAGGCGTCTGATTGTGGCCCCCAGCCCTCGCCACTGAGGGAGCAGAGGTCAGGCAGGCTGAAACCAGCCTCCAGTGACCTGCCCGTGACAAACAAAGGCAATCTTTGCTTTCACCTGGAATCCAGCTAAGGGGGAAATTTGGCATCTTTCCTCTGTAATTTGAGAACTAGGCAGGCTAATACCTCCTAGGAATGGCTTAGGTAGAGCTGATCCTGCTTGGGTATAAGGCAGTCTTCTTGAAGTCTCTTCCCATCCTGTCCGCAGTGGTCACCTCAAAGAAAATGGCATTCTTTATCCCAATAAATTTCCATAGCTAAGCACCAAATACCTAACCTCATAGTTCACATCTGTGGGGAATGGGCATGTGGGTCCCGGGCCATTCGAAGCCCGGAGGTCTGCAATGCTAGGGCAAGAGTAGCTGGGGACAGTCACTGTGAAATTAAGAACAGTTTAAATGAGCAAATTCACCTCTTTCATGTTCTGTAGCCAGTTCCTGCCGCTGCCTACTCCCCCCCCCAACCCCATCTCTTGCTTTCCCTCCCCAGCCATAAATTTTCTGCCTTTTGCACTAGACAAATCTGATATGCTGTGCTAAATATTTTAAATGTGGCAAACGATCCTTCATCGCAGAGTGGCATGATTGCATTACAATGTATTAGAACAACATGACTTTGCCAGAGGGTGTTTGTTGGCTCCATGCCGAGTGAAGGAGGCAGCCTAAGTTTGAGAAGTAACTATCAAGTCATTTATCAACATTCAGTCCTAAAAAACACGAGGTTGCACCAGCTCGAGCAGCCTTAGAGAGATAAATCTGGAGGCTGAGCCAGAAACCCCAAATACAGAGAGACCTTTGAGGGAGCTTCTCGAAATCCAGAGCCCTATCAAAATGTCAAGCTGAGCTCCTGTGACAGATTCAACACATGCTTTTGGCATTTATTCTGTTGCATTTTGTCTCCCCTTTTAGGTTCAGATGAAATATGTGCTGCTTTTCAGCCTCTTGGCCAACCTGTGGAAAGGGTTGATTTGATCTCACACTACTGTAGCATAATGGAAGATCTCCAGTGAACGAAGCGGAATCACAGAAAGCCAACACGTGGCATCTAGAGCTTGTTTTCCTTCATAATATCTTCATAGGATGGAGGCAACTCAGTTCCCCCAAGGCTGAACCGTGGGGCAGGAGAAGAAGACATCTCTGCAGTCATGCAGGGGCTCGGACATCCAGAGAATGGGCACTGAGGTGCTTCGCTTGCTGTAAAAAAGCAAAGCCATAACCGTTCAGTAGACAGGCATGAAGAGCGAGCATGAGGGTAAGAGGGGTGAGCCTGGGAGGAGCTGTCAAACCACTTGGAAACAAGAAAAACATGGATGTAATTTCTGAAGCATGGCAGCACAAAGCCTCTCACCACAAACTCCAGATGCAAGAAGTGAGAACAGAGGAATTTGGGTGGGTTTAGGGTGGGTCCTCCCTGCGGAGACACCGTTCATGACCACCCAGAAAGCAGGCATTACCTCCTCTGGGAAAGGCTTACTCTAATGACAGAATTAGCTCTATTCTTCTTGCAGGGACTATTGTCTGGCCCAGCCTGCTGATGCTGCTGGCAATACCCCAGGTCAGTGCTGGGTGCTACACGTAGTCATTAGAGCCCCGTCCTCAAAAGCCTGGGTGCTCCTGGAGGAATGCTGATGGCAGCTACCGTGATGAACAGCACTCACCAAGACAACTCTTTGACAGACCCCAGGGTACATCAGCCAGCCGAGCTGCCTGCTGGGGTGGCTCAAGTAGACCAGTGCGGTCTTGAGAAATTCAGGTCACGTGTTGGAAAGGGCTGCCTGTCCCCAGGCAGTGCCCATGACTGAGCATGTCGGGTAGCTGAGTGCCCCAACACCAAGGACAAGGTCCCACACATCTGCAGCCTTAGCATGACCAAGCCCTGACGAGGCACCCCGGGAGAGCGCTGAGTTCAGCTGAAGGTATGGCTGGGGAAAAGAGGACATGCCTTGCTTAAGCCTCCAGTCCATGGTCTGAACATCCCCCCAGGATGCCCGAGCTGGGACCCCACTCTTCACCAGAAACACAGCACCCGGCTGCAGCTCAGCTCCCACTCAAGCCTGGCGCCCTCTTACTGGGATGGTCCATGGAGAAGCCCACTGGGGCCAGTGGGACCTCGCGGTGGGTAGGGAGAGGACTAACCGCAAAAGGCATCCGAGCTGCTGAGCGCAAAGACAGCCAGGGTGCGTCGGCGGGGAAGGCAGCTCCGCCAGCACTGCAAGCAGCAGCAGATCCCGCAGGACAGGAGCAAGGCCAGGAAAAACAACATCAGGAACCTGAGGCAGAGGCAGCAGGGGAGGAACAGTACCATCACCATCTGCGGGCGGCACCGACAGATGGCTGCCTGTCTTCAAATTAACATATTCATTAACATCTTTTGCAAATAGCTGTTAAATGTTGTGGTTTCCCCATCAGTGTACTGGACATGATCAAAGTCCCCGGAAACCAATGTCTCAGTGCTGAGTCTCAGCGCCAAGTGCTGGCTGGAAATTCAAACATTTTTCCCCAAAATCATTCATCAGTTTTGCCCAGCTCAGTTGTCAGTGTACAGTGAGGAGGATATGGATAAATGATTCCCATTAGTCAGTAAAGACAGAACACAGGGACAGCCCAGGAGCAATACTCTCTAGCTATCAGTCTCTCTTAATGCCTTTCTCTCTGTATATCCATCAAAGAATATTATTTGCCAGTTTTTTCCTTCTAAAACAGATCTGAAACTTACCACACATACCAGCTGCTAAAGTTTTCATCGCTCTGCCTGATGCACCTAACAAGGGAAAAATAAAAGGAACTTTCAGTCCAGTGCGAGGGGACCATCCCAGCTCCAATGCATGTCTACCAACATGAAGAAAAGCATCACCAGCAAGCAGAGGACTGAGAAGTTCTCCTCCATCAAGTGAACCCACTTAAAGTTTCTCTATGTAGATGGGAGCAGATGATGTACGAAGCAGCGTGCAGCTGGTTTGCCTTTGAACACTGGCACCTGCCACCAGTGTTTTTGCAAAAAACCCACAGGGTTGCCAGCCTCCCTTTCCTCATTTGGAAGAAAAACTAAACGTCCCTTTTCTGGAAACCCTGGTTCCACTGCCGTGTCAGTGCGCTGGGCAGGAGCACGGCATCCCCGAAAGAGCCCAGGGTGGGAGCAGCCGCGGGTGAGAAAACGGAGAGCCACACTCACCTCTCGCCAAGCTCACAGTCCGACTCAGAGTCTGCTAACTGAAAACACACGTGTAAATCAGAGAGGGAAGATATGTGTTGGGTTTTTTTTATAATTTTCCAATATAATTACTGATCTTGGAGTGGGAGATCAGAGGGGAAGAGCCATGGGGTGCTGCTGGCTCCTGCAGGGATGAAAACCAGACTTCTCCCTTGAGACGGCAGGGCTGAGCTTTCACCTCTGCGTGTCTCTGGTCTGAGCTAGCCCGCATCCAAACCAGCGGATAACCTCGCAGAGAGCTTACTAAATTCAATAGTTTGCAGATGAAAGCTAGGCCAAGGGGAAAGCATTTCTTTCGATGTGAAAGAGGGAGGGATGAGAGCAGGGAGATACAAGCAGATGTCAGAGACCTGTTTACAGAACTGGGCTTTGCTATTCAGAAATGTCTGCTGAAAATGTCCCGTGACCAAATTTTTGGTCCATAGCTCATTTTCCAGTAGCTAATTGTGAATGTAGCTGTAAATAGGAGCTGTTTTGACCAGACACATGCTCTACCCAGCATTTTCCTGTTTTCGGATAGCAGTGGTGCATCATTCTCAGAGTCAGGTTTCAGGCATCGCAAGTATGTAGACCTGAAACTTGTTTTTCAGGTATATTTTCCACTCTCCGCTCAAGCAAGTTGATTTTTGCAAGCCTTGTTGATTTTAGCCTCAGTTTCAGATTATCTGGGCAAAAAGTAACTGAAGTGGTTCATCAGTATGACTGAATCAAATACAATGCAATTTTTGGCTGACTTGCGTTAGGCGTGTTATAACACTTGCTAAAATTTGCTACAAAAAACTTCAGATCGGGTATAGAATTGCAATACCACTGGGAAGCAGAATGAGCAATATGGAAGAATTTAGATTTATATCTTGGAGAAAACTATTAGAATGTAATTTGTAAATTATTTTACTTTGGATTTGGGGGTTGGACTAGATGACCTCTAGGGGTCCCTTCCAACCCAAAACATTCTATGATTCTATGATTTCTTTCTGCATATGTCCAAAACTTGTAGAGATTTCTGACTTGCTTTGAGTCAAACTGGAAAGCTCTGGTCTCTACTGGAAATTTGTACCAAATACGTATAATTGAGAGATCTCATATTGCATCTCTGATTAACAGGACTTCTTTGTAAGGATTTTGTTGTGCAAAGCTTGTGTCACTGTAAACAGCAAGAAATCACCCCACAAATCTCTGTAACGCGTCTGATCCTGTGCACACACTGCCTTCCAGTCCCTCGTTTCACCAGAGGTCTTTAGCTATAGTAAGTCTCTCACATAAAGCATCATCTATGAAATTTCATGAGCGGTTGAAACCCAAATGAGGAATAGAGAAAAAGACAGAACCTTCAACTCTTCCAGACGTGTCCTTTTAAAACTGAGCTAATTTGCTATGTCACACATGCACCCTGGTGCAGAATATTTTAATTTTGTTTTTGCACTTCAACTGATTATTAGAATAACAGGTCAAAACCAGACAGCCGATTGCTGTGATTACACGTACCCTGAGTATTCTTCATGGCTGAATGACAGCCTCTGGACTCTCTTTTACCATCCTTCAAGCTACCTCGGCAGAGCTACCTTAGCGTAGTTAGACTGCAGCAAAGTGCATCTGCTCTGAGGCAGTGATCTATCAATGCAGCCAACCCCCCCCTGCGCTGCTCAAGACCCATGCTCTTCCATTTCAATACCCATAGACAGAATAAGGGATTGAGGCAGTCACATTTTCTCTGCATTAATTTGAATTGTTGCAAACATTAAATCTTCCCCAAATTCATCAGGTCCTCAAAAAATTCTTCCCCCCAAAATAAAAAGGGCTGATGACTAAATTCTATAAAATCTTACCCCCCCAACAAAATCCCTAAAACCAGCCTGGTCCCAGTGAAGGGTTTGGTTACCTGGAAGAAGGTTAAACACAGAACTCCAGTCCCTGTGATCCATGAAGCAAAACGCAAAGCTCCAGGTCTCTGCATCACTAGCAGGAGAAACGTGGGAAGAGCTTTGTTTGCAGCAGTGTTTTACCCTCTGTAATTTGGAGCTTTTAAAACTTCTGTGCACATTGTGCCTTAAGCCAGAGAACACGTTACCCAATGGCTTCCTGCGCTTCAGAAATCACTGCTAGCCAGGGAACGAATTCAGGTTTGCATGGACACACTCAAACAGCTGCTAGAAGTTAAAGGAACACTAGTTTAAGGTCATCACCTTGCAGTTGTTTCGGTATTTTCATAGCTGTTCACAAATGCCCGTTGCTGAAGCTTAGTTCCATATTAACCCGCGGCTGTATTTAACAGGACCTGCTACAAATAAAGAAACCCTGCAGACCATATTGTGAGGCCATGCTTTCATTACGTGTTGCCTTCAGCTGTGATTCTGGCATTACAGAAAAAGCAGAGCTACCTCCAACCATCTCCTATGCACTGTGCCTACCACCTCAAACGTGCACCAAGGATGAAGGAAACCCTTCCTAGCCCGAGACAAGCAGATGGGCAACTCTACTGCTGGTTTGCAGCTGCCAGGGGTTGGTTCACCAGGAAAATGCATCTGAAAAACCATACATCCCCAATGGTTCTCATAAGGGATGCAAAAATTCATTGCACAATATAAGACCGATTTGATCTTGATGGATACATCCAAATGACATAGTTAAACAGGGGCGGAAGATGGCTTGCACCGTAACTCTGATCACTGCAGGGATGGCTTGCACCGTAGCTCTGATCACTGCGGAATGGATGATCCCAGTTTGTTCGGCAGTCAGTAATAGATTGTCACTGAAGTTTACAACCAGTGGCTGAAACGCACCATTACCTACAGCTCTTCCACATTTAACACAAAGGGTGTTGCCGTGAATATGCTTAGCCGTCACTCAGAAGTTAAGCATTATGTTGTGATGCCATTACTTTAGTAATGATTGACAAAGTTAAGCTGCTCTTGAGATATACCTCTGTGGCTTTGCTTCAACTAAAAGGTCAAGAAGTCTAACCAACTCTGATACACATACTTAACCCAGGTTTGTTATTTATTGTTAAAGTTTTGCATAAACCCAGTCCAAACTCTGGTGTTCTCAAATGTTTACTTTCAGCTCACTGATAATTAAAGGCAAGCCTCTGAAATGATGCCCTCTGAGAAAGCATCTCTCATCATGTTGCTGAGTGCATGTGCTACACAATATAAATGGTCTGAACATGTTGGTGTCCTGGTTCAGACCAATCCTTTTCAATTTTGTTCAACAGTAAATTGCCAAACCAATTTCTTAGCTGTTTCCTTAAAAGAAAAAGCTCCTGCAGTATAAAAATGGGCACAAGCTTGCTGGAAACCTTGTGACTCTTACAATTTCAGGCTTTAAAGAGGTCATCCATCAGTGAACTAATTTCAGATTTCTTCCTCTCACAATTACTTCCCACTCACCAGCACCCAGGATACTTCCAATTTAGAGCTACCAAACTGATCATCCCCAGTATTTTGAGGGGCAGGTAGCAAAATGAGCTGCTGGCACTGAGAAATAATGCACAGCATCTGTTCTGGATCTATTTCTAGAAGAAAAAAAAAGGAAGAATTGAATTGTGTCACTCCTCAGCTTCCTGACCTAAAGGCAAACTTTGAAGTTTTCCGCTGGGTGGTCCCATGCACAGGTTTCAAGAGATGGTCGTAATTTGTGGATCCTGTCCCTGTATTCTTGGTAACGATGTGAGGAGGAGAGAGTTGGCTAAGAGGGGGTCCACAAACAGCCCTGGCTTTTACTTGAGGGGTGATCCTGATACTGAAAAGAGCTGCTGCCTCAGCAGAAAAACTCTCCCTGTCTGCGATCTGATGAGCAGCTTGAATACATGAATATCATAAAGTGCCCCAGCACTTGCTCTAAGCCAGCAGGACCTGACACCAAAAGTGCAGAGGAACTCTGCACTGAAATGCATTGTGGGCTGCGACCACTCCTGCCCGCTGTGACATTGCTGCCTTTGGGGTTCTGCAGTACCGAGAGACTCAGCTTCTGGGTAGCCTTGTGTCTGAGGGTTATCTCCAGTCTGAAGGATTTTTCCAGGCTTTTTGTCATTCCCTCCACGAGAAGATATATACACACATGAAAGGTAACCCCCGCTCCCTCCTCCTCATCCACTTACTGATGAAAAGTTTAGTATCTCTTGCCTCCTCAATCAATTATATCCACCTCATCATTGGACTTGGGAGGCTGCTCTCTGATAGGTGTTAACTCATGGCCATTAGATTAAAAATCTGTTATTTCTTCATCACCTTATGTCGTTGCTAGGTGACAAATGCATCTCCCAGGCAGCGACAGGGACTACACAGCAATTTATGATTGTCCATTATCTCTTCGTGTAAAGTGCCTGGTCCTTTTGATGGGAGGAAGATGTGCAGTTCTAGGGTGATCCAAAGGGTGACTTTTAGAGTTGCCACAGAAACCACTTCTGCTGGGCTTCATGAGAGGGGAGACAGGAAGAATTTGGGAGAAGCTGATTTAACTTGTCAAGCCCAAATGGGCTTGTGTCTGAACTTCAAGAATGGAGCTCGTTCTTGTGTGTATGCATGCTAGAAAAGACAGCCTTTGCTTGCTTGAGTGTAATACAATAATTTTCAGTCATGCTTTTGGTTTAAGCCAACATTTCAGGGAACACCCTGGGGAACTCTGGATTATGGTGGGAGTGGGAGGGAATTTACTGGCAAACAGGAGCCCACACAGAGCCCCTGGCAGCTCATAAGCACAGCTAGCAGTTTAAACTTGTTTAAAGGTCTTCCTTCGCTGCCTTCAGAGCATTTGATGGCTGCTGGGAATGACTTTTGGGAAACAAATCACCTTGCTAATCTCTGACCAGCATCCCAGTAACTGTCCAGAACAGGACTGTGAAAGACTTTTCCAGAAAGCAAGAAGGGAGAGTGGCAGGAGGAGAGGTGGGACAGGCACAGGGAAGGACATAGGACAGGATAGAGAACACAAAGATGTGCTGTTGAAGGGAGACGAGGAAAGGCAGACCAGCCCTGCTCTCTACATTAAGGTCAACTGACAAAAGCTAATTAAACACGTGTTGACTTTTTTATGTCGCAATGTTTTCACATCACCACTGCAATCAATTTTTCCTCCAGTCCAAGTCTGCTGGGAGCTCTCCCTTCCCTACTCAATTTCACCGCTGTAGCTGGCTCAGTCTTTGCTTTTGCAGCTGCATCCTCAGCATCTGGGCTCAGCCAGCCTGCGATCATCCCAGCTGCTGTCATCCCTCCCGGCCTGTCCTGGGAAGACTCCGAGCGCATAAATTCAGTTCAGCCCAAGAGAAGAGCAGGTTAACAGGAAGGACTGCATATTGAGCATTGCCTCTCTGCAAGAGGAGAACTAAAGGAGCTTCAGTCTCACCCTCATGAAATGAAAGATGCAAGGAGCTGCTTCCTCCCTACAAACACGGAGATGAATAAATCCAGTGCCAGGGAGAGCTATTTAAGCTAATGGCCAGTGCTGGCATGGGAACAAATGGGAGCAAACTGGCCATGAATAAATTGAGGCTGGAAATGCAAAGATTCACCCCACATGGAACAGCAAGGTTGTGCAGCAGATTGTCTGTGGGAGGAGCAAGGGTACAAAACCAAACCGCTCCTGGGATGGAAGTCATTGGGCTCTCACAGGGGATGTAACTGCTTCAGTGGGACTTGCTGACCCAGGGAGTCCCTTCCTACCCCATGGAACACACTCCAGTTGGTCCTTAGACCCTCAAACCTGTCTGCATGCACAGAAATCAGCTGAGCGCACCCCAGGCTTGCATGAGCAAGGAAAGATGAACTCTTAAGACAAGCCTTGGTAGAGCTGGCACAGCCTGTTGTCTTTCAAAAGGGTTATAACCAGTTGCTGCTCACTGATGAATACAGCCCTTTGTGAGCCTGTGCGAGGGACGTGCTGCACAGGGGGAAGGAAAGACACCGGGCACTGATTTAAATGAGTGCAAACAAGGATGACATTGTTCTGCTGCATCCTCTCCAGAAGCAAGGCTTTACGGGTCACCCTCAGATCTGAGACAACTGCAGCTACCTCCACTGTTTCGGATGGTCCAGAGCGCCCTTTTGTTTGTCTTGGCATATCAGTAGGGAAAATCCAGCAGAGAATGGGGTCAGTGAAGCTTTTTGCCTAGCAGAAAGCGAAAGGAAAAGGAATGTCCTTTTTGGTTAGTTATTTGTAAAAGGGATTTCTCCTATATGTGTGCATATCCCAGACTGAGAACCACAGAAAACCGTCTTCAATACATTGGTATTCATGAAGCCCAAAAATGCTTAAATCACACATTCACAAGTAGTAAAAACTTTGAAACTATCTAAAGTATAAAGTCCACTGAACTGTTGTGAGAAATTGCTGTGAATTCTCAAAATACCCCTGTTCCAACCCTACAATCAACACCTGAAACAGATACTGCAACAACTAAAATATTGAGCACACATGAAAGAATTTAGGTAGGAGCTTTCTTGCTCTGGAATTCACATGGGGAAGCAACTTTGGGAAGTGCACCTTTTCAGCAAGCATCTTGTGTACAGCTGTGACTCTGGTGCTGGCTCTGCTCTCACCATTAAAACCAGAAAACAGCATGCAGTGTTTTCTGGAGAGCTGTGTTGTGGTGGGGCAATGGGAAGCTGAAAGAATTTAGAAAAGTGTTTGGTGTCATCATGTCATCACCCCAAAATTAAGTTTTGTTTCGAAAACTTCAGTTGGATCCTAAAAAAAGTGCCAAAATAACAGGATTTAGGCTAAGCCTAGCAGTTATTTGGTTTTACAGGAGAATTCAGAGCTCAGAATTACATTGTAAGATCTACGGCACCTCAGGAATAAATGGTAGTTTGGCTTCTCTTATTTCTGGCTTGGACATTAGGACTTGAGATAATTCCCAGCTCTGTCACTGACTTCCTACACAGCCACGAACTATGTATTACAGCCCACCTAGAAAAAGGGTGTAAGAGACCTTTCATCTCAAGCTCTCCAGATAGGCACTGTACCTCCCACAGAGCACGTCAGAAATCAGTTCAGAAGGCTGGATAACCCTCAAGACTTGAGGAACAGAAAAACAGAATTAAGGATAAAGCTGATAAAATTAAAAGCAGCTTGAATAAAGAGAAAGATGAAGTATAGCAGAAATACAGTCAAAGTAATCACCAGCAGCAATTTTCCCCTTTGGTTTTTTAACATGAAATTGAAGCTGATTACAGCTACTTGAGTCCTGAAACCTGCTGCCATTTCTTTGTGCTCAAACAGGTCCTCTTACTTTTAATCAGTTAAAATTGTATTTATGTTTTAATCATTAGAAATTATATTTGGGGGTTAATTCTTTTTCTTAATTTCTCTTCTTTTTTTCGTTACTCTGTTGCCAGGAGCTAAGAAATTACAGTTAAAAAATTAAATGTCTTTTGTATTTTAATCCCTGCAATTTACTTAGCTGCTGGATGTAAAAAGACAAAAGGAGAATAAATTGCTTGAAAGGAGATAGAGGCTTCATTTTTCCCCTGTCTTTGAGTTACTGATATCACATTGGACACCACACGGGAGGTTTTGGCTGAGAAATTAGCATGAGAATATCTGGCACATCCTGAAATGCATTTTCAAGTCAATTTTCCAGGCAGAACCACTCAGCAATGAATGCTAAAATATATTACACTGCTGGTCATTATCAGCCAGCACACGTGCTACCTAGCCAAGAACCCCCCCGGTCCAGGGGTTAGCTCTGCAAGAGGGGCCACATGGGCACAGGGACACATCCCTGTGCCTCGTGCAACACCCAGAGCCCAGGCAAAGGCTCCCAGTGCTGTGCCCTTAAGTGAAGACACCTGCTAACATTTCAGCCTAGTGCTTCCCCAGATTTTCCAAATACCTAGTGACTGTTGCCACAGTTGATTGCTTATAGCATTACCTTGCATCTCCAATTCTTGCCAGTTGCCCTTTATGGGCTTATTTTGAATTGTTGGGGACCTCAGGTGCAGCCCATCCCCTTCCAAGCACCCCCAGCCCACCAGGTTCCAGACATGGAAGAGCAGTGTTCTCAGACCCTCCTTTCTTGCAGGCAGAGTCAGCTCAGGACAGGCTGCAGCCAAACGCCTGCACACCCAGAATTAGGGAGGGCTCACATCAGCGTTTATGGATTCAGGAAACACAGCATCAGCAGGCTGCTTTCTAGCTTTCCTCTTGTGAGAGGTAAAAATCCAAATGCTCTGCCTGGGAACATGGTGAGTTGATGTTTGGGGTGAGATGCTGCGTATCCACCTGCCTTGTGCTCCCCAGGCATGCTGCAGCAGCATAGGTGGGATCAGGGTAGGGATGAGACAGCGAGGCTCCTCTGGGTTTGCTCCCTCCACATCAGCCTCCAGAGCCCAGTAGCATGGCCAGGCTGCCCTCCGGCCACCCAGCTCAGCTCACCTCCTCTCCAGGCCAGTGCCAGGGTGAGAAATGCTGGCTGAAAGACAAGATGGAGAGCTTGCATCCTCCTTGCTGCTCTGCAGGAGTTTGCTGCATGCATAAACAGAGAGAGAGATGGGGGATTCTTCCAGGGCAAATAAGACCACAGAAGAGACATGCTCAACACAGCCCTTTCTCCCCCTCACCTTGAAAACCCCCCACCAGCTTTCCTGATTCACTTAACCTCCCAATTTTATATCTTCCCCTAGCAACATGCCTGAAGAACACACTCCTGTTTTTAAATTCAACATATTCAAACAGCAAGGCTCTGCACACTTCTTTCATTTAACCTGTCCCTTAAAACTCACCTTCATGATTTCTCCCTTGACTCCTGCTTCTGCTCCTCAATTTCCCTCTGGCCAAGCAGCATCATCCTAGCAACATGAATCTTCCCAAGCTCAATTCCTCTCCCTAGACACCTGGCTTACATTCACCAGAAAGCCTTAACTTGCCCTGAAGCAGGTTTTTATAATCCCCCATATCCCACAGGCCTTTGCAGAGCCGTTCTTCAAACAGGTGAGGGTGGTTGTGTAGGACCTATTTAATAGGAAGGGGAAATGATCTCTCCCTGCTTTTGCTCTGATGATAATTTTGCTCTTCCAGGGTAAACTCTAAATGGCTACTTTTGTAAACACCTTCCTTGTATTTGCAGGGTTTGTTTTGGGTTTTGTTTGTACTGTAATAGCACTTAGAGTTGTAGGGTTAGAGGGCTGTATAAATTAAGTCTCCTGATACATATGAGAGTCTGGATGTCAGGAAGATGGTATTCTTTTCCCTTCCACCTGGTCAGCAATCAGCATTAAATATGGATCTGTTTTTCAGACCTCCCCATTCTCATGATGTTATGCCTGTGCCCCTCTCCCTGAGTCTCTCCAGTATGCTACAGACATCAGTTAGCCCCAATCCTGTGAGAGAAGAGGAAAATACTCAGCTTACGTTGCCTCTTGAGATGCTCGGGTGCAGTGTTTGAGTGACAGAACAGAGACTTCCAGGGATGCAGTGGCAGCGCTGGGGCTGGAACCCAGGAGTGCTGAGGTTCAGCTGCATTGTGTTAAGCATCGCAGCTTGCACACCTAAAAGGTGTGCCTGGGGAAAGCTTTCTAGAGGAACATCCTTGGAGTGACAGAGCACTACATTGCAGATGACACCCACCTTGTCTCCTGTGCACAGACCTCATCTTCTTTGAGGTTCCCATCCATGCTCTCATGCTCTCCTTACTCTTGCAAGCTCTGGTGTCAAGGGCAGAAAGAATGGGTCTAATCCTGCAAGACACAGAGTTCCTGCTGCCTGTGGGCAGGGTGGATGGTGTTGGGTCATCCTTGGGGTGAAACCCAGGCAGTGGGCTTCTGCCAGGGAGGATGCTGCAATAGCTACAGCCAGTGTGAGCAGAGTGGGCCCTGAATGGAGCACAACCATCTGTGAATTTACTATTCCTTCTCAAATGCTAATTAGTTATTTACATAAAACTTTGGAACATTTTAATTAGTTGCGTTAATTTAGAATTCACAGAAAGAGAGCTATAAAAGTCTATTATATGGGACGCTTATTCAAATGAAGCTTGAAATGGCACATGGTGATGTACTCGCAAATCTCCTGCCAACACAGTGAGAAAAAAGAGAGGGTGGCCAGGCTTTGAGGGAGGCAGCGGGGAGATTGGCATTTCTGCTGCACTGGGTAAAGAAGTACCCAGTGAGAAGCTGAGAAGCCGGTCCTGGTTAGGGAGATGGTCCTTTCCCACTTGAGGTCTCAGCTGGACAGCCCCAGACTCATATTGTCCCAACGTCACCATATTTGACGTGTTCTCTTCCTCAGGGGAGCATTAACGCTTCTCTCTTTTCTACTGGTCAGCTATTTTTCCTAAATTTACAGGAAGTCACTGTTTGAGTTGATTTGAGACTAAAAATGGTCAGCAGTTTGTGGAGCCAGAGGAATGAGATGGATGCACATCCGTCCATCACTCATATGATCCTGCTGCCCTGTTTCTTTAGGACATTAGGTGATGCAATGCCAGGTGGGCTACAAGCTCCCCTTGGACTGCTTCACAAGTCTTTGCTATTCAGCTGAAGCCCTGGGATGGGCAGCACAAGGCAGCAAACCTCCCTTCTGCTCTGTGCAGGCTGTGGCTGCATGCCCAGACACCGCTCCTCTGCCATCCCGCCTGCGGTTACTGCCTGCGCTGGTGATAAAGGCAAAGTGTGCTGGTCCTGCCTCAGCTGGACCTTTATTCTCAAGGCAGGTGGAGAAAGACTTCCTTTCATCAAGTTCTTCCTTTCATCGGCACTAAATTCATTTAAAGCAAAGCTGCCTCTATGTGGCTGGACTGATAACTCTGTAAATCCATCTGTCTCACGTTGTTACAGAATCTAAATTACACCATCACCATTAATCCCAAGATAGACAAATGACCAAGCAGCTATATAAAATAAGAGACACTCTGCCCCAAGATTTCATCTGGCAGGGAAAATTGTTTTCTGTGTAAAATACAGCACACGTTACCTCCTGAGGTTAAAGACTTGATTCAATAAATCTAGAATTACCCCACATATGCTTTTACTTGGAAACTGTCTTCCTTGAAGGAAGGTAACTTCCAGCATCACACCCAGTTGTGACAGAGCTGCTGTTTGCCTGAAGAGCTTGAGGACAGCATGGAACGAGGGAAAGGCAATGCTATATCCAAAACATTACAGACAGAATCCATGGTGGTGAAATTAAAAGTGAGAAGGAGCCACAAACTCTCCTCTGTTCTGTGACAAAACACTTGTTCTCTTGGGGCTCACAAGAAGTCTAGGAATATTTTTATGTCACTTCCTAAAAATCAACAGAACAGTAGGCACATTGCACTTCTTGGATGACCCATAGTCTGGCGTTTTGCAGGCTGTTGGGCAAATAACGCTAGAAAGACCGTGTTTTCAAATCAGAAAGAAGGGTTTGGCTACATAGACTCCATGGGCATCTATTACTCTGCACAGATACTGGAAAACGTAAGTCATTATTCATAGCAGGGAAACATCACAGAAGACTGTCATGAGAGGCAAGAGGTGACTATCAGGAGCAGATGACCTGTTAATTAGTCTAGGGGTTACACTTGCAGAATAAAAAGCAGGGGTAAGTCCTGCTACAAAATCTGTTAAGAAAAGGAGCAAAGAACATGTTATAAAATTCAGCTCTATGTTGTCTGGGAAAGCAGGTGGACCACTAGGATGGACTGGTTCACCTAGAGGTGAAGTAACTAACCTGGAGGTGGCTGCTTCCATCTCTAATGTCTTTGGCTTCAGAGGAAAGGGTTGGGGCATAGCTCAAGACTGAAATCCCATGGGAGTAGATGTGTTGATTCAGTGGAGGCCAGCCTGGGACTGTGGTTTCAGTCTTTATCAAAGATGAAGAGCCTGAAGATACTTTGAGAATCACTGCCACCATCAAGGCAAACTGGAAATATTCTTTGGGCTAGAATTTGCTTGAGAGCGACAGAAGGAAATGAAGCTAGAAGGCAGTGGCAGCCAACTGGCAGGTAGTTCATGGGTGTCAAATCCTTTAATCCAACCTTTTAAAGCCCATCAAAAGATTTTACAGCCGGTATATAAATGCCCCGTGAAATACAAGGCTGCTGGAAATTATTGAGGACAAGAGCCAAGCACAATTCAGAAAGAAATTGGACATCACTATGGAAAAGGAGAATTTGCAGAACAATGAAGTATTTTTTGGAAAGCCTTTCCATTTTGATGCATAAACTAGATTCACACTAACAGAGGTGCAGAAGAAACATAACTCATAATTACTCTCTTTACTTTCCTCTGGCCATTGTGGGAGCCAGGACAACAGAACTGTGCTCAGCAGAGCAATCCTTATTTCCAATTTTGGGCTTTTGCTGTTTATTCAGAGCTTGCCCATTGACCCATCTTCCTGTCACAAACTGATGAAGTGCACATGTCAGAAGGACTGCCTGTGATATAAAGCAATCAGTGAAAAGGAAAAGGGAACTGGAGGGTATAAAACAAGTGGCTTTCTACTAGTGACTTCACTGTGAAGGAGCTGGAAGTCATGGCAGGGCAGTGGCACATGTCAAGATAGCCCTGAGGAAAGCCATGGAAAGGGTTGGTGAGCTCAGCCCAGAAAAAGCACCTGCAGCCTTGTGTTGGCCTGAGTGTTGATCCCCTTCTCCAAGTATATAAAGACAGGATCCCAGGGCGGGCTCTGAAAGGTAGGCACAGCATCACCTCACTGTGCACACAAGGTCCACCCCAAGCCTCATTCCCACCATCCCCACCCCTCGCTGGTCTGTCTCAGCATTGCCCTACATGAAAGCTGCTGGAGGACCAGCTTGTAGCAGGCAGGGACATGCCGCCTGGCTCCTGTGAGTGGAGCGAGCAGGCTTTCTTTCATCACCAAACATGAATAGGCTTGGTCTCACAGCCTTCCGCGTGCTGGTGTCAAACCATGGTTTTAATTAAACTGAGGAGGAAAGGACTGAGGAGGAATGATAAAATCAGCTTTGGGGTGTGGAGGCTGTGGTTTTGTTTTGTTTATAAGTTCAGTATCTCACGAATGAAGAGAAGTGGAACAGCATGGCAGAAAATGGTGCTGGAGAGCACTGATCCATAGCATCAGGGCCGGGGGTGTTAGGAGACCATGTCCCAGTGCCCAGTGGCTGGCCAGCGCCTCGAGTGATACCCTTGCCATCTCCCAGGCTGGCCAGGTCTCCCCAGGGCTTCAGCCAAGGTGAGAGGAAGAGCTTTAATGAAGGGGTAGATCTTTCCTCACCAGCTGGGAAGGGTAAGTAGATCTAACTTTAGACTTCATCAGAAAATAGTTTTGCAAAGCTTATGTACTCAGGTGATGAACAATTGCACTTGGCAGATAGCAAATGCACATCACATTCCGTAAATCTTTCCTAAAAGGGCATCACAAATTAATCTCTCTGCTGGAGTTCTTCATTTTTTTCGAGCATCATTTATCAGTTTAATTTAACATTACTTCTGTTGCTAAGGAGCCATGTTTGGAAACCTGTACCAAACAGGTGTGAATGCTAATGCCTGGTCATCTCATTGGAAAATATTCAAAAAACCAAGCTGAAGTCTATCCTCTCCAGCCACACTGCACACAGAGACACGGAAATGTTCCCTATTGGATATAATAAGTGTTTATTAGTCAAGACTTGTAACTGTTGGAGAGAATAGCAAAATCACAAAAGGTTCAATACAAGTGATTCGCAAATTAATCTCATTACACCTGAAATTGAACTGCTTGCCATGCTCCTGGCAGAGATACCTCAAGGACGCCAAAATCCCCTGTGCCTCTGCATCGCATTTTGTATCACAACCCTTCTGCTTTGCACAGCCATGCAGTAAGTCTCCATCAGGCCAGTGACGGGAAGGGGGATGTTTACTTAGTGATGTATGAAAAGATGAATAAAACTTCAGGAAATTTTGGGGGGAGAGGGCAGTGAGGGGAGAGCTGTATTGCATTATTGGGTCACTGTCTATTCCAGAAATCCAGAAATTTTGCACATCTTTCAAATCATGAGCATCAAATGAGGGGAAAAAAAAGAAAGGTTCAATGCTGGTTCAAATTTCTGCACATCTGAAAATGTATCTTCATTTCAATTAAATCTTGACCTATTTTTAATCAAAAGAGCCCTCTGTGTCTTGCTACCTCAGAAGGCTGCCATTGCTAGCAGGATGCTGAGATCTCAGGTCCCGGCTCCCTGGGGAGTGATGGAGGCTTTCTTCGGGCAGCGTGGTGCTGCACGCAGGCGGGCCTGCCTCCATGGGACCATGGACTGCATCCCACATGTGTCCAAGTGCCTCTCCTCATGGCCATCACTGCAGGGGAGGGCGAGAGCAGACACAAGGAGTGAAACAACTTTTCTGGTCTTGTACAGCAGGTTCCAGATGTACCAGCAACTGGAACCACGAGAATGAATTAGGACCCTCCAGCTCCCAGCCCATGCACGGCAGAGGCTGGGGCATTGCTCTGAAGCTCACCATGGGGTCACAAAAAGGGACCTGAGCTGTCACTGAAAGGAACAAGATGGAGACACAGGCCATTAATTTTTCTGGATGAGTATTTTCAAAGAAAAAGATAGAGCAATGTTTTGAATAAGCCCTTGCAGCATAAATAATAAATAAGCAATATAATATCTATATACAGACATACACACATATACACATGCATTATGAAGAGCTCTTCTTTAATCATTAATTCCCTTGGGAGTTAGAAAATCACAGCTGAAAGCAATTGCTTGTATGAAGAGATAGACAGAATTTTCTGTTTTTTACTAAGACAATGCTTTTGGGAAAAAAAATAAACAAATGAATGTGGGCCATACTCAATAATTTTGTCTAAAAAAATAACGAAAGAGTTATTTTCAAAAAGTAAGGAAATAAAAAAGTTGATTTTTATATTTGCAATTTCATAAGTTTAATTGTATAACACTATTCTTAAGACCTGATCAATTCAACCCTTGCATAAGGCTTCTAAAAAACTGTGTGTTGCACTGGGAGTGGTTCAGCATGAAACGGAGGCAGGGGGTACTCACCAGAAAAAAAGGCAACCCCTCAAATCTGATTTTAAGTGTTCTTAGACCAATGCTTCCACTTTTCTGATTCATCTTCAAAAGCCAAACAATTCCCAGTTCTCCCATACTCGTGTGTCCAACAACTGGGCAGGTGCCCCATGAGCCAGCAGCTCTGCTTGCTCCTGCCGGTCCCTGCCCTCACCGCTAGCAGCGGTGGACACAGGTAGTTCCACTTCTGCCCCAGCACTTCCACTTGTGTGTTGCATCTTCAAACCACAAGGCATGAATCCTTGAGCAATAATATTTGATCTGATATTGCATAATCTGCTGAGCATACCAGGAAGACCAGAGTAAAGTCTACCAGCAGAATGAGTTTGATGATACTGATTGACTAAAAAAAAAATTATAAAAGAAATTAAATGTTTTCCTCGGGTCTAGGAAGATGAAATGCTCCCTAGCACTTGAAGTGACTTTCAGTCAATATTCCCTGCAGTTTTCCTGGCCTTTTGCAGCATCCTCCTGACTTTATTTCTGATCTTAAACACTGAAGATTTAATCAATCATTGCTCCCCTTGCTCTTGGAATCAAAGCAGTTCAAAGCACTCGTATTTCCTGAATGTCATTAGATCACGGTGATGAAGTAGCTGTGCTTGTATCCTTAATCCAGTGTTTATTACAAAGCAACATAAGATAGAGCTGTCTTTGCGTGATAGCACTTTACCAAGTAAAGCCCCAGACACTGTACCAAACACAACGATGGGAGGAGGAAAGGACAGACCTTCCATATTTCTCTAGGTTAACATTAAGGTTAATGGAAAGAGGACAACAGATTTCTCATGAGTTTTTTCTCTGTGTATTAAACCTTCTCGTGTTGACTGCAAGGCTGGGTGTTCCTTATTTTGTTACAGAAACCAGCAGTAGTTGATTTTATCCGTAGTGCCACCAAATTTTATCTACCTCATGCCTGGAGAGTTGTTTCAGGAAGAGCTGACAGATGCTACCAGCACTAAGAAAAGCACATGCCCTTTGGATATATAACTGAAATGCAAAGGACTCACTGAGCTACTTCCAGAAGTACAAGCACACCTGGCTACAGCAGGAGAGAAAAAGGGAGAGGTCCTCCCTGGGGACTTGCAACAGCTCCTTTCCTCTGCAGGCAGGCACAAGAGGAGGCCTGCGGGATTCACCAGCTCTGCTACACTGGGTGCAGATCCTGCTGCTTTAGGCAAGTCTCTAGCGATCCACCTAGCTTGGGTTTTCACGATCTAGAACAAGCCCCAGCAAGGACTTGAGCGATGGTTGCTCCAAACACCCCGTTCCACGGAGACACAAAACTTCATGATGACAAATGCTGCCTTCTTAGGGCTCATCAGGAGTTAAACTAACAATTATACCTGTCATAAATACCTCCAGGAATGACAAAACTTCACCCTGCATGGTAGTTGTTGAGTTGTTGGCTGTTCATAAATGCATGCTGAATATTTTTTAAAAATAATTCTTAAACTTCAGACTCTTCCCTTCAGGATATTCCCTAGTGACAATTGGTGCTTCAAATTGAAAGGAACAGATTCTTCATTCAACAAATGAAATGCTTGCCAGAATGACATATTAAGAAACCAAACTCTCTGCCCCTCTGCCACCAGGCAGGACCCAGCTTTACCAGCCTGCAGAAGGGACCGTGCTGCTGCCTGGCCGTCAGCGCATCACGCAGAAACTCCCCCTTCGCCACCTTCACTGTGCGCTCCTCACCTGCATCGCCAACAAATACCTCCAGAGTCAACATTTCTGAGGTATCCATGGCCTTTGGGGACTGGACCTGAGCAGAGGTGTCTGCTCAGAGTCACTTGGAGTCCAAACCACACGAATTCTTTCACAAGCAGATGCAAAAACTCTGAGCTGTTTTGCCTCGAACATCTGGAACATTTCTTTTCCTTGGGCAAATAATCAAATAGGAGTTACCCTCGCTATATGTAAAAAAACACTCAGGCTTGTCCTTAATTTGTAGGGTAGTATTTAAGGTTAAACTCATGTTTAAACAACAAGCAATTTTTTTTTCTCTTAATTAAGATTTATACAGGTTTCCATCTGTAGACTAAGCGATGAAGTCCTAATGAGCAGAGAGCCTAATTATGATCATTCTGTAATTGAAATAATGGTGTGCCTCAAAATACGGCTATTATGTTGCCAGATAATGGACTAATGAGCTCCAAAGAAGGACTAACAAAGGTCTGTAAAAGACTCTTGCAGTTCTTATGAGGACATGCCTACTTGCAAACACCTCCATGTAAGTATTCAAACATGGATAATGTGATATATAGCATGACAGGTCCGAAGATGTGTATCAAGGCGTCAGTAATGGCTGAAGTTCAAGAGCATGCCTAAAAGCGATAGAATTATTAATGGAAGATGGAAGAAAATAAGCCAGAGAAGGCTGCGTGAAGTGATGTAGGAAACAGATTAGAAGTATAAAAAGGGAAGTCAGTGGGAGTCAGCACCAGGAAAACAATCAACATCCGCCACAATATTGGTCCCATTGGCTGAAACCAGCTCCCTCCACACTCTGATTGATGAAATACACTTGAATCCGATATTTTTTCTTGCCTAAATGACCAGCTCTAATCATGAGCTCCACACATTGCCGCTTTCTTCATCGTTCAGCTGGTCAGGAAAGAAAAGATAATTACAGAATGTTTGTTTAGTAATTGTCTGGTTCTATTTTGGAGTTTGCTTCTGGTGCTAACGAATGCGACTCCATTATGTCATTTATCATGTGAACAGTCAGGTTGAGGAACATTTTAAATCAGGAACTATTTTGGTTTGCATGAGAAATAACCCCACAGAACAACTGACAGCATGTGTGAGCAGAAAAATTCCATGCCTGAAAATGATAGGTTAGGTGATTTCACTGGATAAAAGCCTTAAGGAAATCTCTTCACCAGCAGAGCAGAGCGTTCATGGGGAAGGCAAAGAGCTGTGGCCCCGTATTTATCCTCATGAGGAAGTCCAGATTGCAAGTTATTTAACTGGCTTCCTAGGAGACATTTGTTTTCTGCTACCTTTTCTTGCCCATTGCAAGGGAGAACTTTTATTTAGATATTGAATGTGCTAAAAATTATACTCTAAACCTGACTTAAGTACAGATGAAATAGGTTGTAATTATATCCCAGGTGTGGCAAAAGCAGGAAAGTGGAGCTAAGGGGAGGCACCAGCCAGACATTACACAGAGATTCATCTCAAAAGCGATGGGGAGTCGCAGCTCTTGTCCAAACAGCTCCCTCCCCATAAACCCACCTTTGCATCAGAAACATTAAGTTCCCCATGTTATACTGTAGCACCAGGTACATGACTTTCCCCTGACTTAAAATGACCCAATGCAATGCACCTCTCCATTGGGGTGGGATCTCACATCTCTTCCCTCTCCTATGAAGGGGCATCATTCTTGGTGAACCCGAACATGGTGATCTGGGCTCAGCTGAGAGAAAGGTGGCTGGGAGCACACAACCATGTGAGAACAAACTGGAAATTTCCTCTAAGAGTATTTTCAACGTCAAAATAATTTGCTAACTGATTGCACAACTGTGGGTTGAGAAACCTGTCTGAAGTGACTGGTCAAAGAAAAAACATCCATTTAATAGGGTGCCCTCGCAGTAATAGTGGAACAGAAGTTGTTTGACAATACTTTGGGTAATATCTTGAAGACTGTAGGTGACTAATAATAGCAGCGCCTTTTTTCCAGAAATATGAAAGTCATAAAAATGATGGTTTAGAGGACCAAAACTATTTATAAACTGAAGAATTCAGTGAAGAGTTTTGACTAAAAAGGAGTAGAGGGGAGAATTTTAATGTGCTTGAAATAGAAGTCAAATTTTAAAGAAAAAAAATGCAAATTTAAAGTATTTTAAATGGTTTTAAAAAAAGTTGAGTGGCTCAAACTTGAAAGGACACTTTTTGTTTCAGATCAGGTGAAGATTTTGTGTTTACCAGGATGAGCAACCTTGCTTTGAAAGGTCCTCTAACTTCAGCCTTCTGAGGATGGTCAGAGGACTTCAGTTCACCCAGGACCTTTCATCCATGCTATGCACAGAGAAATAATAATAGAGAAAAATTTAACCAAAGAAATAATAAAAGTTTCCAGGAGCATTGACTTCCATCATAGGGTTTATTGTTCATTTTCTTTTGGCCGACTACTCTCCTCAGAAATTTCTCTGGCATATTATGAAGACTAAGTGTTAAACCTGGGAGGTCGTTTCACTTGCAGCCTGTCGAGCACATCTTTACATCGCTGGTTAACGACTTGTGAACTTCATTGTCAGATGCTGCTTTGCAACTTTGCATCTCCCAGTTGATGGCTCTCTGCCATGAGCCGAGCAACTGCCGGGGTTCGAGGGTGCCTCTCGCCCTTGTGAAATTCAAGTTCATTCTTTTTCTGCTCCCCTCACTTTCTCCCTGCAAATTTATGACTTGCTAACAAATGCGTTGCTCTTGATTCCCTCCTCTTCAGTGATCTTTAAGATCTCTCATTTCATAAGGAAGAGGCAGGTGGGTGATCCGCTTCCAAAAAAAAAAAAAAGTTTCCATGAGCGTGGCTTGTGTCTCCAGTTTCCGTTGACTTAATTCAGTCTTTTTTTGTCAAATTACATGGCAGTAATTGACTGCCCTAACCAAAGCGTTTTCCTCAAGGTACCCACACTCCTGTGAGAGCTGTAGGTTGTTGTACCCACACACGCAGGCAGCATCCTTTCATCATTCTTCATACAAATTGAATACTTCCTCTGCCGATCTTTACAGCTGTTCTCTGAATACCATCCACAATTAATGAAATATTCCCGTGGCTCACCCATTCCTTAAAAAAGCCTTTGTCCAAGATTGTTATGCCCCAGGAGGCTAATAACATTTATTGCACCTTTGCAAATTTTGGCTCAATCCTTCTTCCTGCTACAGGAAAGAAAACAGTCTTAAGGGCTTCTGGTTTTCCCTTGAAGATACATGTGGAAACCCAGGACTAGAAGTTAGCAGGAGCATCCCTGAGTCCTGCCCTCTGTTTTCACAGAGCTCATGATGACATTTATAATCATACTGATTTCCATTTAAAAATCGACCTGTTAGGCTATTTTACCTTTCCTGCATCTGCCAGGAGGCTGCTCCAGGAACTTTCCTCCCTGGTGCTTCAGGAGGTAGCGATAAAGGGGTGGGGTGGGCCTTTAGCAGAAGGCACCCACATCCGAGCAGCACCATTGCTGTGACACGGTGCCAGCAGGGCCAGCACGTCCCCCTGCTCCTGCCACCGGAGCTGGTCCACTGCAGCTACACGGGGCTGCATTGCGCTGATCTGGCACCCGGGAAATCAATAGCAGTCGGGGTGGGAGGAATTACAGCACGTTCCTTGTAATTGTGCAAATGCAAATTTATTACTCCAAAGTCTTCTCTAATGTAAATCCAGTGAGGTCAATGGAGTTAGAGCAAAACTGGCCATTCTGCTTCGTTTGTTATGCTCATTTTTATAATGATGGATAGCAGCTATTAAGAGAAAGGAACTTTCAAATGCCTGGAAATACACTAACCTGGGAAATGAGCTGCAAGGATGCCAGGAATCATTCTTTGCAGATGGGTATTCTGCCTAACCACAGCGCTCAACATTGCCAAGAACCTCCACCAGCGTGAACTGCTACAGCCCCAGCAGTGCAGCGCTGATTAACAGGAGCAGAGGGCTCTGCCCTTTGGTTAAAACACACCAGCCTGTTACGGAGGAATTCCCAATTTTGGCAAGTAACAGCACCTCCCTACATCAAGGCCTTGCTAACCTGCAGCTGCCCTCTCCAGGGATTGTGTAAGGTTTTCTGCAGTTTCTTGAGTTTGCTCCGAAAATCTTCTCTTGCCTGTGTAACCTTTCTAAGAGTTACACAAAAGGATTGTTTTCCTTAAGAAATCCTTAACTTATGCACAGATAAACCGAGAGTCTAAAGGTTAATGTTGCTTCATCACTGCTGAAGTGAAATCAAAGATTTAAAAGGCCATTCTGAAAAATGATTTTGCATTTTTAGGGGAAAAAGTAAACTGGTATTGATTATAATAATAAGCTTTCGGATTGTGGTAATGGAATTTTTTTCATTCACCAGACCTGATGTTCTCTTTTTTCCATAACCATTGCAGTTCATCATGGGACAGATACTCAGAAAAGCTGGGTTTTGTTCAGAAGAAAAGACTATTGAAAAGATTATTAAAGCATCAAAACATCTGTATGAACTTCTGTCAAGACAGGAAGAGCTTTTACAATTAGGTAGGATAAAAACAGGATGTATTAAGGCTCTTCCTATTTTCTTAATGTCTTTTAAGTGGCTCCATTTGCCCAGGGAATAGAGTGTGTTACTTCAGTGTCTTTTCCCTTGTGCAATGGCATCAGTGAACCATCAGCCAGAGAAGCAAGGTGTCTGAAAGCAACTCCGGAGACCACTCCGTGCAGAGATATCCAGCAGTAAGGAATTGCCGAGATGACCAAGGCTGTATTCAGACTGTCCAGCTTTATCAATCTGCTGACAGCCCATCACTTCTCACTGGCATCAGTGAGCAAGCAAGGTAAGCTGCAGCTAATTAATGCCCAGGCTAGATGCTTTCTTTAAAGGCTGTTCGAGACAGATGCTGGTCATGCCGAACTGAAGCGCCAACCCAGTTTGAGTGTCCCTGCAAAGTCCATGGTCAGGCAATTTATAGAAATTCGCTATGTTTGAACATGTGCAGAAGGATGTTCAGGCATCCTAAACACAAACCGTGTCCAACACATGTGTAATTGTGGGTCAGATACCTGCCAAAAGTTGAAACCTTTGGCAGGATGAGAAGATATTCCCCTCTGTCACTGATTTGAAATAGCTTTAGCTTGTATGAAACACAGACTCGTAGGACTGGAAAATATCTCCAGCCTTAGGCTGTATCAAAACATTTGTGAGAGAGATTTGAATGGACTTAGGTGCAAGTCATGTGAGGTCAAGCTTCCATTTGAGAACCGTTTGCATTAGCAGTCCTACCACCATGGTAGCACAGAGGAAGAGACACTAATGATATTTAGCACATGAACATGGGCAACAGCTATTTGCTACATCCTCAGGAATCAACATAGATGAACTCATAACGAAGCTGTGCTTCTAATCCTTCCTCGCTGTGCAGGGCTTTTATAGAGGTTCACACAACATGCCTCACCAGGAGTGAGATGCTTTGAGATCTAGTTTGGACATAGTCAAGATGGCAAAGAATACGTGATCTGTGGTAGTCAAGCTCACCTGACACAGATACAATTGCAACGCCTCGTGCAGTTTGGTGAATGTGCAGTGCATACCTGTCTGAAAACCAGGCATGCCTGCACAGCCAGGCACAGGTTCCTCGCTGGAAAAAGGTCTCAGCAGAAAATATTCAGCCCTTACACCCATGTGTGGGTAACCTCAGCTTCCTTGACAGAAGCAGATGGGAGGTCCATGTGCTGCTATGTTAGAAATGTCCGTCATTCTCTGGTTTCTTCTATGTCCTGTATCTTAGGTTATCAGGCGTGCTCTTCTCAATGCCAGTTAAAACGTAGGTGTAAAACACAGAAGGCACATTCATTTATAACTACACAGACTATAATTATATGTAGTCTAGGGCTTGTTTCCTGAACTAGGAAGGAGGAAAAATGGGTTAGGTGGGTGTGAGTAAAGTAACAAGCAGGGACATGTCTTTTAGAGGTTATAAAACTACCACGCTATCCCAGTATCAGAAATGCCAAGGCTAAGAACAAACAAATTGGAAAACTGCATGCAAGCTGAGAGTCGGGACAAATACAAGAGAATTGGGAACCGACAAGGGGATAGTAGCAAGTTTCTGATCCAGCCCGGGAACTTAGCGTTGCAAGCAAAAATGGAGGAGAAATATGAGGTCACCACTACAGCTTAGGTGCAGAAAGATAAATGCAATCTTGGGATTACCAGATGAGATATTTCAGTGAGAAATGGGGACTTTAATGTCATTGTATGAAGCATCAGTGAGACCTCCCCCCATTTAATGCTGTAACTACTTTTGGTCATCCATATGCACTTTAAGATTAATTGAAGCCAGAGCAGATGGAGGGAAGAGGTCTGAGGTGAACTGGGAGTCATTTAGGAATGAAGACTGAAAAGCCAGTTCTGTGTAGCTCCGGGGCAAAAGGAGGCAAGAACCATCTCCATGAGAATACCTCAGTAAGGAGCAGCGAGCAAACCAGCCTCTGAAATGAGAGCCGATGCTGGTGCCAGAACACGTGGGAATAAACTGGAGATGGAAATGACACAAAGGTTCCTGACATCAGGGACATGGGCAGTCTAGGAGAATCTCTCAGAAGGAGTAAGCAGGCAGAAAACACAAACTGTTTTTAAGTTGGAGCATGGTCCTTTCATGAAAAGGACGATAAAACAACATTGTGCCTGAATGGCAGAGAGCTGGGCTGTATGATCCAGGCTCCTCCTGTGTGTCTAGCTCTAAACTGGCTAACGGGAATAGAAGAGCAGCAAACCGAGGCCTTTGGCCACTTGTTACTGGAGATCTGTGGAATATTTTCGCAGCAGTTGCAATGCCAGCAGCTCCAGTGTCCTGGCTAAACACCAACACATTCCTCTGCTATTTAAGTCCCCCCTGTGGTTTCACTTAGTAATGCTACTCTTTGCTCCCTGCCCCAAAATTGTGGCACAATGCTGCTTTTTTGTGCTTAAAAAATGTTTTCTATTTACTGAATTGCTCTTCAAACTGTAGTATAATTCACTCTAGGGTGTAACTGTGTTACATTTTAACCTGCACAGAAATAGCATGTGCAAGAGTGGAGAGAGCATGGGAGAAAAATAGCAATACAAAAATAATCCTTATGATAGCACCAAGCCCAAGAGAGCAATATTACCCTTATTTTACAGTAGGGAATTGCTGATTCTTTTAATCTATAAGCGAAAAGAGTCTGAAACCTTTCCCTTGAAAGCACAACAAGCAGGTGTGGTTTGGGGCTTTGCTATCAGCTGTAGCCTCAAAACAATCTCTGGAAAATTGGACTTGAACTTTAATTCATGAGCCTTTCAATGAAGTCTAAGGTTGAATTCAGGCTTTCCGTCACAGAAATCAGAGAAAATGAATGACACTGGCCTAAAGACCCTAATTTGTGCTGGTGGAGGCAGGCTAGGATTTCGGAACAGTATGAATTTCCCAGGGTGTATGTGTCGATGCCTTTTAACCTGCATTACTAGTATTGCAACAGTGCCTGGATCCTCCCAAACAAGAATAATGACGTGTCCTATCCGAGATCTGTATCTATGGATGGCAGATATTACGTAGAACAAGGTATCTTTATTATTATTATTTAATTCTTATAACAATCACCGGAGCAACTGAGCTACTCCCACAGCTGCATTAAATATCTCGACTAAAATATGCAATCCTTTTGTTATTTCATCTTCTGTGAGAAAAGTGGACTGTCGTGTTTCAAAAGAAGATTTTAAGCACATATTTCTCTAAGTATGTTGAAAAATACAGCTCACAAAATGTGCCTTGCTATTCCAGTTTTGCCTTTATTCAGTAATGCAGCCGAGTGCACAGAAACCTAAAGTAGCTCTAGACAAGGTAGCTTGGATCCTGGAGCTGTGCAGGTAACATGGAGCAAAACACGGAGTAACCTGCCCTAAGAGTGGGGTAAATAACTCTCCATAGAGCTCTGCCTTGGAAAGTTACTTGCAATACTTGGATAGATTTGGGTTAGAGGTGGCTCGAGTAGAGCTGACTCCAAGCACAAGCCAAGTAGGCAGATTTTCAAGGGCATTCACCACCAGGACAAGAAAGCTGCTGAGATAAGAAACTTTCTGCCTAATTTTTGCTGTGCCAGAGCCCTGGGAAGGGAAAGGGAGAGAGGTGCAGGAGGAAATGCTATTTATGCCAGAGCAGCAGGAACAGCACTGGACTCCCATTGCAGCTCCTTCACACCCTGTGGCACAGCCAGGCCACAGCTGCTCTTCCTTGGGGTGGGGAGAACTTCAGGTGCACCCACCTTGACGAGCTGGGGTGGGCTGACAAGGACAAGGACTTTTCCCAGCAGCAGTGTGTGCGCCAGGAGTACCTTATGCAGCTTTGCAGAGAAGATGGGGAGATAGGTTCTACGTGGTGGCTGTGAGAGGTTGTGCCAGGGGCAATTGGGCAGGCCCTGCTCTCCAGGACAGGTTTGCTGCAGAGGAGGTTCATGGGGTGGAGTGAAATTTGTCTCCTTGATATCCTGGAGCCACCTCCTGGGGATAACGACTGAAATCTTGAACTCAGTCCAAGGCGGATGCAGTGTTGTAACCAATAGGGCTAAGAAGTGCTGCAGAACTTTGAACTGACACAAGTTTCCTTAGCACTAAAGGCTTTGTGTTCAGGCACATTGCTTTGCTGTCAGGCTGCCAAGAGGTGACAAAAGCACGAATAAGGCCAGGTCACTCACTGGCAGGATGGAAGAGTCCTGGCCAACCTGAGAGGAGACAGAGCTTTCCTCCCTGCCTGGGGCAAGGGCACTCCTGCATCAGGGGCTGCACTGATTATCCCTGGCCACATTCTCCAGGAGAAGGTGCCAGCCCAAATTACTGCAGATTCTTCTGCTGCTCCTCAGACTCACTATTATTTCCCTTGGAGTCCATTTCAGGTACCCCTTCCTCATCCACAACAAATTCAGACTTATCTGGGCTGCTTCCATGGCAGCGATACGGCACACGGTGTTGGTGTTGCTGACGCAGAGGTGCGCCGTGGATGCAGCCCCCGTGGGTGTCAAAGAGGGGCCGCAGGAAGGGGCA
>NW_009259179.1:2232149-2235596 GCF_000687185.1 Egretta garzetta
CGGCAGCCGGGCTGGCCCTGCCGCCGGTACCCGAAACGCGGAGTGGTTTGCTTAAATTCCCTCCTTTGGGCCGGGGAAATCTGGATATTCCTATCTGGAGCGCTGCATGCGCTGACAAATGCAACTTTAATTTTCATCTGCATTGCAAACGCGTGAGCCTCTGATACCTGTTCTTTTCTGCTGTCAAACACATTTTTGAAATGGACGGGGGGGAGGAAGGGGTCAGACTTAAGCTGCAGCAGGAAAATAAAGTGGAAGACACACGGCCAAGAAAACAGCCTGAAAGCGATTAGATGCTGGCAGCAAGATGCCTTTTGCTCTGTGTTTGTTGGGGACAGCAGCCCCCTTATGTGAATCGTCTTGGGGGGGGGTATCTGGATGGAAACTGGATGGTGGGAATGCTTTCCTGAAAAGGAAAGGCAGGGAGAAGAGGCCGTCAGAGCTCCAGTGCTTCAGGTGGCTCTTTTCTGTGCCAGTGTCAGTTCCCTCCGTTACAGTGGCAGTGCTTGTTCCTCAGCCTGGACTGGTTTCTCGGAGTGTGTCTGTACGGTGCTTGGCACAACGGGATCCTGATCTCAGGGCCTGAGGACGTTACTGTAAGCTGGATTATAAATACACTCTCGCATGCAGGCTCTCTGTTTCCATCCTAGCCTCTGCTTTGTGAATAGCTGGTTATAATGCTTGGATAAAATTCCGTTTTCTTTTACACATCTTCTTCTCTTATAAAATGATGGCTTTTGTTCCATGCATTTAGTTTTGTTGTCCTAGGGAGGCCTTTTTACTTCTGGATTTGGGAGATTGCAGCAAGCTCATTATCTTTTTTTAAGAAAATATTTGCTATATAATTAAAAAGTACTATTTTCCTGACACTTCATTTTTAACCGAGGCCTCTTTTGGATAAGCAGAACTGTCACTGAACTTACACTTCCATGCACAGAAGGATCGCGGGGTATTATTTATGAACTGTGCTGTGGAGAGTCCATATCTCATAACTTAGAGGGCCATTTATAACAGGTTGCTTTTGGCAGCTCTGGAAGATTTACTTGCTGTCTTGTGTTCCTTGCAGGAAAAGCCTCTCCTGTTTGCATGGAGAGCATCGCTCCAGCCCGAGGGCTTGGTGCTGGGAAGGGTCCTGGTTTCTGCTCCCATTGCCTGCCTGGCTGTGGTGAGCAGGGAAGGACAAGCAGAGAAGATTAAGCTCTTGAGGTGGTTGTGGAGTTGTTCCCATCACAGGGAACACCTTCTCTGTAGGAGCGGTTAAAGATGGAATAACGCGGGATGTGGAGAGTAAGGCTGTGAGGAACTGGGGTGGTGGAAGCACGTAGGGCACTGAAATGATCAGGAAACATGAAGGTCGGAGATGCTGCATGGAGGTGAAGCAGAGAGTTGTGGGGCGAGAGGTTAAGTTTCTAACACAGTGCCTCTGTGCAAGGTGGAGGGCAGGTCTATACGCACGCGGCCCTGTGACTTTCTTTCCATGTCTCTGGATGTAGCTTGAGTTCAAATTGTCTATGTATTACATAGGAAGAGCTGTGCTTGCTCAAGTCTGCCCATGCCTGGTTCCTCCAGAGTCTGTGAAGGAAAGCTTGTGTCTGAACGCGTCGGGGCTCTCTCCTTCCAGACCTCTGGGGCTCTGTGCAGGCATCCTGCGTCTGGCCATTAGCTGGTGTGCGGCAGGGATGAGTACTGTGCTGGTCATGGCTTGAGCGGGCTCGCACCCTGGGTCAGGTAGTGCTACCCCAAAGTGCCCCACAGGACCATGTAGGTAAGAGACTTCAGAGGGCTGGGAGAGTGGTGTGGCGGGAGGTTGGATGGTGCCTGGATATGTGGAGGGATGGGGAATGCCTCCTTGCTGGCCCCAGTGTGTAATTTTATGCTCTGAAATATGCGTATAGGAAGGAGAGAGCAGAGAGAGCTTGTCCCAGCTTTATTCCTTCAATACCTGCTAGTGCCAGATGCCAGCACCAGGGAAGAAGCATTTCGCTCCCTCAGAATAACAGGCCAGAACATGTTCTTTTATTCCTTTTTCTCACTTATGTTTGGATTTTTATGTTGGTTGTTTTGGCAGGCACATGACTCATATTCCTTTCCCCATCTGTCCTGGGTCCCCCACTGTTGTCAAATGTCCTCCCATTTCGGCAAGACTCTGACTTGCAAAAACTTGCCACGAAGATAACCCTTGCAGCTGGAGGTGTGGGAGAGGAGGTGTCCCAGCTTGGCTCTGAGAGCACAGGTTGCATTAGCAAGCTGGACAGTGAGGAAGATTATAGCCAGCATGTGAATGCTTTCACGTATCTGTGAGCATCCATGCTGTCCGGTCTTTCTTCTCATCATACAGCAATGGGAAATGCTTTGGGAATAAAAATAGATATATGGAAAAGCCTATATAAGCTGAAATCTGTGAACAGCGCCACGTTATCTGGGAACTGAAACACTTTCTACAGTGGAGCTCACAGTTCAGCGCCGCCTGCTCTCCTCCTTCCTCCCCTGCCTTTCTCTTGACACAGCTCGTGGATTTTGCTGTCCCCATGAGCAGAGCCAAGAGCTGCCTCCTCTTTGCTGCCAGGCTGATGCAGCCCGGCCGGTAGCATCTCTGCACCCCGCGGGTGAGAGCTGGTGCTCCTCCGGCTGCGTGCGGTGGGCCAGAGGCAGAGCCGAAGGAAGGCAAAGCTGGCTGCTGTGTTTGCTGCGCTCGCGCCGACCCCCTCCCTCGCGCCAGCTCTGCAGCCCGGGTGTAGCTCGGGGGCCTGCGTGCAGGTGGGTTGCTTTCCCTCCACGGTTTGTAACCACTTTGTTCTGCTCCGCCAGCAAATCTATGGCTGAGATTTGGTCACTGCTAAACTGGAACAAAACAGCTTCTTTTTTTGGGAGGTATTTTAGGATTCCCCCCCCCCCTGCCGCCAGTGTTTTCACAAAGCAGAAGGCTAATCTCACGTTTCTCAGCCACAGTTCTCTTACGTGTAGGGCTTTTGTAAGTGACTGAGCCACACGTATGCTTGGAGAGAGCGCAAAAAGGAAACCGATACGGGGAGATTAGTCCAAATGGTGCCTACACTTTTGGGTTTTTAGCCTTAGCCAGCTTGGTTGCTACCTTCAGCCTCGGAGGTCCCCGTGGGACACATGCTCAGATCACAATATTCATAAATTCAGAGTCTTGTTTGACAGAAAATAAAACATGAATGTACAAGTGTACATATTTTGTTGTAGGGTTCCTTAAAAATAGTTGCTAGTAAAATAAGATTTCTACTACAAGTGAAGAATCTGAACTTTAGTCAGTCCTTCGTTAGTTTAGCAACTCTCAGTTTCATCAAATGGGGGCTGTATCCCCAGGAATTCCTCTGACACAGGTTTCCCCCGAGTCCAGGTGATTATCCAATTACAATTTTAAGAAAATTACAGCAAGGATAACTGGCTAAAGATAGAAGCCTCTGAGAGTGTTAGGGAAAG
>NW_009259179.1:2235626-2238343 GCF_000687185.1 Egretta garzetta
CTTGTACAAGTAAAATAAAGAGAGTTATACCGGTCCTTAACTTTTGCAGTGAGTGGAGTCAAGGTCCCTGGTCTTGGGTTTTGTTGCCCTTTTTTTCAGTCTTTCTTTTTTGCGCTCCGCTCTTCTGTTATGCACCAACCCCGTATTTATATGAAAAAGTTACATTGATTCTTATGGAGTCTTTTTAGATTTAGAGATGTTAACAAGAAGGGACCTGTTTGGGGCAGGGGAGAAGAGATCACTGCGAGTCCTGGGCTGAATCTGGGGGGGGTGGTAGGTGGCTCCTTCTCCTGGGAACACCAGGGTGGTGCCAGGGAGCCATTGCCTTGGCAATCCCACCCTGAGCAGGGTCCTCGGGAGCTGTGGGTCAGCGGATTGCGTGGGCAGAAGCTGGGAGCTTGGTCTTACAGCCTGGAAGCATCCCAGTAAAGGGCTGGTCATTAGCTGGGCGTGAAGCTCCTCTGACAGTTGTGTTGTGCAGCTGAAAGGCAAAGGTACAACGTGAATCACCCACTTGCACAAATACTTTGGAAACCTCTTCAGCTTTACTAAGCCGAGGTGTTAATAGAATTAGAAGAGCTCTTTAAAAAAGAAAGTAAGTTTTAATACTGCTCTGTGTCTTTAACTAGAAAAGCTGCCGTGTGGTTTTTGGTTTTGTTTGGTTTTTGGGTTTTGTTTGTTTTTTTTTTTTTTTTCTCTTCCTGTTTTTTCTTAATCCCTTGCATGGCTGAAATAAAAGTGTAATGGAGTATCTTGACACTTGTAGGCCTGATCCTGTCCACTCACAGGGATGTGGCATTTTCAGATGTTCAGAGGATGATTCTTACATATTTGATTAACTTGTGTGTAAAAGCTTGCAGAACTGTGACCTAAATGCTTAGTGCTGACAGGATGCTGTGGAGCTGTTTAACTATATAACAATTCTGGTGCTTGGTGAGAAAGACATGACGTTTTCTTCTCGGAGGGATTTTTTTGGGGTGGTTTTTTTTTTTCCTTTTTCTGCTTGTGATTTGTGGTTACAGTTGCCTTTCGTTATCATTTTACCTTTTGTCCTAGATGTAAATAAAGAGCTAATTACAGTTAATGTCAGTGCAGGGGAAGGAAATTTTTAAAGAGTGAAAAATAACTCCCATCTGTTAGATTTTCAGTAGCGTTTTGGGGTTTGCCTTCTACTCGGAAGGAAGCCAAAACTTATCTTGCTCAATTTAAAGTTTTCCTTGCAATATTTAAACTGGATTTTTAATCATTTAAAAAACAAACAGAAATGGAAATAGCTTTTCAATTTCTGTTTGGCCATGTTCTTAACAAGCTGGTTGCTAAAACCTGAACAGCTCTGTCATATTACTACTGAAGTGAGCTGAAATGCCACTTCCAAATTCTATAGGAACAGGTTTGAGACTTTATTCTGGAAAAGCATCTATTTTTCATAGTAGTATATTGCATTTCTGTGTTTCTTGCCTGCTGGGGCTCCCTGTGCCCAGCCAACCAGCCCCAAAATGACTTCTTCCAAGGGAACTGCTGCCTAAGTAGCTACTATTTAAGATGGGCTCAGAACCCAGGTTTTCCATGGTGGGTATGTGGTATGTCTAGCCCTATCAGCTCCAGCGACTGCTGAGCTCAGGGAATTAATCTATACTTTGCACTCATGTTATCTTTCATCTCAGTGTCTCTAAGCACTTTAGAGACATAAAGATGCACAGCTGTGGTGCGAGGTGGGGAGAGGCTGTTATAAAAGTGGCTAGGGAAACAGAGGCACAGATTTCGGAAGCCTCTACTAATGTGCTCAGGCAGCAATTTATGAGCTTTCCCATGCCTGATTATCAGGGAGGCACTACAGGGTTTGATGCACTACAACTGGTGATTGATGCCTCTGTAGGTTTCATGCAGATTAACCAGAAGCTCATATTGCTACACTAAACTAGTAGACTGTTTTAAAATCTTCAACCTTAGAGACTTACAGGAGCATAGTAAATGGCAGTGGCAGGGGGCCACATTTCTAGTTATGGTGGGTTTTTTTTTTTTTTTTTTTTTTTTTTTTTTCTGAGGCTAGCCCTAAAACAATCTCACCTCCATCCCACCATAGTAACATCCAGGGCCCCACCTACATACATTTATCAGCAATCTGTTGATTCAAAGCTCTGGGATCTGTAGAAGATACTTGTTCTAACAGCAAGAGCCATACAAATTCACCCTCATGGATTTGTTCTGTTGAGAAATAGCAGCCTTCCCCTTCTTCCTTCAAGCACAGACACCTCCCAGCCCTTGTTTATAAGGAGGGATCTGGATAATGGGAGGAGGATGGATGTGTTCCTGCACAGCATGATAACGCTGGCAGGCTGTGAAGGGCTTGTAGGGCACCCAGGCTCTTTGAACCAGCACAAATGTGCTGTTGGATCCCAAAATGTGTTGCTCTAGTAAACTGTGCTGGTTGCAGCTGAGCCAGACAGGGCTGATGTGTTGGCGTGACTGAAGGACATGGCAGAACTCAGACTCCGCTGGACTAAGGTCCCCATGGCCTGGGTTGTCTTTCCCCCTCTCCTATCCTCCTGCAAAAATAGCTTCATCCTCACTGAGTTTACCTTTCTCCACCTTCCTTGTTCTCTCTTGTGTTGCTGTGTGGACTTTAGGGTGACTCTGTTTAATTCTGGCTCCTTGGGAGGTTGCGCACATGCAGGCACCCCTGACCTGGGGCCATGGAGCAGCAGGACTGTTTTTCT
>NW_009259179.1:2238469-2242466 GCF_000687185.1 Egretta garzetta
GTTTCCCCCTCTTCACCTCCCCCCCCCCCCCCCCCTTGTCTGCCAGGTGTGATGACTCTGTAGTTGTTGACAAGAAGAGTCAAAGAGCAAGAGGGAAACTCAACCCAACTTTCCAAAGACAGTCAGTGATTTCTTCCATTCAATGCAAACAGGTGAGCCAGCCCAGGGCTAGGGTCAGTGCAGATTTGAGAATACGAAGGCATTCACTTCCTGGCATTGAAAGTGCTCAGAAATGAAAATTTTGGAGACTTTTTCAGATTTTTGGCCCTTTGCAACAGGGTTGTAGCACATAGCGGTATTTCTTCCTGTCGCTGTTCCTCGTAGCCTTTGGAAATGTCAGCAGCGCATATATTGCCTTTTGTTTGTCATTCAGCTGGAGAAATGAATTCATTGCCCTCGTGAGATCAATCATATTCTCCCCAAATAATTAATATTGATGACAATCACAGCATGCTGCTGCCTGCAGCTCCCTCTCAGCCTTCCCACGGTGTAGGTGCTGTGGGTCACAGAGCAGACCTTCTTGCAGGAGGCTCCTAGACTTGAAAATTCAGGGCACCGTTGTTTGAAGGTTGAATGTAGAGCTACACTGATGGGGTCAGTGCAGGCAGAGCCCGAGCAAGTTCCCTCTGATGGCTCAACCTAATATTTGCAGAAGGAAATGTTAGAGACATGGGGAGCAAATGTGGTACACATGGATGGGGAGGGTTATCTCATTCCATTTCTGTTTTCCTCCTTTGTTTCTGTCTTTACCCAGATTTTTCTAGTCCGTTTTGCAGAATGCAGCTGACCAGGAAGGGGCAGGCGTGCAGAAGAAAGTTGCTCTGATAGTCACCAGGAGGACCAAGTGGGTGGGTTGGGAATATAGAGGCCCATGGAAGGGCTGGAAGGACCCTGGGGAGCTGCTTCTTAGTGGGGCGTTATCCTGGGAGAGGCAGGTAGCTCCTGGGTTTTTGGTGCCTTTGCTATTCCCTTTTCTATTACTTTAAATTTTGCTGTGGGTTAATGTGTAAAGCACACCTACAGAGCAGCCTGTCTGAGCTGGGGGAGAGGGAATGAAACATCTTCATGTCTTGTTCTTGTTTGCTTTTTGTTATAAGACTAAATGTGATTAAATTAACATGATTAATGTAAGTCCTAGGTGTGGAAAAACTGTGTGACCCAAACTTGGAAAAACAACCCCTCAGCTAGCTTGCTTTTACCCTTGAATATTTTGCTTATCCCAGGACATCTGGAGTCACTTGAGGAAATCCTCCTCTTATGCTTCAGGGAGAGCTGGAGATCAGGTCTTCACCACTGGCAGTGGCATGGGTAAACCTGCTAGCGGTGCTGGAGACGTTGTGGTCTGCCTGGGGATTTTGTGTCAACGGCACAGTAAAAGAGATGCTTGGAAAGGGGAGTGAAACACAGTGGTGTGCTCTGGAGCATGGTGGTGCTTGGAGGCTTTTTGCCTGCTGTGTCCCTCTCTGGGGGAACAGGAAGGGGAAAGCATTGGGCTGAATATAGAGCAGCCATCCTGGGAATCTGGTCTGCGAGCACTGAGGGCTAGAAGGGGAACAGATGAAGTGAAAGAGCAGGTATGTAGCTGGCAACAAGGGCTTGAACCTAAGGAAAAAATTCTTGGAGCGTTTTTTTGAGTCTGAGGTCCCATTGCAGCTAGTGCTCAGCGGAGACTGGCGCAGCCCCTGTTGTGATGGTGGGGATGTGCAGTGGGGCTGTGGAGCGCTTGCTGTGCCAGGCTGGGCTTGCGGGGAGACTCCTCTCCTGGGCAAGCTGCTCTGGGGTTCAAGAGTCCCAGGCCGGTCCTGTAAAAGGCAGTAAGCCCAGCTGATAAACCTGCTTGAGTCTGCATTTAGAGACTTGGGCTGAACTAACTTGGGATTGGTGCTGTGCAATCTGTTGCACAATGTGGATGCACTGCTATGTTCACAGGAACAGTGGGACGCCCTCGTAGGGAGGGCAGTGGAGTTGCTTACATCTAAAAGCCATTAAAAATGTCAGGGGCAGAATGTATAAATTAAATGCTTGTTCTTAGATGTCTCCAGGTACTCCATGAGAGCTAATCAGGACTCTTCCAGCGAGGGAGGAATCTCACTCTGGATTCCTTAAGTTTTCTCAGGTCTTTGAGCCACGTTGGTTGCAAATTTCTTTTTTTCTGTGCAAAGATTAGTTTGTCAGTTTATTTTCCAGTAGTGCAATACGTGGGTATTTCTCAGAGCTCTCCTTTCACTATAGCATCGCCGTCCAAAATAGAAGCATTGTGTCTGGCTTCATGGAAGGTCTCAGCTCTCTTTGAAGCTCTGTTGGAAGCTTTTCATTCCCTGGCTATTCAGACTTAAAAAATAGACTATCTTGGCTGGATACCTTTTGCTTGAGCACAGAAGTGCTCTTGTAGATTGGTGTTTGAACTGCTTGGTGGCCAGCATGTATGCATTTGTAATCCGTGCTCTTTGATTTCATAGCTGTGGCTCAACCTGCCCCTCTTCAGCCCACTCCACAGATCTCTCGGTGACAGTCCCAGCTGTTTATTTGTCTTGTCCAGGTGTGCATGTATTTCAGAGAGGTGACAGATTATTGAGCTAGTTTATTTTAAATGTATGAAATGCAGTGTGCTCTGCCTGCTAAACAGCTGCCAGAGTACAATCAGTGGCACCCTGGGCTCCAGCAGAGCAGTGTGCAAGATCTGTAGCATTTCTGCTTTGCCAAGCCCTGAGAGGGCCCTAGGAGAACTGAAAAGGAAAGAAGGGGATACTAACTTTCTTCAGATATATTTTCAAGCTGCCTCCCCTTCTCTCCACATGTCTAGATTGCACTTTTTTCCTTTTCTCTTGAGAGGGGGGAAAAACAGCGTCATCCTCTGAATTCTGATTATTAGTGTTAAATCTGTTGAGCCAAAAGGACGCCAGGAGATGGTATCTAAATGCCAATAGCAGATCACAAATTCCCTGCCTGGCAATCGCGTCCATGTCCCACACGTTGGCACCGGCAGAGGCAAATCTTGCACTACCAAGGTATCTCCCAGAAATGACTCGCTGTTAATGAACACCTCCCTGTTTTTCCCCGAGCCTCTGAGCTTGAGGTGGGACTGCTGCCTGCTCTGCCCGCGGGAGCTCTTGGTGTTCTTTGAAGGTCAGCCTTGCTCCTCCAGTTTGCCCTGCTGTGTTGAAGGAGAAATAGCTTGGAACCACCTCTTGGGGTGACCCCTGGAGTGACATGCTCCCGTGTTCATTCCCGTGTTGGGGATTTAGTAAAAAGTAATTAGCAAAAAGCCAGTGGACTGCAGCCCTTGGCCTGGATGTGCGGTACAGGAGACCAGGGAGAGGCAGCGGTGGTGATGGGCGATGGAGCTGCCTTGGATGCCAGCTGCCGAAGAGCTGGCTGAGCCACTGAGAAGATTGCTTGCTTTCAGATTTTCTTATATTTCTGCTTTGGTTTTGTGGCTTGCTTTTCTCTGTTCTGGGGATTCTGTTGACCTGGATGTAAAGCGGCATGTGAGCACTGTAGCTCCCCAGTGCCGGGAGCCAGTACTTCCAGGTCCTGTGTGACAGTGGCCAGCTCTGGCCAAGGAAGGCAGAAGATGATTTGTACTAGTGACGGGGAAGACGTCTCACCAGGGCAGTGTTCCAACTGACTCCCACTAGTTTTAAGCTTTTTTTTTTTTTCTCCCCCTCTGCAAAAGCAAGTGTTTAATATTTGCTGTGATTCTAGTTAGTGACAAAGTCTTAGTCTGCTCAAATCTAAGTGTTTCCTTTCTTTTTAATGATATAAATTGCTTTTATAATAGAAACATCCCAGAACAACATCCCTGCAGCCCATTGTGTTGTCAGGCATACGGTAGCCTGGTGAGCGCAGGTACCCCCGGAAAAGCAAGACTTCAGCATCAATCTTGCAGGTCCCTGCCTGGGATGTGTCACGGTTAGATGTGCTGATTGGGTCACGCTAATGGGTCCTGCAATATCCCTGATTGCGGGCCAGGTTTCATCCCCGGCTGATTCCTGCT
>NW_009259179.1:2242486-2253161 GCF_000687185.1 Egretta garzetta
TTGGGGAGCTGCTGCCAAGACAAATTGGGCTCCCTGCCCTTAGGAGAGATGCGAATGTTTTTCTGAGGGTAGCGCTGGGGGCCCTTTGTTGGTCAGCGTGCCCGCACTTGCAGCGATGAGTGCGGCGTAGCGTGCGGGAGAGCAGGGAAAGCGCGCTGAGCTGCTTATGGCATTCATCATCAAATCGCTGCTGGTTTCCTCCCCATTCTGTTCCTGCAAGCTGTCTGGGACAGAAAATTTTAATGAAAATGTGAATTCCTCCTGGGGAGAAAAGGCTGGACTTCCAAACCCCTTTGCCTGTCTTTCTGCCCACGTCTCCAGAGATTTCGGTGTGACATTACGTTGCTCAGGAGGGCTGGCCGCAGGACCGGCCAGCTCACTGCAGGAGTGGCTCTGCTTTGGGCAGGGGCACGAGTGGAAATGCTGGCGGCGTAGGAAAGGGTGGTGCTGTGCAGTGCCCGAATGGCCTCCGGAGGAGAAGCAGGGTCAGAGAGACGCTGTGCAAATCCCAGCTAAGTGGCACCAAGATGGTTCATGCTACAGTAATTCCCTCCTTTGTCTGACTTAGTCCTGCACATACTGAAAAGCAAAAGTGTCTCCTGGAGGGCTGAAGCGCCTTTTCCCACTTTCCATTAGTGTTTTTACTATTACTTTTCTGCAGCTGCTTTCGCAGGCTGCCCTTTGTCTGCCTTTTGGATTCTTTGAATTTACTTGGACTGTAGATCTACCTTCCGCATAAGAAAACCCAGCAAACTCATTGAGCAACCTTCTCCAGTGCTGCTGCGTGATGATGCAGGGACCCGGGGCTCGTGGGCATGCAGTGATGTGGGAGCAGAGAAGCTGTGCCCCTCTCCTGAGCACCAGCCTCGCTCTGCAGCCCACCAGCCTTCAGCCCTGCGTCCACGTGGCATAGAAGCAAAGCATTTCTGACACTAGCCCACCCTGGTTTTTGCTAGCCTTCCTGTGTCCGCATCTCTTCCTGGGGCCAGTCCTACGCTGCCAAATGCCTTTGACTCAGAAGGGCTTGGGACAGAATTACAGAAAGAAAACGATATGTAAAACCTGCTCTGGCCAGTGTTATTTTTTTCACCTTTCTGAAATGGCTTCGTTTTAAATGCCCTTTCAGCTGGAGCACTTAGTGGCAAGGTTTGAAGGGCGCTTTTGTTCTGCATGCTGTAGTGTGACTTCTCAGTGAAAAGCAAAAAACCTGTCAGCTCTCCCGAGGTGCCTGTGGTTAGGAAGGACAAAGGCGTTTCCTTGGAAAAATGCAGCATTGTTCTGTAGAATTGGTACAGTGTCTTTGAGAATAGGTGTACAGCGGTTTGAGTGCAGCTCTCTTCATTAATTATTTGACATCTGTCTTGGGTTTTATAATTGTTTGGAAAGTGTGTAGGCTTTGTGGGGTCCATGCTGCTAAAGGCAGAAGTGAGCGATTCCTTGCCTAGGTCTGTTTGGGAAGGGTTTTATTGAAAGTTCTCTTACAGGAAAGTATTCCTGTGTTTTCTGACATAAAGACCATTTCTGGGTAGTATCAAATGAAAAACTAAACCTTACCACAACCTCTGTTTTTAAGAACAGGAGGCACTTCCATGACTGTGTTTCCCCCCACCCTGCATTTCTTTGCTCTCCAGTAGACAGAAGGTGAAAGTTTGAAGAGGAAAATGCTCAGGAACAAAAAGGAACCAGTTTCTGGTTTGTAACAAACAGATTTTTCATTCAAGTTTCTTAAAAAAAATTCCAGCAACAGCAGTGATGGATTGTTTTCCCCAGCTGCTCTATGAATTATTATTATTATTATTATTAGAATGCTAATTTATGGAGACATTAAGAACACCTCAGAGTGTATTGGTCTCATGAGAAGTTCCTGGAGTGCTGAGGACATATCGGAGCTCTCCAGCCTTCTCCTGGCTGCTCTGATTGCCTGCTGATTTCTGAGCCGGTAAGCTCTTCTGCTCCCTGGTTTTATTCCTGGCTCCCTTTAGTGTTTGCTTTTCATTTTATTTGCTTGTGTACTAGAGGTGAGGTTTGTGACCTTTTTGGGTGGGTGCAGTTGGGTGAACCTCTCTGCTGCAGCCTGGGGTTTAGGCTCTCTGACCTCCAGCTCCATCAGCGGCAGCCAGACGTGCTGGTGTTTCAGTGCAGCCGTGCCAAATTGTGCAAGAAGTTCATCAGACGCCACTGGAATTTCATCATATACAGGCAAAATGGCAACATGCTTTCTGATGTCACGGAACAAAGCAGCAGGTTGCTGGAAAAGGCTGAGAAAACTCTTCCCGTTCCTGGCAAGGCTGGGGTGGGTTGTAGTCCTGCGGCATCAGGTTCTTGGGGCGTTGCAAAACCCACCCTCTCTCTCTGTGCCTGAATGGGTGCAGTGTCCTTTTCCTGGTGTCACTGGCAGAATCATGTTATCCCCCCCCCCAAAATGGGGGGAGATGATGACATTGTGTGACCACAGGACTATTGCAGAAGGACCTTTCTCGTTGGGGCATATCACAGATTTCAGGTCATTTAACATAAAGCATCAGAGTGCTAGCAGCACAAGTACCTAAGAATGGGTCCCAGTGCTGTGTTAGTAGTACAAACCATCAGATCCTGTGGCATCAACAGAATTTTTCTGGAATAATCATATGCCATAGGAACAGAGCTGGACTGCAGAAACCATCCTGCCCTACAGTCCCCTCCTCCTTCATTGTGTGTGCGAGCTCTCCATTTCTTTAGCAAAGGGGGAGAATCCTCTTCCTTCACCTCAGCTGGCAAAAATGCTGGTGTGGTCAGGGCAACCAGGAGGTTGTGGTGACTCCCCTCGTCCAGCCTTTGACCATGCACATGCCTTCCACAGCCTCCTGGGTTTTGTATGGCGTGAGAGCGGCTGGGGCTGTCGTCAATGGAGTCCCATTCCCATAACGGAGAAATTCCTGTAATCTGACAGGCTCGGTGTCAGTCTGTCTCCGCTGATAAGAGCTCTGGAGAGCCTGGAATGAACCTGAAGTAAATCACCTTGTGCAGGGCTTCTTGTTCTACCCAGCTATGAAATCAGGGTTTTCCTACTAGCGGGCAGTGCGTGGAAATGTTAGATACCTTGCTCGGGAACAGAGACCTGGTGGCTCTTTGAGACAGTTGAAAGGAGCGTGTTCCTCCGAGCATAGTTAATGGATGTAAATATTAGCTTGCTGCAGAGTTCGTGTATCACTGAGTGAAACGTAGTAGTTTATTTTGGCCTCGGGCCACGTAAGCGGCCTAGCTCTGAACGAGAGAAACTCATCCAAAGTCAGTAGTTGTCCCTGCTTGCTTCAGGGCTGAATTCAGTCCGATTTGTGCAAAATGCAGGAGAGAATCACTGGAAAGTAAGGGTGAGTTAGGACACGCTATGCATTTCTCTAATGACAAATGGAGAGGGAACCATGAGGGATATTTATTATGGAAATGATCCCCCCACTGTTTACACTCCCTCTCTCCCAGCATCTGAATCCCCAAAAGTTCCTAAATTCCCACCAGAAGTGCAGCATGTTGGTTCTGTCTGTCTAATCTGATGGCGTAAAGATGTTTTATCTATCTTCAGCATTCCCAGAGGACAGGAGTAACTTAATTTTGTTTCCTCCCTATGGAGTCTTCTTAAGTGGCATTAGGAGCTGGTTGTAGGTGGCAACAGAGAAGGGTTTGATTAGCAGCTGGCATTTCAGTTTGGATGAAGGAGGTAGGGGTCGACCAGCCCTCTCAGCTGGACCCCAGGGAAGAAGACTCACTTTCTTCCCGGCTTCTTGCCCATTTCTGAAGGCCTTACGGCTTCTGAGGCAGTCTCCAGCCCTTTGCATGGACCGTGTGGGGAAGAGCAGGCTTGCTCCGGATTTCCTTTGTCTCTTCGAGATGAGCCCAGCAGAGGGAAAGCATCGTATAAAGGCTTTTCAGATGCCCGCATTGAAAAGGAAGGTTTCAATATCCGCTGCTGGATTCCGAGTAGTACAGTTCACACGTCCCGTTCTTGTTAATCTCTCCAATCTGTGCAGTCTTAGGTGCTCTCTGCTTATGCTCGAAGCCCTTCTGCGTAATGCATATATTACAGACAGGTTTATGAGGGACATGTTTAAGTGAGCTCTGTGGCTTCTCTCTCCACCCTTTTCGCACACCCTGACGGAGCAGATTTCCCTGTCATCTCCTGAGCGCGCTCCTGACAGTATCACCATGCTCATTACCGCATCTGCCCGGCGGAACTGAGATGCTTTGATGAAGTTCAGCCTTTTAACTATCTCTTCTCCCTTTGTGATCTGACAGCACCCAGGAATATCAAATGCAACCTTCGCCCCATTAATGAGAGCATCTAGTAAATGTCAGCTTCTGTGACTAGCAGCTTATAAGTTGCATCCTGGAAAACCTAGAAACACAGGGAAATTTAATTCTAGTGCATGAACGGCTCTGAGAGCCGAATGCCAGATACTGGAATGGGCAACAAGTGAAATTCTGGCAGTGTACATTTATCTCAAATTACAGGAAATTGTGTTCTGTAGTGGGAACGGAGAAGTCTGGGATTGTTTTCTGCCTGTCAGTGCTGCTTTGAAAGTATAAACCTTTGTTCAGATCCTTTCCCAAAAGCATATAAACATGGCACTTGTTGACTACTGCAAGGTGGCTGTTCCAAAGAGGGTTTGACTGGAAAGAGCTGGTGGAGCCTTGTTCTGCCTTGATGTCCCTGCCGGAACAGGGTGAAGCAGTCAGGACTCCGGCAGCCAGCCTCCTTGCAGGTCACCAGCAGAGCTTGCAAATTTGGATGCACCGGCACGGCTGTCACGCTGTACGGTCAGACATGTGTTCAGTGCAAATGGGCTTCGGCCACCGCTCGCCATCGTGAGTGCTTCCTGCACTTGTTCTTAGAAATGAGAGTGCATGCTGGCAGAATGAGGTCTCAGCAAAGGACCTTAGTGTTTTAGGAGTCAAAGCTTGGGATTTCTAGCCTGCAAGCATCAACCTTACTCCTTGTGCTCATGGACATAGACTATTCCAGTGACTTAAGTCAATGAGCTCGGCTGTCCTTTTCTGAGCCATCACCTCCCAGGCTTGGAGAGCTCACGCAGCTGCCTGCAAGGCAGGACAGCACTGCCGTACAGACACTTTTCTCAGGGAATCTTAATGAAATAAAAAAAAAGATACCAGAATTAAAGGATCATTGGGCAGGCAGAGGAATAAATGCATACACTCAGAGTTTAAAAAATTGTCTGCAGTGATGAAATAGTGTAAAATAACCAGAATGTCTGTGTGTGCTTTGTCTCTGCAGGATGAAGATGGTTGGTGCCCTGCTGGTTACGCTCTGGCTGGGCATGGTCACCCTCGGCAGCGGCTCGGGTAAGGACATGGCATGTGGGGGGTCTGCCTGCTTGTCGCACGGAGAGCTGGGCTGAGGCTGGAGAAAGAAAACTGGCCGCAGAGATTTTTAAGCATTTGCAGTATTCCTGGATGAAATGGTCGTGTGTAAAATACTTTAGCAAAATGTATGAATGTGATGATAGTTCTGTGTGGGTATTGTATAATGCTCATGTATAGGGGCTACGAGCATGGTGTAATCGGGTGCGTTAGCAAATAGCAGTAAGAGCCACCTCGACCTAAAAGTGCTTTGCAAATTCAGGCTGCCCACTTGGTCAGTGTTGTTATTCCCCTTCTGCAAGGGGTGAAACGAGGGCTTGGTGCGTGGTGCTGGCTTGTCACTGAGTTGCAAGCAGGACCTGGGCTTGAACCTGAACTCTGCTCTTCCTGGTTGGATCTGGAGGGGGCTGAGATTCCGGCTCTCGGATTCTGACTCACGCCTCAGCAATGCAATGGGAGAGGGGAACTTCTCGAGTAAGAAGAGCTCTCATACCCATCTCACTGAGTCACTTTCCTGACAGGAAATTTGTTGTCATGCTCGCAGCTCCTCTGGCACACGTTCAGCCCAGCTCTTGTGAAGAGGCAGATTGTGTGCGTCTCGGCTCTGGACTTCCTTTTTGGGGGTGGAAGGAGAGAGCATGATTTGAAGGAGGCGAGTGGAAAGGGGGAGGGAGGAAAGAACAGGCGCTGGCTTTATAGGGGGTAATGTTCAAAAAATAAGGGCTGTGCAGGGGAGTGAGTCCCCCCATGAGCCCTTGCCCCTCTGCAGTGCTGGCAAACAAGCAATTATAATACCCTGAGCAGATGAACAGCTCTTGTATCATTGTCTCTTGGACCATGCTGAGTTATTGGGGCCAGATTCACAACGTGCACCTCAGCAACGTTCATCTCGGTGCAGGGCGCATTGCAGAGGCTGAAGGCAGGGAGGCTTTTCTCCTTGGGATGCCAGAGGGCTGCAGGCATTCATAGAAACGTGTAACCTTCAGTAGGGGATGTCCCGTCTTGGCTAATGGGGGCCTGGTGGAAGCAGTGAGCAATGGGGAAACAGCAAAGGAGAAAGAATATATGGCTCAGGTCTTCTCTGCCAAGCCCTAGGTAGTAGGAGTCCCTGCCGAAGGAGGGACCCAGTGGCACGGGGTGTGGCTGCTCGCTGGGAAAATCCCTGTGTTGTGTGTGTTTCTGGACATGCTGTTCTGCTCTCCACCAACGCAATATCCTCCTCCTGCTGAGGCAGCGTTACGACACCCCACGTGCAGTCATCTCGGGCTTTTTCAGAAATGAGAGGTAGGTGCAATTGAATCGGGATTGCCCAGGAAATGTTACGGCAACTCTGAAAGGTGAGAGCTGTGAAACGAGCACCCTGGTGTTTGGGTCACACAGGCTCGTGCCAATTGATTTGGCAAGAACCCTCCATGTATTTCTGTGAGGTGTTTAGTGCTTTTTAAATATTCCTTCTTTAGCAGAGTTTTTCTGTACAGGATTGTTAGGCTCTTGTAGAGTGCTGCAAGAACGTAAGCATCAAAGGGTGATGCATGGAACACATGATCAGTTAAAATAAATTTCTTCTGCAAATCCACTGTAGTGTAAGCATTTAATTTTCTGCAGGTCTGTGGGTGACAGACCCACTCTTCAGATCAGAGCTTCCTTTTTGTTCCATGGACATCATAAACCACTTTGGACTGCCAAAACGTCTTTTGTTATTCATGATGGGCTTGTATGGCTGTTTGTACTTGGACAGAGGGGCAGCCGTCTGTGCAACCCTCTGTTACACTGTGGGGTTTCCTGGGACTGGCACCAAAAGGCAACTGGAGCTCATTTTACCCTTGCAAAGTCGTAAACACGGATCAGTGTGGGAGACAGGACATGCTCTGGTAATGTTACAGCATTTGGGCTTGCTTTTTCATCTCGGTGAGGGGAGCAGAGTGGAGGTTATCCGGAGAGAATGAAGAAGGGCTATGCACAGTCTGCAGCTGCCCCAGGGGTCTCCTAACACCAAGCGATGCCACGGAGAAGGTTAGCTCTCACTGGGGAACCTAGCTCCTAGGATATTTAAGGTGTGTAACTTAGTAGGGATTTGTCATTTCAGCTGGATATTTTTCTGGGCTTTGCTACATTGGTCATGTATATGCTGTATTGTCAGGACCAGCTCACTCTCCAGCCCAGGCTGGCTGGGGAGGACTGGAGGCAGGGGCAGGAGTCCTGCCGTGGTTTGCTGCCGTTCTTCCTGCCTGCCTCTGTGGACCTACCTGGGGGAGTAGCAGCACTGACCAGACTGCCCCAAGCCAGGGGTGCTGGCTCTGCTGTGTCCCTGTTGTGGTTTAACCCAACAGGCAGCTGAATGCCACCCAGCTGCTCGCTCACTCCCCCCTACCTCAGTGGGGTGGGGGAGAGCATCGGGGGAAAAAGAGTAAAATCTGTGGGTTGAGATAAAGACGGTTTAATAAAACAGCAGAGGAAAATAATAATAATAACAGAATATGTAGAATATACAAAACAAGTGATGTACAGTGCAACTGCTCACCACCCGCTGACCGATGCCCAGCCCATGCTGAGCAGCAATCGCTCTCCCCCGGCCAACTCCCCCTGCGCGTGACATCATATGGTATGTAATACCCCTTTGGTCCATTGGGGTCAGCTGCCCTGGCTGTGCCCCCTCCCAGCTTCTTGTGCCCCTGACAGAGCAGGGGAAGCTGAAAAGTCCTTGACTGGTGTAAGCACTACCTAGCAACAGCTAAAGCATCAGTGTATTATCAATGTTATTCTCGTACTAAATCCAAAACCTAGTGCTATGCCAGCTACTGGGAAGAAAATTAACCCTATCCCAGCTGAAACCAGGACAGTCCCAAGCTCTCTGAGCTTACACATTTACTAAATTTCAGCTATAAAATGCCAGCGCTGCTCCAACTATAATGCAGGCCACCTTTCCATCCAGTTCAGCCAGATGGCTGACAGCCTCCCTGGCAGGGTGTCAGGAAGCTTCAGCGTTGTACTTCACCCTACTTCTTACTGGAGAGACAAATCAGCAAACTTTTTTTTTTCCCTCCAAAAATTTTGCCAACAGCACTGTGGCTCTAAGCATCCGTTCTTTGGGCTCTGCTGTTTCTGCCGTGTATGGAGGCTGGTGCTGAAACAAGATCGTTTGCTGAAAGGGAGCTGCAAGCTGGAAGAGGAAAGAAATGAGATGTGAGTAGTGTAGAGTAAAAGACTTGGAGTCTGAGACGGAGTTTGTGCCCAAGTCTGCTACTCACTCGTGCTGTATGCGTGGGCAAATCTCCTCTGGTCTTGAGAATGTACATGATCTGCAGTGCCTGTGTTTGAATTCCTTACTCATGACCTTTGGGACAGTGTTTGCAATGGTTCTTGGGGTCTTCTGCTTTCCTTGCCTCAGCTAAGCCATCCTTAAGATGGAAATAAGGCTTAGATCTCTGCACTTGTGTTGTAGGATGCTTAATGAACCCAGATGTTCTGATATCCAGAGAAGGATAACAAAAACCGATAAACCCAGTTTTGGTCTTTCTTTGGCACTACTGAAGTCATGTAAATATACATTGGCTTAAAAGAGATGAAAAACCAGTTGGACAAAGAACATAACAGCCCATATGAATATGGAATAATATTATCTTCTTGTTCCCAAACAAAGCTGGCCTATGTTAGATACCGACTTATTTAGAAGATGTAGCTGTAGCTGTGCTCCTCATTCCATTTTTCTCCCTCTGCTAACCAGGCTGTGCTCTCATTCTCCAAGAGCTCCCAGCTTTCGCAGGGCGAGGGCTGGGGAGAGGATCACGGTTAGGAGTATCGTCTTGGGGAACTGGAAAAGCAGAAGAATATTGCTGTCAGGAGAGGAGCAGCAGCCTAATGCTGATTATCTAAAGGACCCACCTAGTGTGAACAGGTAACTGCATAAATAGTCCTTTGGTGGGAGGAAGCATCGTGTTGGCCTAGGAAACTCCTCTGACAGCTTCCCTGGGGGATATCGGCCAGGCTGCCTGGTAGGATGAGCCCAGGACTGGGGGCAGCTTCTGCCCAGAGCAACACCCCAGCATGGCAGGCAGTGGCTGTAAGGCAGACAGCTGCTTCTGTCCTGGGAGTTTTATTTCAGGCTTTTCTGTTATTTCCTGGGTTCTGAGCATGGATCTTGTGCTCCCCCATACCAGAGGCTCTTGGGCATTGGTTTTGTCCCCTCTGAAGTTGCCTCCAAAGTGCCAGACATGACCAGTGCTTCTGGATTCAGGCTGGAGCAGTGAAGGTCTGACTGCAGCGAGCCAGCACCCAAGGTCTGGCTCCAGAGGTCAGAGCTGCCACCCGTGCCATCTCTCCCAAGTGCAGATCTGCACTGCGTGTCTCTCGCTTAGCAGAGAGGCAGAGTAGTTACTTATGGCCAGGGGAAATCTGCAGATTAATAAATTACTGTCTGTAAAACACTTTGAAGATGGAAAGCCCTGCGCAGCTCCTCAGGATTATTACTGTATAGCTCTTATTCTACTGATGGGGTTCCAGTGGCCTTATTTTCCTTATGATTTGTGACAGGCGCAGAAGCTGAGAAGCTTATTTTAGTGTGTAAAGTCAAAAGAAAAAATAGATTAAACTGCATTATTGTTTTCTAAAGAGACTAAATCCCTCCCCCATCATCTTCTCCTGGGATTTCCTGAATTCCTCCTACTCTTCCAATCTCAGCTTCTTGCTGTCCTAATTTAGGACATGATTTTATAACCATCCATACCCATCTGTGAGTTACTGTAGTTGTAGAAATTTATGGGGCTTGGGTGCATGAAGTTATTCAACACAGAGGGTGTTGAAAGGTGCATAACCCTGAAGTGGATGGAGATAAAACCTGCTGAGGAATGCTGGCCTGGGTGCAGATGTGTAACCACAGCCGCCAGCCTCCCTCCACGCCAGCCAGAGTCATGCCCGCCGAGGAGATAAGACCTTGCTTCTGGCTCTTGTCAGCTGAGGAAATAGGTTGTGAGGGGTGAGTTTTGTGCAGGTGTCAATGGGATGTGACCCATCTGCACAGAAGTGCAGAAATGTATGGAAGAAATTGGCTCATGTTGGGTGTGTTGCTGATGCGGTGTTGAATGGTCGCTTTGGCTCCTCTGTGTGTATCAAATAAGGTGTCAGGGGACAGCGGGGACCTGTCTCCTACCCTTCTTATCTGTCACATCCCCCGCTGCAGCTGCACAGCTGTGTGCTCCATCTCATGCATTTTATTGCACACAAGTGACTTCTGCCAGGCTCCTAGACCCTTACGATGCATTCTACTGCCTGCTGCATTTTTTCAGTTCCCATCCTCATCCAAGAACAACTGCTGCTGCAGTGGATT
>NW_009259179.1:2253266-2254262 GCF_000687185.1 Egretta garzetta
GCTGCATGGGTTTAACTAAGCGAGCCTGTGGCAGAGCCAGGAGTTGAGCTTAGACCTTGTCAAGTCCCAGTCTGATGTCCCAGGCACACAGAAGAGCCCCTGCTAACTTGAGCACAGCTCTGTGGTGGTGCTTATCAGGTACCCCTCCTTTTCATGCTGCCTCTCCTACAGATGATTTTGATTTTGCAATGGGCCGTTCTGTTTCCTCTCTCTCTGCCCCCTCCTCCCGTGCTCCTTCGCTTTGCTTCACACAGCAATTTCCTCAATGAAGTGGGATGGAAAGTAGCTATTTGCTCCTTTTCTCCTTCAGGCTTTGAAGCAGTTCATACCCCTACCTTTATCATTTTGATCTCAATTTTAAAAAAAGCCTCCAGGAAAACATGTCAAGCTTGCTAGAGAAAACCAAATTTTTTTTTTTTTTTTTTTTTGGCCCAGTTACTGGAAGTAACCAAAATACTCTGTGCCATATACAGTAAACACAGCTTTACTCACAGATAGAGCGCAGGCATGGAGCTCGTGGTGGAGGAGTTTTAAAAGACACAAACAACAACTGCCCCTCCCCATGTTACGGGCTGTGCTTGATTAGATAAGGAAACTCGGAGTCAGGAGCTATGGGCTCCGTTACAGAGTCTTCGTTTTCTGGATGGCTGTGCCTCGGCTGCTTCTTCTGAAGTTCCGGCTGTCAACAGAAGTTTATGCAGTCACCTTGTGTTCTGTGAAGCTGGCAGAGAGGTGGACTGTCACACCTGTTTAAACTAGAATTTCAGGATCTAAAGTTAAACAACCACAACATATAAATACTTTTGGAAACGATGAGCCGTTCTGCAACAGAAAGTCCTTTTCCTTCTTCCTTTCTTGGCCATCTTATCTATTTAAATGATACAAGCAGTTGCAGGGGGGGAGAGAGAGACACTCCATCCTCTCATGCAGCATCCAGTGGGGCGGCTTCCATGGTGTCAAACACAGCATGGGTATGAGAATGACTCGGGAGAAGCG
>NW_009259179.1:2254813-2290930 GCF_000687185.1 Egretta garzetta
TGGCCACAGCTGGTGCCTCCTGTGCGCACAGCGTTACTCCTCCATTCAGCCTGGCTTCCTCGGCTTCCTCCTCGCTGGCTGCTGTCAGCTTGAAAGAGGGTGGGGAAAAAAAATTTTTTTTTTAAGGTACTAATGATTAAATCTCACTTAATCGTTTTGCATGACCAGTTTTTTCTGCCTTAGTGATGCTGCTGCTTACATCAAGCTAACCGCTGGCCCAGCTGTGCTCCCCAGGTGAAGGCTGACTCATATTAGCTTTGCTTTAAGATAATGCATCAGGGGCAGCTGAAGGAAGTAGGAAGCTGTTGAGATAGTGCAGCCCCATCTGATGCGAATGCCAAAAAGGCACAGGGAAGAGGGGGCCTGCCGTGGCGTCCAACCACCGGCATTGATGGCTTCATGTCCTGCTGCGGCTTGCACGGTCCTAGTCTGTGTGCAAGGTGGGCCCCCTGCCAAAATTAGAGACGATTAAGAAGGGTGCATCAGTTTGGCAAATGGCAGGGTAATTTGTGCTGGCATGATAGATAGACTCTCACAAGAATGGTTCTTTATTATTTCTTCATAGGAATTTTAACTAGGGGAAGCCTTTGTAGCCCCAGGGGGGGCCAGGGAGGGAAGGGGTGGAGGTGGCATGGAGCTGGTAGAGTTTTGGTGTTTGAGATTTTTTTTTTAATGGACATTCTTAAAATCACTGCATAGAAATGCCAAACTGTGGAGAAAATGGGACGGCATTTCTTGATGTGGCTTTACTCTGGCTTTTATCTTTTGATCCATGGGTTAAGCAGTTTGTCTCTTTTTGAAAAATCTAAATAAGTGCACCGATTTCATCTCTGTTTTGACTGTGTGGGTGCTTGTAATGGGTGCTCCAGATGCATCTCGGGAGCGTTTCAGGTGTGTGTACTCAGAGCTCTGTTCCCAAGGGTGTAAATCTGTGCAATAAGTCAAAAGTTGGGAAAGGATTCCAGAAATGTCTGGTTTTCACCTTTATGCAGCTGAGCAATGGGGTGGGGGGAGGTTGGTTTTTGGCTTTTGGGGTTTTTTTCTTTCCTTTCCTTTTCTACTTTACATCTGGAGAAGCCACTTTCTTCAGTTTTGTTTTGGCTTCTGAGGAGTCAGTTTTGGAATACCTGGTGTTTAAGGGCATTGTAGCACCAGATTCAGAAACGGGACAGATTTGGCTATTTCTGTAACAGCAGAGGCTCCTGTCCCTTGTGTCAGTAGTAGATGCTCCTGTGAACACAGATTGCAACATACGGTCCCAGCAGGGAAGACATTTGGAGTTAACTTTGCCAGTTCACCTAGCTCCAGGTGTGCATCAGGGAGGAGCAGTAGCACACCAGCCTGCTCTTATCTTTACCTCACTGCACGTGAAACCAAGGTGGGCATCCGTACCCTGACCTTTCTGCCTGCACTTTTTCTTCCAATGCTGGAGGTGGGTGTTTCCTTCTACCAGGCAGCCTCCCTGCAGCCTGTATAATCCTCATACCTTTTCCCAAGCAGGGCTGTGGAAGCAGGACCGTTTCTTGCCTTTTTCCTGCGTTGTCTGTCCCAAGTAGGTATTATAGGTCATGGACTGCCCTGCTGTGTGATTACAGAGCACCCAGCAGTAGGAAGGGTCAGTTGAGGCATCTGCAGTACACCTCATCAGTAAGGAGAAAAAGATGGCTTCTTTCAAAAGTGTTTTGCAGAGGCATTTCTAGGAAGATGCATTTGTGGGATGGTGGATTTTTAGAGAATTTTATTGTATCCCTCAGTTATGTGTGTAGTGCCCGATTTGCTGCAGCATGGAAGGTACCATGGAGTTGCTCCCCCATCTCTCCACTAACAAATGGAAACCAGGGAGGTCAGAACATGAATGCTGATCCCACTCGATTTAATCACGATCTGCTCTTATCTCCAACAGCTGTTTTGTGCAGGAGACATTTCAAGACAGAAGAAACTCGCTTCCTAGGCTTAGCCAGTGAAAAAGAGTGTGAGCTGCTGCAAACAGGCACAGCACTGGAGCAGTTAGTGCTGTTTCTCGCAATTAGAACGGGGTCCTTGCATCTTCTTCCTGCAGTGCTGCCTCAAATGTTTTTCCTGGAGTCAAGATATATCTGTGTGCTTGTATATATATACTTTTTTTTTTTCATAGTGGGAGCTGTTTTATGCCAGTGAGGTTCAGTGTGAAGCTATGCTATTTTTTCAGGCTATCTTCAGTTTAGACTCGCATCCAAGTGACTGCGTGGTGATGTTAGCAGCAAATAGGCTCTGAGTAGCCAATAAAGGTTAAAATAGTGGAAGGATCACAAAATGTTGCAGGGAGCTGTTGAATGCAAATTAAACTATAGCAATAATAATGCAAGCACTGCCTCTGCTTTACACGCGTGCAGGGAGTGCAGCCGGCTGTCTGGGCTGGACCCATCTGCTGGGATCTGCTGCAAAGGTGCCACCATGGCAAAAGATGTTGTTGGCACAGGGAGAAGAGCCATCGTAGCCGAGGAGGAATAGGCTCACACAGGTGTGTGTGAGGGATGCCCTGCAGTCCCCGCACATGCCATGTCAGGCAGAGCCCAGCTATCTTGGGCATAAAGCATCCCAAGCAATCGAAACAGCAGTACTGTCAGCATGGCACAGGGAGGAGGGAAGTTGTGCAAAGTGCCACAACTTCTGTCCTCGTGTTTTATGCATGGAGGAGGTCTCACTCCAGCCTGTGGTGTTTCTGCTACCTCTGCCGTGAGTGATGGGTCGTGGCTTTGCTCCCTGAGCCCTCGGAGCCGTGTTGGGCTGGCTTTGCCCTGGCAGCCAGGAGGAGTCCTTGCCAGCAGGGTGGCAAGCACAGCCTGCGATCTCAAGCTTGCACGGCTGCTCCTGCGGTCTGTGGTGTAGCTGTGCGGTATCGGCACAGTTATGTGCTGTGTTTGGGGCTCAGCTCAGAGCACGCAGCACCCCAAGGCAGGACGCGACGCATGTGGGGAGCCTTAGGACTAGCTGTTCAGTGTGACAGTGTTCCTGAAGTCAGGTGAATTAGCCAGCTCTGAGACAAAATCTCCAGGTACAGCTCTTATAGTAAAGAACAATAACGGTTGTCTCTTCCCCAGCCAAGAAGACAAGGCCCATACATTGCTTTTGAGTAATCCAGGAAGGAAGAAGAAAAATAAAATAGCTGTATTTATTTTCAATAACTCATTCAGGTAGAACGGGTAAGCAGTTTTACACTGCTGATTTATGAGCTGTTGCAAAATGCAAGAGCTGTTCGTGATTGCAAATTTCATTGATCTTGACTCCAAGAATTTCAGTACTGTAATGTTTTATATAGTTTTCTTCCTCTCCAGTCTTGCCATTTGAAGTAGTAAGGACAATTTGCCTTTATGCAGCCCAAGAGGAGACAGCAAAGTCAGGTGCCGGGAAGAGAATCCTGGTGTTCTGATTTACAGACCCAGATCTGCTCCTTTCTTTGTAAAAACAAATGCCCCCCTTCCTTGTATAATAGTCTGTGCTTTATCATGCAATTAGCAGGCAGTCTCTGGCAGGCTCATTTGTCTCATTTACCACTCTATGGAAACTTCACCATGCCTAATCCAGTAGCTTGACCCCACCAGCATAAAGCAGCGTACTGGTTCCAGATGGCCTTGACCATGGTGGTGACTGTGCACCTTCCCATAGTTTAAGGTACTAATGGTGGGAACATAGTGGTTTGGTCTTTCAAAACAAGCCTTGGCGCTGGCTGTGGTAGCAGCTGTACTGGATGATGCTGTGCAGTTTTGCAAGAAATATCTATTTGTTCCTTGGATGATGAGTGGTGGCACTCTCCAGCCATTTGGGTTTGGGGCTCCTACTAGCAAATACTTGTGCTCTGGGTAGCTTCACTGCCTCTTCCTAGCCCAATTTGCTCTCTTCCTTCAGAAGTAGCACTCTGTCATATGGGTGTTTGGCATACCACAGGAGGAGCAGTGCAGTTTACATTTACATTTATGGGTAAACCCGCCAGAAAACACTTCTACTCTTACTGGCCCAGATTCCTCCTCACTGTGACTACCATTGCTGAGCCACAGGAGTTAGCATAGCTGCCTTTAAGCACTGTGGACCCGTCTTCTCAAAGGTTTATCTCTTTGCTTTTTTTTTTTTTTAAAATTAAGTATGAATTTGGGGCCAAGCTATATCTCACTGTCTATTTAAGGAAGATAAAATGCCAGAAATCCTGCTTTGGGCCTGTGAAGTCAGTTCAGAAGAATTGGGCTCAAAGAGCATATTGTATTCTGTTTTTCCTCTCGGTCCGAGTTCTTCTAATATCTGCAAACCGGAGAGGCTTTGCAGTGTCGTCTCTGGTGTGCCTGTGATATGCTGAGACACCGCTCCTGGGGGCTGCTGCAGGCAGCATACCCCTCTCCTGTTCGACTCATTTTGGGCTCTCAGACATCAGGCTGTCCTAGCTAATGCCTCCCAGCAGCTACAAGAGATGCGCTGGGAAGCGTGTCGTGCCATGCTCTGCCTCGTCAGCGTGGAGGGAGAGGAGATGCAGTGACAGCAGCTTCTCCGTGTGTCTCAGCTGGCACTGGCAGTGCAGGTTGCACTCAGGTTTGCTGACACCCTGGTACCGTGCTTTGCCTGCACTGAGTCCCTCTATTCACTAATGACAAGGATAAATTGAAGGAAGAAAAAAAAAAAAAGGCACTTCATGGCTTTTTCTTATGCTGCCCAGTTTCTATGCCAGCCTGAGTCTGCTGTGAGCCACACTGAGCCTCTTGAACTGTGCTTGGGGATTGCACCTGGGGGCTGCCTGGGGATCCTCAGGAGAACCTGCTGCTACCTCCTCCGTATTGTCTTTTCTGCCCCTCAGCCTCCCTTCCCAAACTTCACTATAAACAGTTGCAACTGTGCTTGTAGTCTTTGTGTTATCATAGTGTGCACAGGCGTCGTGTGAATATGTCACAGGAAAGATGGTCCTTACTCCCGGAACCCACAGTCCAGCTTCTTCTGGCAGCTGCAATGGCCCATAGCTCTAAGGGAAGCTTGGTGTTTGCATTTTTGGTTTTTTTGCCTCTTATTTCAATGCCTCTGTTTCAGTCTTCCCTGTCACTGTGCATGGATGCACACACACCTCTAGCATTGTTTCCATCCAAATTTATCTTCCCACACGCGATTTTTAGGGTTGAATTTTCTTGGAGCTCTCTAGGAAGCCTGATGTTATGTAGGAATATCTTATCTTACTGTCCTGATGGGGGATAAATGGCTTGGAAGAAATGTAGGAAGTGTACAAATGAAAGTAGAGGTTTGCAGGTGCTATGGAAGTGAACACTGTATTCTTGCTCTATTTTGTAAAAGCCCAGTTTGCTTCCACTGAAAACACTACATTTTTTTGCCTCTGATCTTAATGGGGACAGGACCAAGGGCTGTGGGGAACGTGGGCAGAACTGTGTTTTTCCTGTAGACTTGCAAGCTAAGGTACTTTGTTATTCCTGGCTGCAGAACGCTGTGATGACTGGGGTGTGGACACCATGAAGCAGATCCAGATTTATGATGGGGAACCTGCCAAGATCAAATGCCCACTTTTCGAGACCTTCTTGAAGTACAACTACAGCACAGCCCATTCTGCTGGCTTAACCCTGATCTGGTATAGGATTGGGCAGGACCGGGATCTGGAGGAGCCCATTAATTTTCGTCTCCCAGACAATCACATCAGTAAGGAGAAAGACACCCTCTGGTTCTGGCCTGCTCTTCAAAATGACACTGGGAATTATACGTGCATGCTCAGGTAGGTTGTGTGGTGCAGCTTCTGTATGCCTTCAGCATAATCGAAGGACTTTCATGGAAGGGGGAAAATGATGCTCTTAGCACCCGATCTTTCTGTAGGGAGAAGACCATTTACATAAGCATTAATGGGAGAAGAATGGTACAATTATAAGACCGCTCAGTGCTGAGCCAATTTACATCGTAATAATGCTTGGAGCTTTGCAAACGTTAATGAGCATGCTTCTCCTTGCTAGCTGCAAGTGTCCGTGAAAATATTATTGCTGAGCCCATGGCAAAATCCACAGGCACTCACCATTAAGAAGCGATCTGTATGTCTAGAGTAAAAATAGCTTCAGATGCAGGGGTAATGTTTTGACTGCATGCTAATTTGGCAAAGATTCATGAGATTCAGACTTCTAGGAAATTAAAAGTGTCTCTAAGTGTGGTACAAAATGAGCAGTGCATCTGCTATGCACTGAGCACCAAGAGTTCTTTTTGATCTTCCTCACGTTGTCTCTTGTTCATGGTGTCTTTGACCCTATTATCTGCTTTACCAGCAGGGGAGTGGATGTTGCTTGTTAGTCGTCTTTTATAGGCTTTTCTGAGCTAGAGTGGCCATTTCTGATGGCGTTTTCTTTCCCATTTATAAATGAGTCAACTAAGGCTGTATATACCTCATCAGTGCTCTGGTGCTCGTTATTGCAGATGTGATTTTTATTTCATTCCACTGCTGGAGAAGTAAACAAGTTTCACCTAATCGGCCCCACCCTCCTCTGTCCTTAGAAATACAACCTACTGCAGCAAAGTTGCATTTCCCTTGGAGGTTGTTCCGAAAGACCAACACTCTTGTGTGAGCCACTCAATAAAACCCATTGAGGAGATGTTCTACTTGGAGCAGACCAATGAGAAGATCATATGTCCAGATATTGATGGGTTTTACCCTGCTAGTGTAACACCAACTGTCAAGTGGTACTTGGTAAGAAGGACTTATTTGGGCAGTGGGGGAATGCAGTGTTGTATCTGAAAAACTGGTGGTTGGCATGAGAATCATGGAGCTATGTTTCAGAGTCTCCCCAGTGATGAAGCTGTTAATGAAGCTTTACTAATTTTAAGAGCTTTGTTTCCATTGTGTTCAAGGGTAAAACCGCTTTTGGAAAGGAATTGAGAGCTAATATTGAAACTTTTTTGACCAGCGTGCATAAGTGGAGAATACTCTAGCAGAGATTTAGGAACCTCAGTTCAGCTGCGGTTGAACTGTGTGAGCCAGTCACTGTCCCTGTAAGGGAAACTGAAATTCATATTCCCTCTTCTGTAAAAAACAACAACAACAAAAAAACCCCCCAGAACCCCCCCAAACTACCTGCTAGTGAAAATGGCATCCTTTCGACAATCCTTTGCGGTCAGGAAATGAAGTTGTACATCAGGCCTCTGCAAGGACCACGGATGCCCTGTTTGACACAATTCAGCAAACCTCTTTTCTGAAGATGGAGACATCCCTACCCCACCCTCCATACTGATCTGATAATTAGGCTGTCTCCAGCCATCCTGAGGCTCTTGCCTGCAGAATTACTGCTCAATTTTATTAAATTTTGACCTCAGTGTTTTTCTCTAGGTGGATGCCTTTAGTCAAGAGAGAAAAAGAATTCTCAGGGGATTGTGCAGCCAGAGGGTTGTGGGACTGAATTCTCTAACTGCTTATAAAGTGCTTTTGGATTTCCAGATAGAAGGTTCTGTACGAGTGAATTTAATAATAAAGAAAGTTGGAAACAAATATATCTGCTGATTTAACAAAAAAAAAAAGTAAAAACCCACCCTAAAAAAAAAAATCTCTCTAAAACCCTTCAGGAAAAACTTAAACTTTTGTGTCTGAGAGGAGCAGTTTCACTCCAGTAATTGAAATGCTTTACTTGTACCATTCATTGAAATTCACGTCTCAACAATCAATTAGCAGAATGAAACAAATGCCCCATGGAAGTAATTTTTCAGCAGCAAGTCATCCCATGCCTAATAAAAATCATTAAAAATGGTATATGACCCCTGTCTTAAACTGCCCCATTAGGATGTATCTGATTTGGAAATGTACTATTCAGAAATAATCTCTTAGCAAATGTGCACATCTTTGGCTTTTATGACAAGATGTCATCTGCATAACCCCTTTCTGAAAAGGGATCTCTAGCTTGGTACTTGGCAGAGGTTTCCTGTCTCGCCTGACAGAAAGAGAAGAGTTATTAAGGTTTCTGTACTCCAGATTCTCGTTTGCTAGTTGCCAATTTTGGGGCCTCATCCTCATATGAAGTCAGTGAGGGGAGCTTGATTAGTCTCGAAAGAGTTGGACACGCTGACATCAACGGGGGACATGTCCTTTAGTCCTAGTATCCATTTGTGAACACATCAGCATTTTCTACCTTTCTCTCTTTACTTTCACTCCTCACTCCGCTAAGGTGGTCACCTTGATTGCAAATGTACTTCTGGATCAGAGATCCCTCTTTTATAAAATTGTCTGTATTTAAGGTGGGATAAAACTATTAGGGTCATCTGCTTCATCACCCCATTTTCAAGGTGAACGTACCAGTTTGTATTCCAACATGCTCAAAGTTTTAGGTCTGACCTACATCACAAGCCCAAGTATCATATTCATAATTTAGAAACAGACCTTTGTAGTAGCATTTAAACCAATATCTTTACTTTTGAATCCCAAAACTCAAGTGTTTTTCTACCTGACTCCAGAACTGCAACTTGGTGGATGGCTTCTATGAGCGATACCCCCAAGGGCCCAGGCTTGTCATCGGCAGTGTCCGCAGTGTGTATAAAGGGAATTACACTTGTATTGTGACATTCAAGGACCACGGCAGAACATATAATCTCACCAGAACCATAAACATGAAGGTGGTGGGTAAGAATGACTTTAAAATGTGTAAAATGCAGGTCAATAACTGGTGAAAACAGCTAGAAGAGTCTGTTACAGGATCCATTTGTGGTTGTGCTCAGTCTGCATTACCCAACTGACCTGGTGCATTTTAGCTTGCTGGGGTCAGCCTCATGGACTGCCAAGGACATGTTGCACTGGAGGTCCTACCTGCTACCATTTCAAATGCCACAAACAACATAGAGGGCGACCAGGCTTAGGCTGGTGAGGTACAGCCCATGAGATGGCCAGGGGTACCCTCTGCTGGCATGTGAATGCATAGTGAGATTGTCCCATTATAGCCACCTTGCCTCGATCTTCTTGCAATCTCAAAGCCTCATGTGCTGAGGTTGAGACTGTTAATCGGCCAGGCAGGGCTCCAGTTACCCAGCCCAGTGCTTGAACAGGTCTGTCCTAGGCACAAGGGCTCAGCCTACCTGCCAGGGAACTGTAGACAGAGCTTAGAAACCTCATAAACAGTAGAGCACATGCTGAGTCCTATGGCAACTGCTGCTTTAAGAGCTAAATTAAGTACTTGGTGATAGGAAATAATGCTTGTATTTTGTTTTTTTAGAAGCAGCAATAAAGAGAAACTGGTACAGGTTGCATCTTGTGGGAGATGAGAGGGGTATGGAGCTCTTCTGAAGTGGGAGGCCCAAAAACTTGTATCTGGACTTACCTAAACTTTGGAAGAGCCTCAAAATCTGGGTCTGGCCCTGAGTTTGGGGACTAGGATTAGATTTCTCTTTGCATGCAAGTCTGCAGCAGGATTGTGTCGCAAGTTAGATTGGGGCACAGGCAGCAGGGCGCAAGGGGACCATGAGCAAGGCTGCAAGGACCCCAGGTTCTCATGGAGTTTGGGTCCCCATGGGGGGCTCTCTGTTCTCTCCCGCAGGATCTCCAAACAAGGCATTGCCACCACAATTCATCTCTCCAAATGAGAAAGTTGTCTACGAACTGGAAGCAGGTAAATTGCAAGGCTTGCTGCTTGCTGTCGCTGCACTGGCAGCCTGCCTGCTGGGGTGGGGAGACCCAGCCAGGCACAGAAGCTCTCCCCTTCTACTGCATCCCCAGTGCTTTCCTTCACAGAGCACGTGAGCTACCACGACTTGCCTGGCAGGCAGCGTGAGGTGCCAGTTCTTGATGCTAGAATAGGAGAGCACAGCTTTAAGAGTTTATTTTTGCAAGCACAAATATAGATAGACATTCAGGCACAGAGATGCAGGACTGCAGCTGCAGAAGCAGATGAAACAGGGACCCTCAGCTGCATAGAGAAATTCCTGTAGGACCTTGTGTCAGCCGTGTCCCAGGCTGTGGTTTGCTCCAACCCTCCCTCATTCCTCCCCTCAGTAGCTTCAGCCTTCTTGCTCATCTCCTCTCCCTTTTTGGCTGATTACTTCCAAACTAATGACAGCTCTCCTTTTGCTGGCCTCACAGCACTGTATAACGGGGTACCGCACCCCTTCCCCAACCCCATCTGTTTAGACTGGTAGCTCTTTGGAGCAATTCCTTGTATTGAATGGATCATGCCCCATTACATTGCTGTAATAAATGTGGTGCCAATGATAATGATTAGCAGCAGAGTCTTCACTTTAAAGGACAGCTTTTTTGGCTCAGAAGGTCAAACTTGTTCCACAGTCACTCTGTAAGATAAAATCACTTACAGGCTGATCGCAAAGATATTCACACTCCCAAGCCTGATCTTGAGGGGAAGTTAAATGCCTGAACAAGTGTTCCCACACCAGAATACTTCTGTGGAGCTGGATCCTTCGCTTTATGGTATCTGTCCCCTGTGCAGTGGGGATGATTAATGCTGCCTGGCTTTCCAAGGAATTGGTTGGCATGGAGCATCTCCCTTTGGGTGGGTCACTTGGTGCAGTCAAGGAATTTGTAACACATTTGCAAAGGCAGGATATTTTTTCCTATTTATTTGTCTGTCATAAATCAACATGTCTGGGGTGTTAAACTGTTACCAGATGTCTGAAGGCGGCTGCTGGCCTCATTCCCTCCTGGAGGGAGGCAGAACTCAGGCTGGTAGGATCACTGGAAAGCACAAAAGTCAGGGTGATGCTGTTCCTGATTTGCAATACCTCACTGTGGTCCTTTCTTCCTAGGAGATGACCTTGTTCTGTCCTGTGAGGTCTTCTTCACCTTCCTGAAGGACTCCCGGACTGAGGTGTGGTGGACCATAGATGGGAAAAACACAGATGACATCATGGACCCCAAGATAAAAGTCACACAAAGGTAAAACAGTAACGTGAACCTTCATTTGTATCTAACCCTCTCTTGGGTCCTGCAGAGGGGTGTGGGTACAGACATGCGACAGTCCTGTTTTCCCATGTAAAGGAGTGTGGAGTCCCCCAGTTCCCTGTTAATCAGAAACCCCTGTGCCTGCACCAAGCTGTGATGAGCACCAGAAGCTCCAGGGAGGAGGCCTCCGGACCTGGACATTGTCTCATCTTACAGAACGATTTGAGGGAGCTTTGTTTGCCACTTCACATCATCACTTGTTCAGGTCCTGGTAGTGATGCCAACAGCCGGTGCTATTGTGGGACTTCTAAAACAGGAGCAGACACAGTTTTATTTAGAGGAATGTTCCCAAACAGTGTAAGTGATAAAAATGTTTCAAAAAACAGAAGCTGAAAATGAAAATGTAGTATTATACATAGAATTAATTAGGAGGAATAGAGATTCAGTTACATGAAGAACTCAAATGAGGTTTAGAGTCCTGTTTGCTGGGTGCTGAATTACATGTGGAAGGCAGTTACTGCCCCGGTCAGTTTGCACACCTACGTAGAAGAGGAAAGGCAAGAGGAAATACTATTTCATTCTGTAGTTGATCAATTCAGGCAGAGGGAGACAAAGTGACTCATCCAGGATTGCACAGGGAATGTCATGTGGGCTCTGAATCCTGAGCTCATGAGATCTTGTTGCTTCCTTTAGCTGTAAAATGCAACGTGACACAGCTGCAATGAGAAAATTACAAGTGGCAAAATAAATATTAAGGAAAATCGGATAAAGAACAGCTGCAGCTGTATTAAAATCTGAAGTGTGTATTGATTTATAAAGATCAGTTTAGGTGGTTTTTTTTTTTTTTTTTTTTTAAAGAAAGGGTTGAATTGTATCAGGGAAAGGAGTATTTGTCACTAAGAACTTCTGCAGTTTCACATATGTAATGCTCTAGTTTTTCCCTTACAGTGAAATTACTAGAGATTTTGAAGACAAAACTGTCATAAGGACTCTAACAGTTGCAAAAGCCACACCAGAGGACTTGAAACGGAATTATACTTGCTATGCCAGAAATGCCAAAGGCGAGGACCATAGTCAGGCCATCGTGCACATGAAAGGTAAAATACTTGCAGAGCTGGGGTGTGAAATGAGGCATGCTCAGAGAGGGCGGTCGGGCCTGCCTTGAGCCTTGCCCTGCAAAACAGTAGGGGAACAAATAATTCCATAAGGCCTTTCTCCCCAGCACACGCTGTTCTGTATGCACGGCTGTATTATTTCTGCCGTACTGCACCACTTCTCGGAGGCAGGGATTGAAGGACGCGTGTCACATATACCCTGCCATGGTCAAGTGCCTGGGGAGAGAGAGGCATGGATGGACCTGTTGTTCTCATCCCATCCATGTACCACAACTGAAGCAGACCTGAGGGGAAAGGCTGCTTGAAATGATTTCAGGTTACTTGATTGTGTGAGGGTTTTGCATGACACAACAGCTACCGGTTGGCATCCTCCAGAAGGCAGACTGCACTCGTTGGCATTGCTCAGGGGGTGAGACAGTCTAACCACAACACTCTGTGGTCTTACTTCTTGCTGTGATGATGCTCCAGTCTAGATACAGCCATCTCAGTGTAGATGATATGGGCGGATCCAGCTCTGTTCAGTGTAGGTTTTCTCTTACATCTTTCTTTCATCAAAGATTTTGTTCCTGTTTCCCAGACCCACCTCTCAGTAATAAGAATAGAGCCTTCACTGTAGGTATGTGAGGCTTCCAGATCAAGGTGGATATTTCTGCTGCCTTATCAACTTAATCTAGAGCTTCAATACCTGCTTGCTGTAGGTCGGAACTCCCCTCTCCCATAAGGGATGCTGCCCTGCCTTGTGTAGCTCATGCTGGACACCACCTTCCCCCCACTCTTCCCTATTAGCATGGGAAGGGTCACAGAGGTCTTTACTGCAAGAGATCTTTCTCTTCCTTCTTGGTACTCATCCTCCTTCCTTTTTAGTCCCATTCCTTTCAGACAAACCTTTTCTGGATCATTAGGAAGGAACAATAGACCAAACACACAACTGAGAAAGGCTGACACCATCTGCTGGTGTGTTCATCCTACATATGTAATTTTTCTGGGATGATAATGTTTGGACATGTAGCAGAAGAAAATCTAAAATCTTCAGATTCTTCCTCTATACAGAAGTGCCTAAATGCTGTTTTCTGGTGGACTGATCTGTACTAGCTTGTCTCTTCCTCCCCCATCTGCTACTGGGCAGTTGAGTGGGTTTGCTCTGAGCAGACCTGGTTACTCACCACCCCTCCTTTCTGCCCTGTTCCACAGCAAAATCCAAGAACTGTCCCTGACAGCTGCTGGCAGAACAACCCCAAGCGAGGCTCACTGCAGACCATCCTGCTGCACACAGGAACATCAAGCATGCCAGAACCTAACCCCTCAACATTTGTCTTCCAGTTTTTAGCAAGTAGCTATATATGTTGGCTCCAACCCTTTCATTACATTAGGTTATATATGTTTCCTGCTTTTTCTGGATTATTTCCCTCTCCCTCTCATGTACTTACTGCTGCTCATCATCTGATGAAAGTTGTTAAATTCCTTCAATTTTCTTTTTTGTAGTTCAGTTTCTAATAAAACATTAAACCTTGGAATTTGATGATGCTTCCACTCACTGCTGTTCTTTTATCATGCAGTTTGCCAGTGTACATGTCAGCTGCCATCTGAATCGCCATAAACCCGGAGTTGCCCAGGGATACAGTTAGAAGAGTTATTTTCTGTCCTTAATACAAAGAAGCAGCAGTGGTGTCACAGACACTGTATGAGTTGGAGGGAGGCCTGTGATGTTCTGCCTTGATGTCCACAGGTTGTCCTATTTGTTTGCAAGCATTTCAGCTTTTCTGTAATGAACTCTGATTCTTCTTTCCTGGTAGAAAATGGTCAGGCCATGACTAGTTATATCCTTGCTGTTAGTCTGGAACAAGCCACAAGAACTGTATGTATTTGTTAGGGAGGGAAAATGATGGCCGTAGCCTTTATTTTGCTGGAGGTGAGCTTTGGCTTGCTCCCCTAGAAGTAAGTGCTGTTGTGTTGCCCCAAGAGTTTGCATATGCTGCTGAGAAGGTCACGCTCAAGAGCTGGCTTTGGACTGTGCAGGTGATTTCCATCAACAGGTCATTCTACCATCTGGCTGCTCCTAGGGTCTTGCTCAGAGACAGAAGTCCAGCCTGTGGCTTGACTTGCTCTGCCAGCCCAGCCAGACCTAGTAACCCAGAATGGGGGCTCCAGGGTAGCCAGCCAGTACGTGTCCTGCCAGAAAAGCCTTGGCTTGGCCACCTTCCGCTGAAGGGCCAGCTTGGCTCTTGGCTGGTGGTGTTTGGCTGCGTGTGACGCAAACTTGTACTTGCTTAGCTGAAGGCCCAACTTGTTCTGTAAACCAGACCCCCCCTCTTTCTTTTTGAACCCAGTTGTAGCACCAAAGTACACCGTGGAGCTGGCCTGTGGACTGGGGGCAACCATCCTGCTCGTTGTGGTGCTGATAGTCATCTATCACGTTTATTGGCTTGAAATGGTCCTCTTCTATCGGGCTCATTTTGGAACAGATGAAACCATTCTAGGTAAGGGGTTAAAATATTTACATTTATTTTCTCCTGCTAGAGGCTAGACCCTTAGTTTTCATACAGGAATTTTTATACAAGCTATTTTAAACCCTCTTCACAATATAATGACATTTTGACCTTCCATTTGTATATCTGCATTCAGTTGTGTGGGTCATTTTAGAGCAAGAGGAGTCAGGCTTGGGTCAGGGGAAAGAAGAGAGAAGTCTTCTCTATTCTCTGCAGAGGTGAAGCATGGACATATCAGGCTCCCTGGGGGACTACCCTGCCGATGGCTAACTGTTTCATCTGATCTAGATGGTTAAGATAAGTCGCCAAGTTTCAGTAAGTCCCTGGTTTCTTTGGTGACTCTGTAAGTATTCACGAATCCAGGATGATTTGTTTTAAAATGTGGGAAGGCATCCAAAAGGATGGATCTGGAAATCACCCTTCTGTCCTCAGTTCTTTCACAGCTTCCCTGTGCTACTGGGAGTTCACGTCTTGGGACTCTGAGCTGAGATTTCTTCCTCTGTAGGATGAGGAGGGTATCTGAGCCCTTGCAGCTTGTGGTGTGAACCTGCCAAGGGGTGCAGCAGCTCTCAGAGGGTGTAGGCAGGGTGCAAGTCTCTGTCTGGTGGGACTGCTCATGTGGATAGACAGCAATGAGAGGAAGCGATGTCAGAGATGTCAAAAGACAAAAGGGCCCTGGACAGAATGGGTTGGTCATCTTGTTGCAGTCTCATGCCTTCAGCAACCCAGCAGTGCCTGGGTACGTGCACATTCAGGCTAGGTAGTCAAAGAGGCAGCGCTGCTGTCTTGTAACTATGGAAATCGATGTGTCTCAACCTGTGGTGCCTGGGCTCAAAGCAAGCCTTCATACCTGCTTTTCCCGTGAAGCAAGTCAAAGGCTCAGCATGTGCAGTATCACAAGTGTCTCTTCTGCCGTTTGTGTTTCTCTGCGCTCCCAATGCTCAGATGGGAAGGAGTACGATGTGTATGTGTCCTACGCACGCAACGCGGAGGAGGAGGAATTTGTGCTGCTTACACTGCGGGGAGTCTTGGAGAACGAGTTTGGGTACAAGCTGTGTATCTTCGACAGAGACAGCCTCCCTGGGGGAAGTGAGTATTTCATAGGGGGCTGTGCTCCATGCGCATCCTCTCTTTATTGTTCTTTGAGGTACTGATAATTGATAGGAACTGGCCTACCCAGATTAACTTTACCCTTTGGGTGCTTTTTCCCTATCTCCACTAGAAGATACCAACAAGAGATCGTTAATGTTTTTGCTTCACGCGACAATGTCGCAGATGCTGCAGGCCACCAAAAAGGCTGCGGTGGGCAAGTGGTGGTTGTTGGTTGTTTCAGTTGCTCTCCCCAGGAGTGATGTGCAGGAGTGATTGATCTATCAACATGAGGGAACCGGACCGCTGACCTTCATGCAAACCCTCTGAGCTGCCTTAAAAAAGGGGGATAAAGTCAAGGCTAGAAAGAAAAGAGGCAGAGGGAGTGTGATGCTGGACTGGACTGGTAGCTCACAGAGGGTAATGGTGAGTGCCTGTAAAAACCAGGAGTGTCAGCTTCAAGGAGGTGTGGAGACCACTGTGCCAACATCAGTAAGAAGATAACGTGCCCTCCCAGAAGGCCTCCTACTCACCCTCGTTAATTAGAGAGTCTGTGTCTAACATGTCATACAATTAAGTTGCTGTGATTAAGAATACTTTGTTGCAAGTAGTGAGACTCATCTCTTCATTAAGATGTAGATTTTTTTTTTTTTTTTTACTGTTTCAAGCTAAATCATACAAGGTTCTGGACGCAGTGTCTGCTGGAGGGGTGCAGGGAATCACCAAGAATGGAAATTTGTGAAACTCTCCAGATAGAGATACAGTCACACAGGTGCCACAGAAAAGGCACAAATCTAGCCAACGCTCTCAGTTTTCAGTGTCCTGGAGGCTCAGTTGGCCATGTGATCCCTCATGCCTACTACAAGTTCAAAGCCTGAAGTTTTGCCGGTGCAGACTGTCCCACTTTGGAATTCGTGGGCTTTGGGTCAGGACTCCACTGATGGCAGAACCTGTGCTGATAAAGTCCACTGGGGCCCCTTTTGGATAGAACAGGAGGGACTCCTGGAGTCCCAGCCCAGTTGTGTGACAGAGGGAGCAGAATCAGTCTTGGATCTTTTATCTTTATCTCCTAGATCATTGGCGGGACACAGCACCTCTAAGTTTGAGGGCAAATAAATATATGTGCCTCAGGGGACAGGGAGACAGTTGCAATCCTGATGCTGTTCCTTCTAGAGAGAGCCTGGATGACATGGCAGGGCACCCTTCAGGCTCTATTTGCTTGATGCTAGTGCCAGGCTTGGAGCAGATTTGCTCTGAGCTGTTCTCGCCAGTTGTTCCTCAAGATGTACATCTCCCTCATGTTCCCTCTGCCGCTTCTTGACATCCTTCTCTTTTCCCTTTGGAGGGTCTCATTTTCCTCCCAATGCAGCTCTCCTGGGCTCCCTGCCCTTCACCCTCATGCCCGCAGCACTCCCCGTGGCAGTCCCTGCCAGCCTCAATCCAGCGCCAGCCCCCCAGGGCACTGCTGGGCTGGCTTGTCATTGCACTGCCGTTTGCAACACTGCTGGGGTTTCCCCAGTGCTTCGTAGCTGGGATTTGACTAATCTCCTTCTTGGGGAAGCACGGCAGGCCAGGAAATAGCTTTTGGCAGCTGGTGTCATGCCTCCAGAGTGTGCATCTGTGTGACAAGTAGGGAGTTATGTTGCCCTTGTCGAAGAAACAGTGGGAGATGGATTATCCTGCAAGTTTGCTGACAGGAACTAATCAAACGTGCTTGACAGCTAAATGAAGTTGCCCATCAGCGTTATTTTTTTCTCCATTGTATTTTCTGACCACTCAAGAGCATTACCTTGTCAATGAAGTGTGGGAGGTCCTGCAGCAGAGAGTGCAAGCACCAGGATTCACACTTACAAGCAAGCCTCACCTTAATTACAGAAGGGTGCCTAAGGACAGTCTACCTGCAGATGTTAGAAAATCAAAGAGGATCTGCGGTTGCCATGACAAGTCCCTTGCTCGAAGGGTGTCACTTTTGGGACGCTTTATTAAAAGTCCTCAGAACAGTTTATTTGTCACTTCTAGAAACACTCAAATCTGCTCTCATCAGTGACAGCAATGGGAACAGCTGGATGAGTAACAGGAGTTAGGATGGTAATATTTCCAAAGCAAATTAACCCATGAGAACACTCAGGGAGGGTGTAGATACTTACTGTGGGTGTTTGGTGTGGGGAAACCAAGACAAAAGGAGTAAAGGGATTAGCCAGAGTCATTCTGGACATCTGCCAGAGGAGGATGTAAGCGTAGGCATTTGGGCTTCCTGATGCCTCTTCAGGCAGAGTCTTTTTTTCCTTGAGGTCCTGTGTTGTCCAACTGGCAATTTTCCTGTTTTGCTCCAGAGAGCCTCTTTTTCTACTCTTACTTGAAGGAAGCTAAGCCTGAGCCTACCAGAGCAGCCCTCTTGGCCACATGGCTTCCTCATAGCACTGGGTGGTGTCACTGCCATGTAGTACAGTGCCTTTTAGATGTAGCTACCTCAGGCATCTCTGTGTAGCAATGGGAGGAGGAAACACATCTGCAGGCAGCCTGGGGCTGGGAGTAGAAGATGCCACTGTATGGGGCAGTGGGTACCAGCCATGGTGTAGGAGGCCCTACCTGGAATCACTTGCAGGGTTGGGAAGCACCAATATAGACTCCAGAGAGGGCCACCAAGGGATTTTAGTGTCCCCTTCAACAGACCCCTGGTGTCACACTAGCAGCTCAGCAGCATGTTCTTGGCCATCACTAACCACCTCAATGTTTCTTTCTCCCAGTTGTCACAGACGAAACCCTGATCTTCATCCAGAAAAGCCAACGTCTACTTGTTGTCCTGAGCCCCAACTACGTCTTGCAGGGGACACAGGCCCTGCTGGAGCTCAAGGCTGGTCTAGAGAATATGGCCTCCAAGGGCAACATCAAAGTCATTCTAGTGCAGTACAAAGCCATCAAGAAGAGCAAAGTGAAGGAGCTGAAGAAGGCCAGGGCGGCCTTGACTGTCATTAAATGGAAAGGCGAGAAATCAAAGTTCCCAAAGGGCAGGTTCTGGAAACAGCTGCAGGTGGAAATGCCAGTGAAAAAAATTAACAGGAGTTTGAGCCTTGATGGGCTCATGCGTATCCCTGAAAGATGTTTGATTCCATCAGAAAACAAGACAAAACAAGCCCCAAAAATCCACAAGTTAGGCCAGGGAGTGGGAAGGAACTCAGGGCTTTTGCCATGAAAGACTGTGTCCCAGGCATTTCAGAGGACCAGTTGTGCCTCCCTGCAGCTTTTCTACTGCCCTGGTGGTAGAGAGACCAAAGATACATACACTGCCTCTCTGCAAATGCATGTCCTTGTCATCAACTGCACAAGCCCTGGGCTCAAGGTCTAAATTTGCACTATCCAGGTGGGATGCAGCCAGCACCTTGTGATAGCATGGTATTTGTATTGGCCAGTACTCCTAATTCCAGTTCCTACGTGACATTCTTTAGCATCTAGGACAGAGCTCCTTTCCTATCCTAAGCAGCTTCGTTCCTGCCTGATCATTGGTCCTGTTACAGAGGCTGGGGGACAGGTTGAAAGATGGCTCCTGTATCGAGCCTTTCATACATGTCCCAGCTGTATAGTCCTGATCACCATGGGATCACAGATTTCTGCTTCAGTGGGGGGAGTGTAGACTCTTGAGGCTCCTCATCTTTGCTCCCCACGTTTCTGTAGGAGCAGGTGCTTTCAGATAGTTCGGCAATGTGAAATGGCTGCTATAAAAGCATTTAACAACAACAACAAAAAAAAAGTGCTCTGCTAGGTGATACTTGTATTGTAGCATTTCTACTAATAAGTGGTCAGCGTCTGGGACTGCAGTCTCCCAAGTACCCTAGATCCTTCAGGACCATAATGCTTGTAATCCAGGGGAAATATCTCACTAGTACAGGCCACAGAGCATGTCTGAGAGGTGCTTCTCTGTGGAGTAAACTCAGGGACTTCACAAGCACTACAAGGAACCCCAATTTACTACTGAACCCACCTACTGTCTGTGCTGCTGGCTGGGGGAAAGCATCATGCAAGGTGCTGCCGAGGCCTCTGGAATGACACTGGACACATGTCCAGTTCCCCAGGAGACCCTACAAACTTAATTGAACTTATTAAAAACTACTAGCTCTGTCCAGCTGGGTAAGACTATGAGAAAGACTGAGAGATTTGGGATTGTTCAGCCTGGAGAAGAGAAGGCTTCAGGGAGACCTGACTGTGGCCTTTCAGTACTTAAAGGGGGCCTATAAGAAAGATGGGGACAAACTGTTTAGTAGGGCCTGTTGTGACAGGACAAGGGGTAATGGCTTTAAACTAAAAGAGGGTAGATTTAGACTGGATATAAGGAAGACATTTTTTACAATGAGGGTGGTGAAACACTGGCACGGATTGCCCAGAGAGGTGGTAGATGCCCCATCCCTGGAAGCATTCAGGGTCAGGTTGGTCGGGGCTCTGAGCAACCTGATGCAGTTGAAGATGTCCCTGCTCACTGCAGGGGGATTGGACTAGATGGCCTTCAAAGGTCTCTTCCAACCCAAATTGTCCTATGATTCTATGAAGACTCAGTGTTCTCCACCTGAGTATGAACAATATCACCGTTCATAATTCAGGGCTCAGGTTTAAACTAACCTTGGCTTTACAAAGCAGGTCTCCACCCATCTTGTTTCCAGCCCAGAGCTGCAGAAGAGAGGATGTGTCTCAGCTTCTGCAACCTTTGCACAAAATGGAAATACAAAAAACCACTGAGTACCAATCCTTGCTTCAATGGGAGGCAGCAGGCATAGGAGAGGAGCTGGTGAGTTCAGCCCTAGCAGACCAGCTTTGCAGGCTGAAGAGGGGAGTGTCCCTTCCCTTGTAGGACAGACCAAAGTACAGCAGGACTCTGGCATTGACTGGTACTGTTATTTGCAATGTTTTCACATAAAACTACAAGCTCTGGGGGTGTCTCCATCTTCCTGTAGCTCCCAATGCAAGGGCGTGCCTACTTAATTGTGGAATTCAGTATTACGCTCACTAAGTGCGTGCTTATTTTTTGTCGATAATGGTTGTTCCTGAGTCACCTCTGACTCATGCTTTCATTCTGTTGGTGCCCAGTGGGTGAAGCACAGCCATTCATAATGGCATTAAAAAAGCATTACAATTTGGAGTCTATGCACTACTCACCCAGCTGAGCAGGGAGCTTCGAGGGTGTCCTGGTGAACAGCCCAGCCTTAAAGGTGTGGGACTGAATCCTGGCCTCAGCAAAGCCCCTTGCTCTTAGTATCTTATGATTAATAATGTTATTCCAGGGCAGTGGGGAGCCACAGCCACCCATGCCCTTGGGCAGGTACTGTACAAATGTGAAGCAGATAGAGCTTTTTTCTCACCTTCCTCTTCATCCTCTCCCCTGTCCCCCCAGGTAAGCTTTGCTTTAAGCAGGTAAAATTGCAGTCAGCTTCACTGAAGGCAGTGGAGCTCCTTATCTGCTCAGAGGTGCTTAAAAGCTTTGCTGTTATGAGCTTTTCTACTGTGGCTGTCTGTGGAGGGGCAGAGCTGCTTCCCACGCTCCAGAAAGCCTCATTTGTATGAGATAGCATCCAAAACCATGCTCAGCTTTGTGAAGCCATTGCAACCATGTCATTTTGCCCAGCTTCACCCTTTTTTTGTGTGTTTTCAGCATCTCTGTGATCAGTTGCCAGATCTGCAGGCAGACGGGAAGGCCCTGAGGCCAAAGCAGAACTGTGTTAGATTCCAATTTAATTTTTAAAAAATTGACTCAAAAATACAAATAAATTCAGTTAACATCCCAGACCTCACCATATCACATCTCACTTTTGGCTGAGGTACCAGGAGAACTTCTGCTGATGTTCTAGTCTGATTATTTTAGGAAGTTAAATCCCTGGAGGGAGCAGCGTGGAAGGAATAGCGCTGGAGCAGGCTCCGCGCCCCTGGGAGTTTTACCTCTGGCTATACAGGGAGCTGTCAGGCCAGGGGTAAACCCCCGTCCCAGCCGTAATGCAGATCTGCAAAGCACCTCAAATACGCCTGCCATTTCATCCTATGCCATGTGTGGTTTCCATTATGGGATTCTGTCACAGCATCTGTCTAGTTCAGTTGATTTATTTGAGTTTCTGTGCTCTAACCTAACATTTATCAATATGCAGCTCATACAAAGTTCCTCTTTGTTATTTCATGGGGAAACAGAGTGGCACAAATTGGAAAAAATATCTTCCCCAACCCTGTGCCATTTGACGTTGTACAGTTATTCCAGAGTTTTCCCTTCTCTTTTTTGTATGTTTTTGCTGTTGTGATATTTGGTCTGTGAAGTGTCAGTATTATTTTATTTTGTTTTTCAATAAAACATTTTCACTTTTGCATTTCAGTCCTCGTGCATTTCTCATAAGTATCATTTTTCCTTCCCATTACGTCTGCAAAAGGCTGTGTGTAGTCCAAGCATCAAGATCATTTGGGGACACCTCTGTAGAGGGGTGCGTTTTCCTGGCTGTCTCATGGTGGGCCTGCAGAGATCCTGAGGCACCACCACTGCTACCAGGGCCATGCAAGCAGAAACCTCGTGCCACGCAGCGTTCAGGTGTCACCCAGCAGTGAACATGCACACACAGGAAGTCTCAGACCCAAAGAGTGCTCACTCAGGGCTCACAAGATAGAAAGATAGGAAGGAAACACCATCCCTTTGCTTGAGAGACCAAGCCAGAATGTTGAACAGAAATCTTGGATATCTGCCCCAACCACAGAAATCAAACTCACTCTTAGGCTGCTTTGCCCATCACCTTCCATGTAGTTAGGTAGAAAAGATTCATCCAGCTTCATATTTTCTCATCCAAGCCACTTTCTTGGCTTCCCTTGTTTGCACACTAGCAGGTAAGTTGAGAGGGAGCCTAGCGCTTCCAGATCCCTAGCAAAACAAATACGTGTGACAATCTATGGATCGGGGGGGGTCTATGGGGTATGGGATCTATGAGCCCCCCAGATTTTATTGGGCTGGGACAAATGTGTGGCTCTTACAATCCTCTGTTACATCTCTGGGGTGCATTAGGGGAGGCACAAGTAAACCAACAAAAATATGCAGTAACCATGAGGTAAAGATGGAAGTTTTTAGCAGATATCCAAGAGTATCAAATTCCCCACTCTGTTGGTACCCAGACCCCTGCAGCGTTATTGCTGCCTGTCCCATCCTGTGCTGTTGGTGTCACTGGGAGGGACCATCCTGCTTGCATGCTGAGAAGTGGCCACCCAGGATTTTTCATGAGCTGGAATTACATTGTAAACTGAACATCCCAAGGTATCCTGGTCAGTCCAGTCTAAAAACATTGCATTCTCAGAAATAAAATCTCTTTGGGAATTCGAGCTTCTTACCTGCCAAAAAAAAATGTCGAGCCTCAAAAAGCATTGCAAATTCAAAACTGATAAAAGAAAATTATCACTGTCAGCTCAATCAAAACATTTCATTTCAGCAGTGTTGGAATCATTCATGTTAATTGAACCTGTGCTTTTTGAGCAGGCGGGTGGAACGGGTGACCTCCCGGGGGCTGCTCCTGCCTACCTTTCACTGTGATTCTGTGATTCCAGTTTCAAAAAGACAGACCTTTCAAACCAGCAAAGGAGCTTTTTCTTTCACAAAATGCTGAAGCTTGGCTGATTTCAAAATAGATCTCAATCAGTTATAGAAAGGTTTGAATGAGGTCTGGACTCAGTAAATTGGAAGATTGCTGCCAATTCTTTGTGCCTTTGAAATAGGGTGGTAAGAACGTTTCACAGCATTACAGGACAATTCTGACAGAACTGACTTTATCATCTACTTTTGGTTTCAATGAATCAGTGTTTTCCTGTGTCTGTCGAGGGGGAGGAGGAAATCCCCGCAAACCTTGTATATAAGAAAAAATACTCCAAAAGTTTGATTTAAATTCCAGTATTAAGTTAAAGAACCAAACAGTGCCTTACTATATCCATTAGGATATTATTGTTCAATCATTTTTCCTATCCCAAATTCTTGGTCCCCAAATGATCTAGTGACAAATGAGTTTTACAGCTAGTTATATATCTCTGGGAAAAAAAAAAAAAGTATTGCTCTGTACAATATTGAAATAAGATGCATTCAGGTGCAACACGGTGCACCTTCTGCTGTGAGATAAGGGAACAGCCAAGTGCTGGAAGAATAAGAGGTATTGCCATTGCAAGGATGGAGCGGTATTTTTATTTATATAAAAGACCAGCGTTCCACTGGCAGGGAGGGAGGGGGGTCTCCAGCCTGAGGAATCAAGGCTTTAGCAGTGTGAATGGCAATGGGAGTAGCAGGTAGCTCTTCTCCCCAGAACAGCTCTCTGCAAGGCATTCCTACAGGGAGGTTTTTCTTTCTGAGTGTGCAAGAGCTCTTACTGCAATGATCCCTGTCCTGCCTGAACACCACCTTGTCCTCAGGTCCCCCCCCCCATCTCAGACACCAGCACTCAGTAAGTGGGTGGGGTTTTTTTTAAGTTTTTACAGTTCTGTTAATCAGCCTGAGTTAATTTGCTAAGTGCCACAGCCCTATTAATTCGCATCCTTTCCACTACTCACTCATTAGCTATGACACCTTCAAAATGCCTACTGCATCCCAAGCCATAGATAGAAGTCCAAGGACATCCTTCAGGTTTGCTGCTTTTCAACATTCATAATAAAAGAGATGCTGCCCTTGCCTGGCACCATTCCAGTTAAGCATCTTGCTGAGCTTTACAAATTGCAATTAATCCAAGAAATGTTTTGAAGGACACTATTTTCACACCGCACCCCACCCCACCCCCCAATCACGGCTAGGGGAACTGATGAAGAGGTTTAAGGCTGGCACTTTTGCTTTCTAAGTTTGGAGGCTTCCATTTCTAGATGAGAGAGCATGAGAGGGAGGTAGGTGGGTCTTAGCCTTGGCAGTGCAAGCTGTGGCACGATGACGTGATTGCTTCATTTTGTCCCCCCCATGCAAAGGGCTTCCAGAGCTGTGGGCAGGTGGCTCCTGAACAAGATCTGCCTTTTATCAAACACCTGCACTTCCCTGGGCCAGAGTGATGCCGTGCAGTGCAGGAGTCAGAGTATGGTCCTGGCTAATCCTGCCATCTCATTTACCACTTCAGCCTTCCCCAAAACCCACTGCAAAGCACAAATCCTGCTATTGTTCCTGCAGTCCCTGCCAGCAGGAGCGTGGGCAAGTCAAAAGTCACTGGGCTTGTGCCAGGTTTCCCTCTGTGGGAAGGGGGGATCTGTGCAGGTATGCCACCAAGCAGCTTCCTTCAGCTTTTCTCTCCCTGCTCCCTCCCCCTTGTGCACCCCAATTCCTCTGCCCTTGCACTCTTAGATACCACTGAAGCCGTGTTTGACTTCATCCAGAGGAGCCGCAGGATGATCGTGGTCCTGAGTCCCGATTACTTGACAGAGAAGAGCATCAGCCTGCTGGAGTTCAAGCTGGGCATCATGTGCCAGAACGCCATCGCCACCAAGCTCATCGTGGTGGAGTACAGGCCGCTGCAGTGCACCCACCCCAGCATCCTCCAGCTAAAGGAGTCTGTCTCCTTCGTCACCTGGAAGGGGGAGAAGTCCAAGCGCTCCGGCTCCCAGTTCGGGAAGGCACTGCGGCTCGCCCTGCCGCTGCGCAGCCTGAGCGCCGGCACCAGCTGGAATGAGAGCTGCTCCTCCCAGTCAGACATCAGCCTGGACCCTGTCCAGAGGAGGAGGAGCCAGTTGAAAGGGCAGCCCGACCCACGGGGCACCGCAGCAGGGACTCTTGCTCCCGGAGGGACAGCCCTGGCTGCTGAGTCCAAGGCCAAACACCGAGCCAAGCACTTCTTGACCTGCTGGTGTTGTGGGACCTATTGCAATGGCGGCAGACTCAAGCGCAAGCATCGGGCTGTGGCTGAGCCCAGGTGGGACACCCATCTCTGCAAGCCGGGCTCGTGCAGGCCCGTGGTGCAGGAGGTTCAGGGCAGAAGTCGACCCGAGCCCCCGCCGGCACAGGCTCCCGCTCTCGCCCTCTGCCACTACAGCGACCTGTCGAACAACAACGACTTCTATGTACTCTAGCCAAGAGGCTAATGGCACCCCGGGTGCTGGGCCATCAAAAGAAACTCACTGCAGCCTCAGCTAGGATATTTTTATGATATCACAGGCTGACACGGTGTTGTTCACCGATAGTCCCATGCCAGCATGGAGGACTGCAGTAACATCACCAATGCTGGTGATCTGAGCCAGGGACCTGCAGCCGCACACAGAGCAGCAGCTGGGGGCTGCCTGCCCACCTCCTTCTCCTTCATTTAAATTGTAGAGTGGAGCTGAAAATGTGTTTTTCTGGTGTTGCTTTTCCCCAGCTGTGGTCGTGCTCGCTGCAGGGCTGCTGCTGGGGTCGGGTGCAGGAGGGCAGGTCCCCAACTGGGGGTCAGGAGGGAGGCGGGGGGAGAAGCTGTGCTCCTGGCAGTGACCGCTGGAGAAGGGGGAGCAAACCTGCATTTTGCAAAGGATAAAACTTTGCTAATGAGGGCAGCGGGAGCCCCTGCCAGTGCAGGAGTGCACTGTGCACTGCGGTGCGTTATCCACTGTGGTTTAAAAGAACTTGGTCAAAAGTTTTAAGACAAGTCCCTTCTCTAAATAAAACTGATTTCTTTAATCTGCTGTTGTTACAAGTGCCATAGGAACCAGTAAATGCCAGAGCCTTATTCCATTGCCTGGGGAGATGGCTTGCCCAAGCTGGCTGAGGTCCCCTCCTGGTCCCAGTGCTTCCAGTGGGCTCCTGGGCTCAGTCCTTCTCCCAGCTTCACCATACGATGAATTTGTTCTGTCAGTTATGTGGCCTTTCATGCAGCAAGAATGAAAACCATTACAAATCTAGGGAAATATGATTTAAAAAATTCTCTGGGTAGTCAATGAGCTCAAGGGTGGGAGCAAGACCTAAAATGCTCACAGGAAACCTCAGGCACTGAAGCTGAGGGGTCAAAACTCAACCACACTTCATTAAATAACCAAAAGAGCCTTTGAAGAGTCTCCCTGAGGCTGCTGTTTCATCAGCCCGCTGAGCCGGCTGTCAGCAGTGTTTCCCACTCTTCATCCACAATGAAAACTTCATTTGCCTCATTCTGTTTTACATAACGACTTCTCTCCCCACCCAGGAAGGGTGCTAATCCTGCGAGTCGGCCTCTCGCCTTCAGCTGATGCTCAGACACACCAGACCGGGTAATACACTGCATTTGTTTTCTTTCCCTGAGACAAAAAAAGGTCTCCTTCACCACTCTGGGCAGCCTAGTTGGCAACTAATTATTTTTCTTCTGCCTTGGAGGCATGAACTGAGCCCTTGAGGAACAGGGTCTGTGGCCCCCAGGACAGATCCTTACCTGATGTCCTCAGGTGCAGCCCTAGGGAACTTGCTGGAGCTGTGAGGAAGGAAGGGTCCACGTCTCACCCATTTTAATAGTGCTGAAGCCCAGTTATAATTTACTTTCCTTCCCTCAGCAGCCCCTCTTCCCCAGTATTGCACTGACTTTTTTGATCCTTTCCTTCTGAGATCAAGCACAGCTGATGGCTCTCCCGTTGCAAGTCTCTGTGAGCTGAATCCTAACAGCCCTGCTGCAACACACCGAGAAAATAGAAACAAAAAACCTGGTGCTGAGTCAATCTAGATAAAATAAGGGCAACAAACCTCTACCAGCTCACAGGAATTAGAAATTCAGACTCTTGAGGACTCTCCAGTTGTGAATTTCTCTATAATTTCAAGCAGACAAATTGCAAATGGCTCAGAAAAGTTTTGTCCATACATGGCCATTCTCAGTAATCAAAGAGGAGGAGCGGAAATGAGATATTTGGAAAGTAAGCTGATAAATTGCAGAATGCTTTGTGAGAAGTAATCAAAATACCATTAATGGTTAAATGGTTCCAGTTGCTTACAACTAGGTGTGGGATGGTACCGTCAATGAGTCTGGGAGAGCTGAAAGCACAAGCTACAAAATACAAATAATTTGCAACCAGTCAACCTCCAGAGTCAGCATGTTTGCTATTTGTTGGCATTTAAACAGCTTTTATTTACAGTCTTTGCCCTTATTTGACTGTGGTGTTGTCTTGGTCAACTACAGCAATCCAAAGATACAGGAAACAACAGCTGGAGCTTGGAGCAGCTGTACCAAACAGCCAGCTCCAGCCTTTTTGGGCAAACTGTCATCTCTTCATGAAAGAACAAGCACAAACCGGTAAGGACCATTCCTTCTCCTATTACTTCAACAGAGATAGTGCAATTTTACTACCCCTTTTACTACCCACCAAACTGACAGAGGGCTTTGGTTGCTCTTGTAACAAATACTGAGACACAGTGGATTTCAGCATGTGCAGAGCCTTTGCCCCCCAAGGCCAGGCTCCCAGAGCCTGAAGGCATGATGTGCTGGATGGGGTGTCTCAGCAAGGACACAGGGACTAAACCTTAGAACCAATTTCAGTTGACAAGTGTCAACACAAGGTCCTGCTTGAAGACCAGGTCCAATTCTTTGCACAGGGTTTGAATTCTGCTCTCTGAAAATCATTTAAAATCTATTCCTGTCCTATCTGACACTGATTGGTGCACATGGACTGTAGTCACTGCTCTCTTCTCTGGCACACAGTTATTTGTCAGTTGTATATGAAAATACAACTGTCTCCAAAATTAACTGTCAGCACGATACTATCATCCCCTTCGTGCCCCCCCCCCCCCCCCAAAAAAAATGGTTCAGCGGGGAGTAGAGGTAGTATATATGGAAAATTTCCACCATATCCTAATATAAAACCATTCGTATAACCTTTTATGTCATACCTATAGCATGCAATGGTACAAGGCTACCAGGTCATAATGTGCAGAGCCTTTAGTACAATATTTCCACCGTTACCTAGAGGTTTTTAATCTGTGGAAGGCTGGTGGTGTCATGACGACACTGAACAGAGCTAGCTAGGCGGTTAGGGAGCACAGGCAAGTGACTTAGTCCATCTCAGCATCAAGCTGTCTTCACTCCAGCTACTGCAAATCTCTGGTACCCAGCATTCCACTGGACATGCCAATAATGCTGCTCCTCACATCTGAAATGTTGGATGAATCACTAACCTACAAGAACTCATACAAATTATCTTCTTAACATCAACAAGAATTTTGTTCTCATCTACTACACTAGATGCTGATCTCAGAGCATCTGATCTAAGTGTATTTATAGCAGACATTTTCCCAAATGATGACAAGACTGTGAAGGAACCGACAGATGCCAAAAATAGGGGAAAAAAATGCTTCAAACCCTTAATCCTTGCTCCATATTTATTTTTTTTTCTCCAACTCTTGGTCTACCACAACTCTGTGTGAAGGGCAGCACCACCTCTGGATGGTGTCTGCCCAGGGTGACATACCCAGTGTAAGGGTATAACCCAGGGCCACATCCAGCAGGCGAGGGGAGACCATATGAGGGTATGTGAGAGGGTGCACCCATAGCACTGAGCCACAGCCTGGGGGACATAGGTGCTCCCTGCTCAGCACCCAGGCATTCAGCCTCATCTGGCACCCAGGAACATGTGGTGCTCTCCTGGAAATGCATGAGTTAAACCAGTGTGGCAGGAGTAGGGAGAAACACTAATGAATGACCCCATAGCTGCCTGCCCAAATTCATGTGAAAGAGGCAAGGTTTGGCTCTTGTTCGGGTGGGTGTTCATGCTATATACCATTACTGGTCATACTGTGGAGAGGCTGCAGCTCAAGAAAGGCATAATAAATGCACCACTCAGGCCCCTTTTATAAAAGTGTTAATGAGACACATAAATGTTGCAGAATGTAGAAGAATATTACTTTAATTCTTCATAATACCAGATATGGTAATGGCCAGGCACAGGGGACACAACATTTACACTGATATGCCTGTAATCAGGATAATGATTTGTACTTTACTAAAACGTATCTGCCACAAAGTCATTTGGCTTGAAAACATGGAAGAGTTTTCCAACTCATCAGTATTTGTTCAAGTGAATAATCAGCCTCACCCTTAATATCATGCCTGATTGTTGTTTTGCCTGGGTTTTGCTTCCAGGCAGGGTTCTTGTTCTACCTTCCTCTGCTGCAGCAAAGAGACTTCTCAGGGATTTTTCTGTCTGTGGGGGTATTTGCACACTGTTGCCAAATCATCTGGCAATCCATTGCCTCTGAAACGTTTGTTCTCAAGTTTTCCAAATGGTTTTCTTCCTCTTCTTTGCTGTTTAATCATTTTCAGACCATGGGTGGCAGAGACGTCTCTCCTGTTGCCTGGGCTGTGCAAGGAAGTGAAGTCCCTGACCCGGGGTTATTCACTGCTTCCCACTGACTCTTTCATGCTGCCACATCTCAGTGGGAAACCAGACTTCATTGCTCATCCACTCCAACACCTTTTCCAAGGCAGTGTTATGGCTGAGGTGCCCCCCAGCACTCCACTGACATGATCTTAGATGAATTTGTTTGTTCTGCTGCACTGTGTCTGCTTGGGACCAGTTCATCAGGCAAGCCAGATCACATCGCGTGCTTGGTTAAGCAGGAAATAGCGATGACAGACAATCTTTGTGCCATCTGCCACAGTTATTAGCAAATGACATTTTATTTATCTCCAGATCAGCCATGAAGACACTGACTCCCATTAGAAACATGCTCAATGACAAGTTCTCATCTTTTGAGATCTATAGGTTAATGGATGAAGAATCAAAACCCCGCTGTTAATCTGCACAGGGTGATGCTTAGAAAAATGCTACGATGTCTTATGTACCCACAGTTGCCAGCCAAGCTGGAAATACTATTGATGGAAAAAGGTTGTTTGGAATATCTGCTCCCATAGAGCCAGTAGATCACTGGCTACTAATTTACTACACTGAAACCTTGAAATTCCGTATGTGGGCAATTCCTTATTGAGCCCTCAGTGACCCACACAGATTCACAAAGAACTTGAGTTTCCAGTTCACAGGAAATCCCATTGTTTTGGGTTTCGGGTTTTTTTGTCTCCTCTCCTGTCATCAAGAAGAGCACAAATAGCACAAGATGACATCAAAATTTTCCATGAAATTTTCTTAGCAACCTATAACCATAGCAAATGGAAAATATTTGATTCCAATTTTAACTTCTATTTTCTTTAACATAAACAGGATCTGAAAAGTTTTTTAAACAAAGCTCAAAATGTGCTATACCAAGAGTGTCAAAAACATGTTGGTATTCACTTCTGCTTTGCTTACAGCATGTTTTGTTGAGACTAGTCCCTTTTAAAACATTTCAACTTAAATGAAAAGTGTTTTCCTTTGAAAAACGTCTTCCATCATAAACACACCATCAGCTCTGCATTGGTTATCAAACTTACCCTTTCCTGCATGTTGGCCCAGCATTCTCCGTTTTCAGTATTTGCAGTTTCTTCTAAGATTTATTAAAGAATTAGGTCAGTGATGCCATGAGCTCCTCAGCTAACCCTCTCGCAACTGAAAAGCCTCCAACTGTATTCTTACAGCTAGCTGGAAAAAATCAACATGTTTGCATATCAGATCTTATCAGCTCCTCAAATCTCACTCATGTTTGTGTACCAGGTCCAAGAACGTGGCTGTGGAAAATGTCCTACTACTATTTCTTTCCTCCTGTATATTGCCAACACAAATGGATATGTCTCTGAAGACAGTAATCCATGTCTTCTGCTTTGTTCACGCCCTTTCAATGCACACTGTTGCCAGCAAAAGAAAATTCTGCTCCATTCATGCTTACATTTTAATTGCATGTTCCTTTCTGGAGGCAGGCAAGAGTAACATCCATCATTTTGTTTCACATCTCTGCCTCAAAAGCATCTGCTCCACTTGTGGGGATGCATGAGAGAGCAGCTGCTTGCTCCCATTCAGTACCAGCCTCACCGGCACATGTTCATTTACCTGCATTTAACATCCTGATGGAGTTGGACAGCATTTCAAACTCACTTGCCATACCCTTCAGATTTTCCCACATAAAAAAAAATAGAAATCAAATATCTGGCTATGGTCCCCTATATCTGCATCTATTTTGGCTGGTTTCATGTACACCAGCAGCACAACCCTGCTAGAACCCTGGTTCACCCAAAAAATGAGTAAATGCTCAGTTGGTCTACTTTTGCCCAGTGTTTGGCACAAAGCTGGCCCTGAAAGGAGAAATGTGAGGGCATCTGGGCTATGTCAACACCTACTACCCAGCTTCTCAAATAACCATCAGACCTCATATAGGGCTGCTCTGTTAACGCTAGATGCTAGTTTTCTGCTTGCCTGGCTCCCTTTTCCCTTGAGGTCTTCAAGGATACAGTTAAATAAATGCCAATAGTGTCAGCAGAACCCGCTCAATATTACTCTAATTTTAAGTACTTATTATTGCTTCTTTTGGGACATATGAAAATAGACCCAAGTAACAGGGCCAAATTACCCTTTCCCCTGGGGACACCTTGCGCTGCTGCTTTGCTTTGCTCTTACCAGAGACCGGACCTCTCCCACATGCCCCCTCTCACTTCTGCCAAGCTCCTACATACAAACCTCATTGGGAAGATGCCCAGAGCTCACTCCAAAACTAATACTTTGCTTAGTCCAGCTCAACTGCTTGCAACTCCTCTTACATGAATTTTATGCTGGGAGTGACCCAAGGTCATCAGCTTGTACACTAGATGAAGACAATTTAGCTTCCCATCCTCATTTCTAATTGAGCTCCCCCTCTTTCTTGCTTGCCTGTATCTGAAGCTTCCTGATAACCAGTCACGCACACAAGCAGCATCCAAATATTTCCAGCTGCTCTGCACACCAGCCTGCCTATTAGAGGGAGATAGACTTAGCAGGTGGTTGGGACTCACTGTCTGGCTGTACTCCAGCCTACCTGTTTGCTTTCTTTCTCTCGCCTATTCCTCACTGAAATATAGCAGTTTGCCTCCTGCCCTTATACCCCTACTATTACAGTATCTGGACAATTCGGTCCCTAGCATATTCTTTCTCTCCATCCTCCACGGGTATGGAAGCGTGTGCCAGGTGCTACACAGATGTCAGGAGACACCTTCTGCTCTAAAGAGGCTCGACTCTTATTTTGTGTGATCCCAGCTGCTATACATAGCCTGACGGTAAGCTTCCTGAAGGTACACTGAGTCTCCCCCGTTCAGCCCTGTGTACAGTGAAGAGGTCAACATGACATATGCTTCTGAGCCATGACTTCATCAGCAAACGTGGTCCAAATCTGTGTGCAGATGCCTGTCTGCCAGTTACCAGTGTAATGCTGGAGCATCCAGATCCGAGCAGCCTGCAGGGTGTCACCTCCTGTCAGTGGCTGGGTTAGCTTATATTTAGTCTCTAGTAGGTGACGTTATGAAGGAGAAGGAACACGGAAAGATGTGGCAGAGAAAATAGATCACATCATGCCAATTAAAACACATATTCATCCTGGCATTTTCAGTTGTACTTTTATTTGTGGTAGAGTTAGGGGGTTTTTTTCCTAGGAAATACAGCATTTGGCAGGCAAATAGCAGCTCTCCATTATAGTACTACAAAGTGAAACTGTGGCCACTCACTTCACAGACTAAAGGCAACCTTTATTATTCCCTGTTTAGCCAATGCTTTTACAGAAACACTGGAATAAGAAGAGCAACTTGCCCAGAAGCAAGCTCTAGGTTATTTTTGCGAATTCACAGCTGCCTGGCTGGCACCCTAGCAGCATCCCCCATTAGCTGCTGTCACCTTTATCACTCAGTTGGAATAACTACTGCATTATTTGATCTTCATTGCTTTCCTCTCGGGTTAGCATTTGGCCTTTCTTTTTAAATACCATATACTGTAACCTCCTTCCCCTTATAACTAGGGATAGTTAGAAGCTCTTGCTACGTCTCATCCCTGGCTGCAAAAGCTGAGCAGACAGGACTAATAATAGACAGTAGTTACATGAATATTTTCCTTCATTTGAAAGATAGAAAGCACAAAGTAATTAAGTAACATTGCTAGGTGGCAGGAAGAATCCTTGCAACTAGTCCCACCTGCAGCCAACTCCTTTCCTGCCTCAAGCAGCTCCCTTAAGGGCCACCCCGTTAACTTACTAGTCGATGCTCATTAGCATCAGCTGGGTCTGAAGAATATAGCTATGCAAGCTAGCCCCTCACAAAAATGACTGAGAAGCAGGGCTGGGGTGAGGTATATCATCATCTGCCTCCTTTGGAAGCAGGAGGTGGAAGTGAAGGTCACCGGAGATCACTTTCCCTGCAGATCACAATGGTAAAGTATGACTTATTATCTCCCTTAAGAAATAATGCTGAGGGGTGGATATTTGAGTACTTCCAGATACCTTACTCTAGATAATTGCCCTTGGTTACATAGAAACTTCACTGTAGAGCAGAGAGATAAATCTTGCATCTATTAAGCTTAGCTTGTTCAGTTGAAATATAGCTTCTGCGCTGTCTCTGTAGAAAAATTGGAGGCAAATGTGCTGGTGTTTCCCTGCCACTTTCAAAATGAGCTCTTCTGAGTTTTGGGGTTCCAGATTCCCAGTACTTGCAGAGCTGACTAGACAAGACTGCTTTCTCCTGTGTATCCTCGTGTCCTGTTACATAGTGCGCTCCATCCCTCTCCACGTTTTTGTGATGTTAGCGCTGTTTATGAAGCCCCCTAGACTAGTTGTTGCAATGCACAACCTATTCTGGACAATCCCAGCCTGGATCAATCCAAAGCACTTTTTTTTTTTTTCCCTTTTAATCCCCTCCTCCCTGACTATTTACTGCTTCTTCTCTGCTGGCCCATTTAGTTTTGAAGAGACACAAGCAGAACCTTGCAAAAGCCTGACGTTGTGTTCATGACTTGCTCTGCACAGAAGCAGTCAGGCAATCAGTAATGATAAATATATGTGAAATCCATAACTAGTTTGTACCTTTCCCACTGTGCCATTAGCTGCAGCTAGTACAGGCTGATAACCCACTGGGAGTGCATCACACCTTTCTGAAGTGCCTGCGGAGGGGATTGGGGGGGGGGGGGGGGGAGTGGTTATTTTGTCCTGTTCTGCACTTCTAGAGATGTTTGGGTTCCTAATATATGGCTTCATATAAAAGGGTGACGGGTTCACTTTTTTCCTTGTATTTGGAGCCTTCTAGCAACTATGCTTACCTGTTAACCCTTGTTATGTTTCCAGGGCTAGACAGGCGTTTTCTATAGATGGAGTCAGTGTCCTTCAGGTGCAGCCTGAAAGGCAAGTAATCCTCATAGGAAACACAACCAGCAGTTTGCACTTCCCTCTGCATTAAGCACAAACCAGAAAGGTCAGTAGATGGCTGCCGGGGAGCCCTTCAGAGAGATGGCAGCATGGGATTTGGCTGTGGATCATCCTGCTTAGAGACTTCTGCTGGCATCCACCTCTCGTGGGCGCTGGGTTCATTCCTGTTTCTACCACAGGACAACACACCTTGCCACTCTGATAAGGCAGCTCTTTTGAGACGTCTTGCTTGCTCTGGACACTCTTGCATGGAGGCATCAGCTCCTATTGCGTTAATGTGCGTATCAGGAGCGCTGTGATATTTGCTTTGTGCTCAGGATGGGAGCTCTTCTAGCTTCCCCCACATACTTCACACACAGATGCATACACTTCAAGCTGTCCAGTGTATCTCAAGAGAGCGGAAAGTATTTGCTAAAAATATTTATGCAGAAGTTATTTATGGCCTGGCCCACATCGACCCTGTGGCAGCCGTTACACAATGTCGCACAAAGAAGCCCTTATCTGGAGGAGCACACAGCCAGTTTTACAGCCCACAAGTTACCAAAAGACAATCTGAATGGCTTTTCAATCAAATCCTAGGAATTTGAGGCCTGGACATTCAATTTAGATGTCAAGTCTTTAGATGTCAAACAGGCTCTGCCAAGCTGCTTTCTAATCCTCCCAATTCCAAGGGAGCTCTGGTAGAGAGGATCAGAAAATGCTGCATCACTCCAAGGCATGGTACCTTCCTCCCAGAAAACTGGGGATAGGCAAAATGTAGTTCAAGATTATGATTATTTTCTCTCTTTGCATGTTGTGAAAAACATTGTAATAGCCTATGGAAGGGGAAGGAGACTTACCCCTTGGCTGACACTGGGTATGTACCCACAGGGTTGGGCACAGAAATCAGATCTGGCTCACAATGTACTTCACTGCTAGAGTGAAGGCATATTTAGCCTAGGTGGCTCAAACCCTAATAAAGCTGTGGGGAGTTTATAAAACCCTTTTTTTTTTTTTAACCTATGTCTAGATTTGAAGAACAAAAATGACTCAAAGTTCAGTGCAAGGGAGACTCCAGCCTTTTGTTCTGGACTATCTCAACCTTCATATAGCTTTTTTGATTACATTTATGGTCTGCAGCAGCCTCGTGGGTGCTGATCTTTAAAGGTCTGTACTAAAACTTCCAGCCTCACTTGTTATGGTGAGAACATGAGAAGTGAGCTTATGCAGGTAAGAAAGCAGAAGATGCTTTTGATATAATGATACTGGTGGGATGCAAACACATTAGAGGAATGACAGGAATATGAGCGCTTCCCTGCCCAGCTGCTCAGTACCAGTGGCTGTGAGTCGGCGGCGCTTAGCGCAATTCCTCAGTTCACTTATGAGATGGTGGAGGGAAAG
>NW_009259179.1:2291007-2324831 GCF_000687185.1 Egretta garzetta
AGTGTTGAAATCCTTGCTGCTCTCAAGCTAGGATTGCACACGTTGATTTCCCCTTCTCCATCAGGTCACTCACCTTCTCAAGGAATTGAGATTGGTTTGACACACTTGTTCCCATCAAATCACTGGTGGCAGGTCCTTATCATTTCATTATCCGTTTGGTATTAATGACGGGATGCTCAGTAATCACTCGCATGTCCTGGCTCCTGGACAGGCTAATCCCCAGAACCCCTCTCTGCCCTCTTTAAGATAAGTATTACACTTGCCCTTTTCCACTCCTTTGGGACCTCTGCTGTCATCTTTGCCTCCTCGAATGCAATCACTAATGGTTCAGAGGTTTAGTTCAGCTAATTCTTTAAGTACTCTAGGGGGAATTTCAGCAGCCCTTGCCAGCTTGAGTACATGAGGGTTTTTAAAGTCTGGATATTTCTTTAAATCACTGTTCCACTATGCTCCTTCAGAATAACTTATTCCCTTAAGATGGTTAACTGTATTAATTGCTTGGATAGAACTTGTTTGTGAAAAATAGAACAAGATTAAATTTGAGTACCTGACACATTTTTCCCTGTTTGCCCTTTTCCCCCATGAAGTTGGATGGCCAGGCCAAAGGGCTGCTTTCTTGTGACTCTTCATAAACAAGGGGACAAAAAGAAACCTTCAGAGATGGAGAATCAGGTGGGATGTACATGCTGATAACACCTGTCTGCTCTTGGGAAAACCTTCATGGGACTGTGGGACTGTCAGCAGCGCTTGGGTGCAGGTGGACAACTCTGAAGGGAGTCTGTGCCCTCTTATGCATTTGCTAATTTTAGTGCTGTTAGATCTGCTGGTAGATTTCAGCAGCATTTGACCAAATCTGTCTCTCTGTTACCTGGGTTCCCCAGATTGAGGAGAAAAACATCCTTGGAGCTCCCACCAAGGAGCCAAAGGAGCTTCATGCTGACTCAGCTGCATCCAAGCCTACCCTGCAGATCTGCAGAGCTGGAACTGTCCAGCAACACCCATGTTTTTGCCACTGAGGACACATCTCTACATGAATGGACATGAAACCAGCTCATCTAGATACATATATGGAAACTCAGAGGAGAACTGCTTCTGATTAATCCTTCCTGGCATTCTTGAGTTGTACTATGGGATGGCTATCAGCTGCCACTGTTCAGAAAAGAACATCAAATTTCTTTTCCTGTTGCTTTTCTACCTCTTGCAGCTGTCAAGAGCAGCTAAGGAACATGATCCTTGAAACTAAAGTGATTCAGTTCTAGTTTTCCAGGTCTAAATCAGTTATGAGCTGCTAAGGTCAGTAGCAAACTAATAGTGCAATAACAAACTAATGTGCAGGAGTCTATCAAACATCTGCTCCTGTGGTTTTCCTTCCTGTGAAGTGCTTGGTTATTATCAGAAGCAAGATCTTGAACACTTGGCTATGGCACAGTCGCTCTTATGTCTCTAAAGGGTCAAAAAAACAGAAAGAAGTTTTAAAAGCCTCAAAATCATTGTTTTCACCTATCAGTATTTTCAAGGTGATCTGGTTTTGGAAGGACTGTCTGCATTGGTTTATAGCCTCGGAGATGGTAAAGCTAAGCATGGACAGGCATCCGCATGCACTGCAGCTGACAGCGAATGCAGGTAAACAGCGTTTGCCCATATAAGAGCTGCCCATGTCTTACAGCTACCTTCTGGGTGTATCTACCCGGTTTTAAAACTAACTTAGCAAGAGCAGGGCCGTGCTCAAGACTAGCCCCATCCAACTGGCCTTGCTTGATGCCACCTAGTGGCTGCTGGGGGCCAGGAGCTCTTAGACGAGAGCACAAAATTTATGGAACAACCCATTTTTGGGAAGTGAGCACTGCAAGTAATAATTATTCTTGGAGTCATAAAGTTAAAAATCAGATGAGCCTGCTCCTCATCATCAGCTGGCATTAATCAAGCCACCAAATCCATGGCAGGGCCCAGCACAGGCATGGTGCAGCAGAGTTTGGCCAGCTGTAGCCTAGAAAAGCCCAGCAGGAAACAATCTGTGAAAGTGAATTCTGTGTAGAAAAACACAGAAAAGGAGCATCCTTAAAAAAAGATGCTGATGTGAAGCTCTAGGTATCCAGCATGGATATGGAGCCAACAGCCAGGCACCAGTTTCAAACATGGTTACAGGCTTCATGTGAGTCTTTCTGAGTCTCTTCCAAATCCTTCTGCAGTAGGTCTAAGTGATTTAACAACTGGAGCAAATATTTCTCCTCTACCAACGGTATCCCAGCAGATTACACTGATTTGCAGACAATCCCAATTAAGACTAAGTTTGTAGGTGCAATTGTAGGTGCTGTAATACCTATTTCAAAGCATATTTTTCATTTTGGTAACTGAGCAAGTCTTCTAGTGCAGCCTGTCTTCTTTTATTCATGAATTAGTTAAGAGAGATGGTTTGGGTTTGTTTTTTTTTTAACTGAGTCTAGTGAGTGATGTGAGAGAGAGGCTTCCAACTTGCCTGGAATTTCCCTGTTAATCTTTGCACAAAACTCAAGACTATTTGTGGGCTTAAGTTTTCCATTAAAATTCATTTATAGCCACTAAATCAAGGGGTGGGTTTATTTTTTTGGTTTAGTGAACTTTAGTATGTGAAGTGCCTTTTAAAATGTTCTTGTCTGAGGATTTGAGAAAATACTAATATTTACTGAACAAAATCTCTAGATTGACTAAAGTTTCTGTAAAATTGCTAATTTCTATACAAAACCACAAAAAAAGTGTTTTTCCATCCCATGGTCATAAGTCTATTTTCTGACCACAAGAATTTGTGTGAGATTTTCCAAATGGAAATTCGATTTCTTTCTGTTTCTGTGATAGTGAGGAATCTAACTACATTTGCTGATTTAGAGAGACTTTTGCTACACATAATCCAAGAAGGCAAAGACAGACCAGTACTTTCAAAATCTAAAATAGCAGTATTTATTCTTACATTTAAAGGAAAGGAGTTTGGTTTTATACAGCGTTTTCAAAGAGCTTGCTTTCCATGCAGCTCAGCTACCGCAGCTATCTAGACATCTACTATAATCCCTCTCTTGCCTTGCTGCTGTTTAAACAAAGATCAGTGTTATTATTTTTCCAACTAAGAGCTCTTTTAATAGTCACTTACACAGACCATAGATCACAGAGTCTATGGCCCCATAGATCACAAAATATGAGCTCATGTTCTGATGAATCGTCAATTGTTTCCAAAGGGTTTGTAGGCAACATGAGTTTGGAAAGGAATGTGGAGTGACTATTTTTGCTTCCATTATTCATCCATTCCTTTTTCCCCCAAATAGCCTCTTTTCAGTTCCAAGGCATGTGCGGACTAGAAATAGCATCTGCCCTGGAGGATATTCCTTTACAATTCACTCGGACATTCATTCCCCAATTTAGGGTGCGTGTTCGCAACTTTTTAGAATAGCATCTCCTTCCTTTGCTCCATCCCGCATGCCTCCCAGACAGAGCAGTGACCAGGCTGCCTCGGGAAAGGGATGTTCTCAATTAGGCCAAGCAAAGTCAGAACAACCCCACTGCTTGTCTGCCAGCCAGCAGATGTAGCGGTACATTATTAAGTGGAATAGATGGTGCAAAATTACTTGTTTTATGCTTTATAGTCACTAGAGGGCAAAGCAGGTCTCCATAAGGCAATCCTGCAGCCTAAAGGGAGGTCACCTGGCTCTTGCCTTTGGCTCATGAGGTTCTGGTGTGGGATCCTGTCTGCAGGGACAGAGCTAGACAGTCTCAGCCTGACTGCTGAACTTAACTTAGCATGGCTTAGAGAACTACTGGGTTGCCCCAGGTTTGGGACATAGTCAAGTTTGTCCAGAGACAGCAATTCTTGTGTATTTCTGGGTTTGGAAACAAATTTTGGCATCTTTGTTCTTCTTTTGCTGATGTAAATGTATCTTATAAGGTCAGGGCAAGGGTCCTTGTAGCCCAGCAACTATCCAGCCGTGCACCTCACTAATAGGAGATGCCAAGGGGAAAAATACCTTGAGCTGTTTTCTCCAGAATATCCTCCCAGCCAACTGTGGCCTGCAGCTCAGATAATTCAAGAGGCAGATCTGGGACCTTTGTAAGATAACATGTAGGGTTTTTTTTCTTGAATTTTTATGATTGCTCTTTGCATCCTGGTAGCCCCTGGGGAACTACAGTGCTCTTGCACAGAAGCCTCAGAGTTTACTTGGGCATTGTGTGGAAAAAATACCTCCTTTTGTTTCTCTTGAATGTGCTACTTGGTTGCTTCATACCATGTCCCCCCCATGTTGATATCAGAGGCAGCAAGCTGAAGTGGCCTTCTCATCCTCAGCAAGCCCTTAGTGAGTTAAAGTAGCTCTGCCATGTTCTCACCTATTTGTTTCTCTTCCGGGATGAAAATCCCTGATGTATGTGGTGGTTTGAACGTTCACAAAGTCGTTCATCCTGCATGGCAGATCAGGAACCATCTCTTGAAGTCAGTGTGAAGCTAACCAGGCAACAGTTGACTGTGAAAGCAGAGGAAGACACTGGGAGAGTGAAACCTGGAGATGACAACTCCAGGACAATAGAATATTGTTCTTGGCATGGCTGCATCCTCAATGTACTGGGAACCCACCTAAGCTAGGACAATAAAAGGTGCCAATGAAACCTTAACTGTCACACATGTAGGAGCTTATTGGAAAATCAAAAAAAATGATAAAGCCTATGGGTTGAGATAAAGACAGTTTAATAAAACAGTAGAGGAAAAAAGGTAATAATAATAGAATATACAAAACAAATGATGTGCAATGCAATTGCTCATCCCCCTGCTGACCAATGCCCAGCCTTTCCTGAGCAGCAATTGCTCTTCCCCCTGAGCTAACTCCCCCCAAGAATGGTGCCATATGGTCTGGAATAGCCCTTGGGCCAGTTGGGGTCAGCTGTCCTGGCTGTGCCCCCTCCCAGCTTCTTGTGCCCCTGGCAGAGCAGAGGAAGCTGAAAAGTCCTTGGCTGGTGTGTTATTAACATTATTCATCAGTGTGTTATTAACGTTATTCTCATACTAAATCCAAAACACAGCACTATGCCAGCTACTAGGAAGAAAATTAACTCTATCCCAGGTGAAACCAGGACACTGGCAGAAATGGTTTGGCTGTTGGCAGGTGTACCTGGTGCCACGGAGGTGAGCCCTGGATGGAAAGGGCCTGCACTGGGCTGACAAGGGATTTCATGTGAGCAGCAGAGTTTCCCTTTCCAGAGTGCCAGCAGATATCTTCCTGCATGGGAAAGGCTTTTCAGTCTGTGGGGCTTTACTCTGAGATGGCAAATCAGCTCATAAATAGCACCTCAGGCAAGTCAGTACACCCAACCCTGAGCCAAGATCAACAAAGACTGTGCTCAGGCCTTGCTACCGAGAAATTATAATTGCTTTTTGAGTTGTGCAAATGTCCCACATAGAGACATTTAGATTAGATCTTTTATTACCTTGAAATTGCTGAAATGAGCAGGGTGCATGTAATGGTCAGGGAGGTTTATGGCAATCCAGAGGAGGTTGGAAAGGCCAGGACTTTCCAGTCAACGGGATCATGGATTTTCACCAGCGGGCATGCAGCTCAAATGTGCACTCTCAGCAGAGACTGACGGACTGTCTGTGGGCAGCCTAAACAGCGCAGAGCGGGGCCAGAGCATGCAGCGGTTGCTGAGCCACTAGCCAGAGCTACTCTGCTTTTAGGAAACACCAACTCTCCCAGCTCACACTGAGAGTCCCAGGAAAGTCAATGGGAAGATGTATTTTATTTTGATGTATCTACATTTGACCTTTCTGCAGGAAGGACAAGGATCTAAAGCTACATTTTTTTACTTTTACCCATTTAAAATGAAGCATCTGAATGCCTCATCCGGACTTTTTGATTGCTAAGCAGCCACAGCTCACACTGAGCACAGGGATAATTGTAAGTTCTCATCACTTCTGGAAAATGGGCCATTAAATAGGTCATTAAGTATAGCGTTAGCTGCCTCATTTCAGCCACCCAGGCTGAAGAAATTTGGCTGTTGAAAGGCAAACAGAGGCATGGATTTGCTCTGGGTGCAGACCGGCTGGCTGTGCTGTTGTTTCCTGCTGCACCGCAACAGCACAGGCAACCTGGGAGCTTTCAAACACATGCCACGAAGTCCACGCTGGCATTTAAATAATCCACCTTCTCAGGGGGAATCAAACCTTTCCTGAAACCATGTTTCCAGAACACAGAGGAGATCCACAGCCCCACAGGACCTCTGAAAGTGGCAGTCAGAGTTTTACATTTTTAGATCATTGACTCGTGCCTGGTTCAGGTCATTCAAACAGTGGCTCTTGGTATCCTGCTGTGAAATGAGCTGACTGTTTTCTCCTTTGGAGCCTGTCTGTCCACAGGAGAAGGACCCTGGTTCCCCATATAAGTGGTCTCCTGTGAACATGAGAATGGCCATACCGACTCAGTCCAAAGGTCCATCTACCCTGATGTGCTGTCTCCAGCAGTGTGAAAAGCAATCCACAGGAAAATGTGTAAGAACTTGGCAAGGACATATGACTCTCCCAAATCTAACAAATAGTTGGATTTGCTGCTCAGGAACTGCCAGAACCAGAAGGAGTTTCTCTGTCTTTTGTAACTCAATGCATTTCTTTTCCAGGAAGCTTCTCTAGCCTCCTTGGTCTCATGTAGGTTTGTAGCATCCACAGCATCCTTAGATGGGGATAAGCTGAATGAAACTGAGGAGTGAATTAGAGAGAATGGATATGAGGAACAGTTGGAAGCAGCATGAGAAAGCAAGCCAGCTCTCTTCTGGCTCGATTTCTCTTTGATGCCACTGTAAGGAGGCCTTTTCCCAACATGCTGAGTCTTTGCCACAGCTTTGGATTTACTCAACCAGTTTGTGAAGAATCAGGAGCTTATGGAAAAATTGTATTAGTGAGGTATTCAGCATGAATGTGAGCAAATTAAGCCAACTGTGGGATTATGGGATGACCCCACCCAAACCCACATGTGTTCTATAGGTCCCGGAAACAAAACTGAGGGCTCAAATAGCATCATTGTACTACAGTGAGCTCTTTTTTGAAACATTTAATGATAAATGTTTAAACAGCTGCCTCATAGGATTCAGGGAAGGAGAGCAGTAAGGTATTGTCTTGTATTAAAGCCACAACTGGACCTTGGCCAGAGCTGAAGAATTTGTAGGTGACCTGAGTACATTTTTCATGCATTTTGCTGAATCCCCTGCATGGCGTAACTTTCTCTGTGGGAGATTTAGCCAAACAGTGTGAAGAAAAGAAAGAAATGTGGACAAACCAGCTTCTGTGATTTACTGCCTCAAAGCCATTCATTAGAAATTGTCCCAGCTGGTCATAAACTACATATTTCCTACTTCAGTGGAGGGGAAGAAGGGTACTGGATGCACATTTTGCCCAGATAGAGATCTCTATTCTTTAATTTATCTCACACACTTAAGACAAATGAATAGTAGTGTTGATCTTATCCTATGCTTAATTTCTTGTTTATTTTTCTTTTCTTAGTCCTCCCCCCCCCCGCTTCCTTCCACTCCCTCTGAGGTCAGGTGAGATTTACAGAAAGAGAAATAGGCCCATCCCTTATTCAGCAAGATGGGAAGTTTCTTGCATTAGCTTTATATGCAGCTGAAGGGTTGATAAAACTCATAAATCAACAACCTTGGAGATCAAGGCAGAGCAAACCTTACTCATCTCGTATCCTTAGTAACCTTTATGCCTCATCTGGTGTGATCCTAGAGAATACAAACACTTGAGGAATATTGAGTCCTTATTTTTTTCTCTTAGCACTGCTAACTCTGATTTTCTTCCTAAATCTGGATGGAGATTACAGATTCATTAGTTAAAACTATTGTGAAGACCTAAGTGTGTGTCTGCATTAGTGTTTCTGTTCAGATCAGGAGCTCATTTCGGAAGTAGATTGGTCTGCATTGTGGTGCCATCTTAAGGATGCTTGAATTAGTGTCCCCTTGGAGGAAACTTATCTGGAATACATGCTCCCCTAATCCATTCCACTCACTACTGGGAAATTAATTGCTAGGACCAGACTGTGGATGGCATGAATTAAAAAAAAAATCCAACCAACCAAACAAACACACCCCACCCCACCCCCCCAAAACCAATCCAACCATGATATGCATTTACTGTGGGTGTCAAGTCCTCAACAAAAATTTTCCTGGTCCATGGCTCTGCTCCTCATAGTCCATCCTACTTGTTAATGCAGATGTAGTCTTAGAAAATCCACAGATGATCCTCAGTGAATTTGAAGGCTTCATGGCTAAGCAATTTCAGCATAAACCACAAAGTAACAGTAAGAAATTAAATGAGTCAGAGGCCAGGTGTGTTGTGTGTCACCTGCCTGCCCGCAAGACATGCGAAATGCAGCTTTTTCTGTTGTGAGAGATAGGAATTGTTTGATGGACCTGTTTGTGCCATGGGACTTCAAAAGCAGCTTTGCATTGTACGAAATTTCATCCCAAAACATTTTCCACACATCCAGAAAACCATTTATCATGAAAGCATTTATCCTTGGGGTGCAATCCTGCCCACCTGCAGCACCAGCACCCCAGCACTGCCAATGGCTTGTCCTTCAGCCTCAGGGCCAACAACCCAGCGAGCATCGCACAAGTGCAAATCACCACATCTCTTCACCTCTGCTGCCCCTTCAGACGACTGTAATTAAATCCTTTATTCGTCAGAGCTGCCGAATGTACCATACCTGTAGTGCTATGGGGCAGAGGGGTGCAGCACGAAGGAGGCTGTGCTGTTGGGAGTAGGATTAAGCATTCCTTGCCATTGCATCTGGATGTCTGTGCACCAGCCTTGCACTCTCACCTGAGTGTACAGACTTTTCTTTTTTCAAAGAAAAATCGACTGAGACTGATTCTCTTGAGGAGAGAAGAGAAAGCGAGTGAGACAGGCTGGCACACGTCTGATCCTCGCGAAGCTGCTGCGCAGGCTGGTGGAGAGGTAGCGACGGTCATGCAGCGTGTTCTGCTCCAAGCTGAGTCAGAGGATGTGGAGGTAAAATAGCAGATGCTACCTCTGCCACCTTACCACCCGCAACGATTAAATATCCTCCAGAAGTGAGGTAGGGGATCATCTTGTTCAAGTGTTGGCAAGATCTCTGGGTTTACAGTGGCACATTGTGAAAGGTTTCTTGGTTTATTCCTTGGGACTTTTCATAAAACTACTGAACAAACTTATTGCACGCTCTCTCTCTCTCTCTCTCTGACACATGCACACAGGTGCTAACAGCCCACCTGATGTCAACCACCATTTCAGTAATGAGAGAGAATCACTTTATCCTCAAATTTTTACCCACAAGCAACACAATCAGTATGAATACTTAGAAGGACATTCATGGCGGTGCTGAAAATCAGAACAAAATTTGATGTCTAGCTCTACTATACATCTTTTCCTTAAAATATTTTATAATTCAAAAAAGTAGGTGAGTTCTGGAAAAGGTCAACTGTTCTGATCTTTTGCCAAAAAAAACTTTGGCTGAAAGTTTGCTTTCAGTTAAGATATGTCACTTCTTCAATAATCCAAAGTTTTAAATGTTCTCTTTGCAGGACTTCTAAGGCAAATAGGGGTAATTAAAATGTAAAGCATTGTTAACAACTCTTACAAAATAATATCCTACTAGATCTTGTTCTACTTAATTTTTGCATCTGTGAGGCCTGATACATTGAAGTGCTGTGCCATAAGCACCCAAGAAACCTGTGGCCTACCCACTCTGGTGTAACCTGCAGATGCCCATGTGTGCAACTGTAGTTGTTTTTTGGCAGATGTCTGACTTTGAGGATCTGTCCTTCTCCAGAAAATCTCAGTAGAAGCCTTGCCTGCCTCTTGCCTATCCTTTTCCCAGGCCTTTGAGGACACAGATTTCATGGAAGGAAAACTGATGCAGAGAGAATTGATCAGCCAACCTTCCTTACAGACATGAGATCTGCATGTGGAAATTCGTTACAAGCACAGACCTTGAAACTCAATGTGCAGCCTTGGGATTTAAAGACTTATTTGAACTTAGCAAAAATAAGTGACTCAGTGAATATGAATAGTCACGGCCTCTGTTTTGCAGCTTACGTACGGCTTCTGCAAACACTGTGGTTTATAATTGACTGAGAGGAGAAATACACCTTGCAACACCCACAGCTTCTGCAGCCTGGGTAGTTTCCAAATGGGGTTTCCCACCTGAGCACCTCACTGATCTGTTTTTATCTTGTGGACATGTTACAGCACCCTGCCAGCCATGATTTCCTTTACCTAACAGGTGCTGGTGGCACTTTATTTTGCAAATGAGGCATTTCATGAACTATCATGAGAATAAAGAACTACTACAGCTGAGGGGGGGTGAAATGGAAAGAAAGGGAGAGAGGGCAAAGAATGACTTTGTAGACAAATCCTCCGCACTATTGAATCTTTGCTGGCACAGGAAAAAAACCCAAACATCAGAAAAGTCATGCTTCAATTCTCCACTGTTGTGTTGTCTTTTCCTTTTTCTTTTGCTAGTTCAAAATACCTACAAGTATGCTGCCCTCCTTGAAACAGCCTCCTTGAAAATTACGTGTACCTTTCAAAGACTATGTACAGTATAACTCTTTGTGTTTGGCTTGGATAAATATTTGTTGGGTGGAAAAGATAAAGGAATTTGAGTAGCTGATAGTAAGCAAAGGTTCCACCACTGGCTGGTCAAAACACATTGAAAGTAAGGACAGGTCTTGACCATGTTGGGCAGAAGTTGCATCTTGTGACCTTAGAAGAAAATTGGAGCTCTTGACAGGGCATTGCAAAATCAAACATCCCCAAGACCTGTCAGACACACATCCAGAGATGCGTAAGTTCACACTTGTGTGACCATGCCATGGAGAAGACAGTGAGGACTGGTTGCCTCAGCATCTGTCCCCGGGCCTGGGCAGGGTCCTGAGCTCCCTGTGGCACAGCTGTACTGCTGGTAAGGCTGTTATTAGCTGGTTTGAAGTGTGCTGTATCTACATGTGGAGCAGCAGCAAAAGTATCTTATGTTATCTGATAATATCCCCCTTGGGTTCCCCCTGCTTTGACCTCTTCATCCTCTAAAAACCTCTGCAAGTCAGAAAAAAGCTAGTATCCCATGGGTACCAACAGGGACCCCAGGCCCAGAGAGGGAGAACTGGAGACTGCTCAAATATTGCTGCCAGATTGTGTTACAAGGTGCTCCACAAAATCCACAGGAGTTACCACTGATGAAAGAACAAGAGGTTTTTTTTCCTTCCAAACTTGGCAACTTGCTATTAAGTCCCTTTTTCTTTCTTGGTTCCCCATTTGAGCCCAATGCTTCCAGAATAGGACTTCTGATGAACTGGCCCCCGCAGTTGACATGCTCTACCTGCAATATGTTCCTCAGGCTAATCAGGGAGGCCAGCTGATTTGGATCACCTTTTGTTTGCTGAGCAGCGTACAGATGAGACGATTAGCTCAAATAAGTGGGTAGGACTCAACTTTCTTAGTATATATTTGTTCTGTCCTCATTTCTTTTCATTTGGTCTCAGGTGCCAAAGCGCGTTACCATGATGATGAATATACAAAGGTCTTGGAAAATTAAAATTAAATATGTGTATTTTTTGTAAGTTGAGACATCGTATAAAAGGGAACTGTAAGTCTAGTGCAAATAGCTATCAACCTACTTATGTTTGTTTTTCAGTCCAATTGCCTAAGTGTGCCGTGCTTCATGTTTTAAAATAATACTTGAGCTGAGCTGGTGCCAGGCTGCATCTTGCTTCTCTGAAGATACCTAAGCAGCACGTACTCAGCTAAGGAGAACAGGGCAGGCCCTTAAGTCTGGTGTTGTCCAAAGCTTTGATGCACCACTCTGCCACTTCACAGCTGGGCCAGGGGTGAAACACATCAGGATTTAGTGTCTTGCTTGGGCACTAAACAGACCAACAGGAAAGCTTTGCCATACTTTTGTCAGGGTTTTGGTTTTTTTTTTTTTTTTATTATTTCCAAACTGCCGTAATTCCCTGTGGTTTAGCAATTGCCTGGGCATATTTTGGAGTTAGCTTGATAAACTTGGTTTTGCTTGAGCCAGAACTTGAATTCTTCCATCTACATTCAGAAAAGATGGAAGACTTTCCCTAACTAGGTTTATTTGAAGGCTCAGCTTCACGCAACCCCCTAAAAGAAGCTCAATTTTATACACGTAAACAGGTACCTCAGCTTGAAATAATTTCTAGGAAATGTTAATTTCTCACGATTTGTGTGACTTTCAGCATAGAGAAGTCTGAAAGTTCTCCAGTTTTTGACTGATTTTGGCCTGAAGCTGTCTCACAGCAGAATTGAATGTCTTGGGAGGTCATAATTTCAGCATATTTTGAATTCCAGACTAAAAACAAATGTGACTTCCCTTGAAACAAGTAAAAAACCCAATTATTATTCCATTTTGAAAGATGACTTGGAAATAAAAAAATGGAAGTGTTGAATTTAAGAAGTGTTTTAATGGTTTAGAAAAACATCATTCTGTTTTTTGCTTTACTACACTGCTTTTTCATTTAGATGAAAACAATGTTTTGGTTGACAAGCAGTTCTGTTAAAATCTCCCTTCTAGCTGTCTTTGTGCTCCTCTCCTGTATAAGATATGCTCAGCAAAAGTTACAGGAACAAGATCAAAACCATCACCTTGATCTGGGCAGGCAGAGCCTGTATCCTGGGTCCATAGTCTGCAAGATGTGCTGCTCCTGGCATCAGGTTGCTCCTTTCTTTGGCACCCATTACCAAGAGCTGCCTGTTGACACAAGAATAGCGGTTTTCCTGCCCAGGCACCTCTGAGGCAAGGTATTCATTGCTTGCTTCCATGGGGAATGAATCACAGAATCACAGAACGGTTGGGGAATAGAGGAACTAGAGGAAGAGATGGCCAATGAAATAAAAAATGCCAAGTTCAAAACCACTTAAAACTATGTTTTCCATTCCAGGTACAATCAGCCTGGGAATTCAGTGCTATGTGATGCCATTGTGGTCAAAAATATCACAAGATGCGTAAAAAGTCTTGGACTTGTGATGAATGTGTAAGTATCTCTGAGTGTGTACATACACACGTATCTCCAGAGTTATCACAAGTCACTCTGATATATTTGCACATAATATTAAACCTTCTGCCACTGCGTTTGTGCCACAAAGATATTTAGACCCTAATCTGTACTTAGGATTGAAGTTCCCATTGAAATCTAGAAGCCTAATAGGCTGGTTTCCAAATCCTTCTGTTATCCTGCTACGCTGTGTGCATCATTCCAGCTCAGTTAACCTGACCTGAGTGCTGCAGCCCCAAGCAGTGGTCTGCTGAGCCAGTCTCAGTGCTCTTGGAGATGAAAATGTGTAAGCAAAAAACCTGGCCCACCTGGTGGCTCATATTTGGGTGGAGGAGAGCCAGGCTGCCTAACCTGGCACCATGCCCATAAGGCAGCAGGTTCCAGTGGGGTTCAGGCACCTGGGACTTGCCAAGGATTGTATGAGCATGTCCCCGTTGCAAGTTTCGAAGCCATTGGGAAGCAGCGAGTCAGTGGAGAGAGCAGAAAACAATCTGATAAATCCTTTGTTAAAGGCTTGTTCCAGTTCTAATTAATCACATTCAATAACAATTCAATTAGTGCCATGAGTTAAAAATTACCAAGTTAGCTGCATATACTCAGATGGACACATTCAGGGCTGAGACAAAAATAGGCTGGCAGAAATGAGAGGCATTGAATAAGCCAATGATCTCCTGGGACATTTCTGGAAATTGTTCATGGCTATTTTCCATGTCCTCATTCTCCAAATGTTCTACTACAGCTTTCCTTCTCTGACCTAGGCCCTCTGTGGCATTTCTCCCACAGATTATGGGTATGAGTGCGGGAATGTGGTTAGGCAAGCCGACTGGAGCCTCTCTGGGAAATTCAGTCCCACTCTGTTGAGAGCTCTCTGTGCATATAACAAAAAGACACACACTGGGGAAGCCCTGGGAAGACAAATACAGACAAAACAGCAAGCAAAAGGAATATAATTAAAGAGGACCTGTCTCTGAGAGCCAGTAGTCCCGGCAGTTCAGCTGTCAGCCCTCAGGCTGCTGGGTACTACACTCACGTTTATCGATAGGAAATACACTGTACAGCATCTTCCCTCTGACTTCTCCTATAAGCCATTTCTTTATGTAGTTTAGCTTTTACAGCTCTTGGAATGTAGTCTCTGCTTATATTGTATCAAATACAACAGGGTGCTGACTTGGCTTTTTGGCTGGTAAAATAGGAGGTCAAGTGAAAGTCATTATCCCATGCTTTAGAGCATTAAAAAAATTAGTGATATGAGTATACTGAAGGAGCAGAGAAATTCTTTTACCAAGGGGAAACAAGAAACACCAGACTAAAAATTTTCAGTGATTCTTTTAATAAGAAAATAAAGATTAAACAATGGAAATCATCTTCTGCAAGCCAGGTCCATACTCTGCCCTGCATCTCTGAGGTGAAATGGCTTTTGGTTGCTTTGCCAGGGATTTATTCCTCCTTTTTCCACTTTTTAAGTTCTGTTGGGCTATGCCAGAGGATATGTTGCACTGGAGGAAAAGGGAGCACAATCAGAATATCATGGAAATCTGAATTGTTATGTACACACATACACACACATGCCCTAAGATATCTATGCCAGCACACCAGCAATGTGTCATTGCTGTCTCTGTATGTATCAAGCTGGTGGAGGTACAGATCCTGCCCCACTTGAAAGCTGACCTGTGGAGGAGATTCCCCAAAAGCTGAGGGTGTTGCTGAACATTTCTTCTTGGCTTGCAGAGTCGGTTTTGCTTTGCTCTGGCAGTGCCGTCATGAAGATTCTTCCCTCAGGTTCCAACGTTTCTTTTGACTTCCAGAATCAAGAGCACTGGTTTGTTTCAAAACAAACTTGTTTCGCCTCTACATGAACTCAAATTTCACTGCTCAAACCATATCTAACTGGAGTGTAGACAGAGTGACCTTTGCACCCAGTGTGTCTCTACGTGGCACCTCCTCAGCGAGTCAGAATATTGACCTCTACTCTCATTGTACATTGAAAAGTATGAACAAAGTCCAGTTGAAATCAACCAGCACAATATATGCCATGTTGGGTAAGTGATTTGGAGATAAAATTAATCAGAGCTGTTTTCCCATATGTCACTAACTGAGAGACAGCTGGAGCAGTGCTAGTGATGTGGCTAACAGGCAACATGGGTGTAACTACTGGAACGGGGACTCTAGAGAAGAAAGCAGTGGCAAAATAAACCCCTAACCCAGCAGCCAGATGAGTGGTGGGAATGATTTCTTCAGCACACAGTGTTCCTGTGTCTCCCAGCACAGTAGATGCTGATGTGCTGTTGCATGATGATTCAAAGTCCACTCAAATCATGGGAAAAGAGCTTTCTATTAATTTCTTCAAGCTTTCTACTTGTCTTATAGAGGCAACTGCTTACTTGCTCAAGCCACAGCTGCATAAGCCTCTCTCTAGGATGGACTAATATGCTAAGGGATGGATAACAGGCAAGCAGGAGGCTGCAGAAACTCTCAAGGATCCCAGAGTAATTTCATCACTTTCTTCTAGTAGCTAGTGGCACTGGTGACAAACGTGCGATCACAGCCTTTAAGGTGATGCTTCTACACATGGGTTGGGGCCCTGACAGCACTAATAGCTTTTAATTGCCCTGATCAACCTCACTTGGGACCTCCACTTACAGCCCTTGCTCATTGGCCCAGGGATTGTATTTAAGCTCACGCTGGGGCCTTGAGCTCTGGTTTGAGTTGTGCTGTAGGAGGGTGCTGGTTTACAGTTTGGCTATGCTCTTTCCTGGCAATGAACCCTGTTGATCCAGACCCGAATGCATAGATTGACTTTTCAACCTCACCCTGGATATGCCTTGTCACTGTGGACCTGCCTGGCCACTGCTGGATCTGACCTGTGGATTGGTTTCATGGTTTGACATCAAACCTGCCTCATGACTGTGGATTTCTCTAGTGATCTGGATTCCCAGCTGGACCTGGCTGATTTCTGTGGCCTGCCTTGCTTGGGTGTTGTGGATGGGGTCCTGGCAGCCCCTGTGCTGCCAGTCAGTCCTTGCAAATACGTTTGATACCTCGGATGCAGAAGATCTCTATGCAGTAGCTGAAGTTCTTATATCTACTGTTTTAGCCATGGAATTATCCAGGCAGTCTTCAAAGCGGGTAAGTGTATTAAAGACGTGCCTTTAACTTCAAGGCTTCCTCTCTGTTGTGACAAAAGAGGTTAAGGCACACACCACTCCTGCACCCCACTGCAGACTTTGCTTTGAGAAGGAATAGCTGCAGCTGCATCTTCTCAGCTACTACCTCCTCTACATGCTCCTTAGCAGGGAGTAGTGCAGGAATCTGGACCTTGACAGGACTTTGCATTTGCTAAAGCTAGTCTTGGCAGAGGGAGGATCAGGTCTGTGCTCCTTGCAGATGTCCGTAGTACATGAATAGGGTTAACCAAGATCCCACAGCATGCCAAGATTGCAAACTCTTTTTGGCAAGGACTATCTTTTTAGTGCGGATGGAGCACCTACCTTTGTGTGGTGTTAGTCACATTTCCAGGTGCTGCTGTAATGTAAACACTTACTAGAGTAATATCCAAGATTGTTTTTGCTTTCCTAAGCTCGCATACTAGAGAGGGCTGGAATTCAGGAGTTGCCAATAATAGGCAACACTGTTGTCACTGGCAGTATGTAAAGGTGGGTGAGGTATGTTGGCAGATAGCAGATATGCTTGCTCTTGGGCATAAATAGCTAGGACTGATTGTGTGAATGCCTTGAGAATTATTTAACCCTCAGCACCTGTCCTGCTTGTTGAAAATACTTAGAACTGTTCATTAGTTCAGGAGGAACTTGCTCCCTTCACTGTGATTATTAATGTTTTTCAAACCTAGCCTTCACCTTGGCTAGGTTGAGCTAACAAATGTTGGTGATAGGTTAAACTGTTTGGTGGGTTTTGGGAATCTGTTTTCATGACTAGTGCTGGGAGGGCAAAGGGAGCTGGTGGATTTGAAGCAAACCATAACTCCCCCCCCAAATCATTTCAGGACTATCAAGTTCAGTGAATTAATACTGGGCAAGGTTGTGCCAGTGGGGACCATGATAGCCACCATACTTGACAAAACGTTTGTAGAGCACCTGGGACAGTAGGGCCATGATCTCACCTGACATGGCTTTGGCCTGACTACACGCAATATTAGCACAGCCTTTCAGGAGCTGCCTGTATCCAGCACTAAAATGTCATCACGTTTTCTAACAGCAAGCTCTGAGACAAGGAATGATGTGCTCCCCGGATGACTTTGTTTTTCTTTGCAACTTCCAGTTTTCATCTCAGACCTAGAAACTTAACCTGGTTTTGGAGAGAAAGCAGTGTCCTTTGCTTTCTGCCCCTGTCTAGTATAATTTCTCTCCAACTCTTGCACATGGCAGGCAGCCTTTTGAGGCTGTTCAGCATTAGTAAAGTAGTGCTCGTGCAGCTGAAAAATGGACAGCTCTGGCATTCAGGTTTTGAAGTGGAAATCTGTTCCTTGACTACTCCTCCTCCTGAGGAAGAGCCTCAGATCAATTTGATGTGCAAGCAGATAAAGTAATAGGTATTTTGTAGTAGCATAAGTACCTGTGCTGTTTAAAGAATGCTCAGTATGTTATGCATAAGGGACTTCCAGCTCTGTTTACATACAAGCTGTCAAATATCTTTCACAATAGAATTAAAATATTCTATTTGTATTCTATATATACTGACCACAATATAGACATACATATGACCCTGAAAATGTGCTTACTTTTAGTTACAGATGTTTTCCTATTGATGTAAATGGCACCGTTTGGATGAATAAACATTTGCAAGATCAAACGCTATGTGCATGTGTGTGTATATATGTACAAAAGTATGTGTAGTGTAAGTTTTTGCTATCAGTCTCAATCAGAAATATAGGGACCAAGAACTTCTGATAAATGTGATATGGGGAAGAGAAACGAAAATGTCATGGTCTTGATCACAGCCTCCCAGTATTAGGAACTGTGCTTGAGCAATGAATGGTATAAGGAATTCTGACTCCAAAACCTACCTATAACACTTCTAAACCAACCCAAGCAAGCCTTCCTCCAAAAAACCCAGTAAAAGTGGACTTCATGTCTTATTTGAAGATGTTTTTAGCATTTGTGTTAATTCCAGCGGGGGAAAAAATAATGGTGGAGTGGGAACAGAACACAATAATTGCAGGACATGTTGGCCAAGTTTCTAGTTCTTGGAAGAGCTGTGGGGTTTGAAAAACAAGTTGCTGTTTCAAAATCTATTTTTTTCATATGATTTAGATGAGTTATATCAAGAGAAAATTCCTTTGAATCAACCTATTGTGTTTTGAGACAAAACCAGAGCCTTTGCTGTGCAAACAATAGAGGCTGCAGTGCCAGCATCTCCCTTGCCTCAGCTGCCATAGTCCATGCACCACTTATGCTGCTCAACTGGAATCTGAATGCTCCTGTTTGAGTGTTCTGAATAAGCTGGTTAAAATGGTCCAAGATCAGAGAACAAGGCTGAGGGCTGCAGTCCTCAAGGGAGAGGGATGAATGCTGGATTTCAGTGTGTCCTGTTGGCATTGCTAACAGTTCACATATGGGGATCAGTGTGCTCCTTCAGGCAGTGCTTGCACAGACATCCCAGGGGATCCCAGTCTTTGATTCAGCATCAAACAGCCTAATAGCTAAATCTGTAGTGTCTGACCAAGTTGCTTTGTCAAGGAAGCCACTTTTTTTTATGAGCTGCTGCCTTACCTCTCTCTTCCCTTCCTCATTTTCTCCTGTTTCTTCTTCTGACTTGTGTTTTTCTTTCCCTCTACCCTCCCTTCCTAATCTTTATTTTTTCCTTGAACTTTTTTTACTACCTGAAAGCTGAAATTGTGCAGCATATGGGTACTTAATGCAGCCCACCTGCACACATCCAGCAGCCCCTGCACAGTCTATGTATTGTATGATTGACAACGTCAGAGTAAATGCTCTGCAACCACAAACTGCAGGTATGAGGGTTAGGCTGCTGCTGAGACATGGTGAAAACCCAAAATTGTTATATGTAATTCCTTTCCTTCGTGTGAATGTTGTTTATTTGCATAAATTCAGAGGAATCTCATGGACTTCCTCAAAGCTGCAACTGCTCCACTGGGTTAATCTCAACCACCTCAACTTGTTCTGTTTTGTGCGGCAATTTTGCCAGCACCCACTGCTGTCTGTAGGACACAGCTCTTTGGTTCCATGTGTTGTTCTTGACCTAGCACATGTGATCGCACCCAATGTTGCAAAATGTTACTAGTGGGACAGATCCAAAAATTTTAGATTTATTAAGTGCTTGGAATTTCATCTTGCAGCAATTTTGTACACAACTTATGCAGTGGAGCCTAAACCTGCGAATACAACGGAAGTCATAATTATAGTGCTAATAAATGGCATTTCATAAGCAGTCTCCTGGGAAGATGTCCTCCTGTGTATGCTGTTATGCATTTCCCCTTTATTAATTGTTGCTAATTATGTTTTCATTGTGAAGGATCCATTAACTAGCTTACCATGGCAGAGTTGAACAAGAAAAAAATATTTCACTTGCTCTGGGAGTAAGTAGAAAAAAGAGTAACTCTTGGCTGGGTCTCTCACTGCTACTTGGTCTCTTCAGTCATGTTTCTTATCACCATTTATTGGTTTTCAGGCTTAGTGGGCTGTACAGCTTGTAAAAGGAGCACAGCAGATATGATCTGTTCCTTTTCTCTAGTGCAAGTAATTCGAGGTCCAAGGATTTTTATTTAAAAAAGAAAAAGCCAGCTTTTGCTAGATATAAAAGCATACTACAGTGATGGCTAAGATGTGGTTTGAATTCTGTAACCAGTAACACTGGCTCTGAGACTTAAGCAACGGCATCAATCATAACAGATCAGACCCATTTGGGAGGTGAAGTTGCTTCCAATCCAATCTGAATACAGCCTTTGCTTCAGATACTCGTGAAGGAACCACTGCATGTTTCTACCATCCAAATAAGTAAGTTCTAACAGCATGGATCTCATCACAAACATTTGTTTTATGGGACTTGGATACCAGTGCTTATCCAGAAAAGCAGGGCCACTGAGGGGTAAAAAGTGGTGTAATTAAAGATTGAAGTCTGTATAAATATATACAGAGGCAGGCCTAATCTGATTGTGGATGCAACCTGGCTTCAACACCCCAATGGTATTCTAAAATGGTTACTGAGTAAAATAGAATCTATAAACAAATATAACTATATATTTGGATAATCCACCACTTTGTCTACTAAACAGTTTAAACAATTAAGAGGGAATCCAAAGTGAGTAGGGATTTACCAAGCTGTTTGCTTGTAAAGTAGGAATATACAATTGGATATCACTCAAATTCAAGGCTCAAAAAATAAATGAGCCTTTAAAAATATGTCATGGTAAAAGACCTTGTAATCCTGGTTTTAGCCAAGTTACATACTGAAGCCATTGCAAACCAGAGGTGAAGAGAAGCAGTCTGCAGTTCAGATTACCAGAAGAATTGGGAGAAGAGCAGCCAGGCTGAGACACTAAAGACTGTCGGTGTTGTCTCAGTTACAGGTGATGAATAACCCAGGGACTGGAGAAGACCTGGGCTTCCACTTGTTTCAACAGCAATGTGCTTTGCTAGGCAAAAATATATCCAGAAGTGGGGACTTAAAGAAGAGTGGTTTGGTCTGCATGAGCAGCCCCCTCGCTGCCTGCGTGTGGTGGTGCTTCAGAGGAAGGGCTCTCCTGAACCATCTCCAGAGAGCGCAGGCAAAATGGGGCCGTGCAAAGAGTGTCTGAGAAAGCATGAGCGACATGTCCATGTTGTGCTGCTCTGAGGAGGACTTACAGACCATCCCAGTGCACCTGCAGCAGCTCCCTGGCACTGTCCCACTCCTTGACTCAGGTGTATTTTTGCAAGAGCAGCAGGAAACTTGACTTTTGCAAATACCTACTGCTGTGGTGTTTGTGGTTTTCCTCCTTTATTCTACTATATTTTTGTTCTCTCTGGTTAAACTTATTTATGTTCATTGCTCTTTTCTTGTTCTGTTTTAAATTCACAGTTAAACCCTCCAGCTTGTTTAACTAAAGGCTAAAGGGAGCAGAGCTTGGGGATTGGCCAAAAATTGTCCAAATTACTATAGATTCAAGAGGTGTGACGTGCAAATATTCAACTGCTTCCCCATTGTGGTGTGACTCACGGCCACAGGGCAGGGGCTCCCCAGCAAAGGTGTAGGCAAGTATAGGGCATCCAGACTTCTCCTTTGCCCTCCAGTCTTCAGGGAGATCTGGGGAAAAGCTCTGTGGACTTGACTCATTTTCTGGAAATCTGGAGGATTTTTTGTGTGTTTAAATGAGCTGCAGGTGAAGCTGCTTGGGATGCTGTATTCAAGATGGAAAATACTGGGAAGACTGATTTTGAGCAATGCTCTTCTCCAACGATACAAAGAAAACTGTTCTCAGCTTAGGCAAAGGAGCATTCCTTTGTGCAGATGACTCTAAAAGCAGGAAGGTCCAAGGAGATGGAGAGTTACTTCCCACCCAGGTCTTTCAGACTGATAGTGAACACAACTTGTTCTATCTCTGCCTATTTGGTGCATAAACATAGATTGCCAGGTTGACCAGGGCTGCAGCTCTGAATATTGGGGCAACAGGTCCCAATGTCAGATCACCACAAGCTGTGTGATGCATATATTTCAAGCCTATTTTGCATCCAGACCGGAATTATATGGTGTGTTAATGCAAGGATTTTTCACTGAATGTAGATTTTCAGTGTGTGTTAGCCTGGCCCCAAAGATTGAAGTTTGCTTGAGGATATTGGTTTGGAAGACTGCAACTACAGAGTGATTTTTAAAGGCTCTTTTGCCTTTATTAAGCATGATGATGGTGTTGAAATGATTGGTAACCGTTTTAATATAACTAAAGTATAGGAAAACTTGGAATATAAATGCCATTTAAGAAACAGGTTTCAGTGAGCTTTGCTTTCAAACACCTTCAAATTTACAATTTTTCAATGAATCACTTTTCTGAGCAGCTGTTACAGATGGGTAGTGAATCCAGAACAGTTGGTTTCATACCCTTCCTGCACACTAGCACATTGCTCAGCCAAACCAGAGTTGTACTCATGACCCATCTTGCATCTCTGCGCCCTGTGCTGCAGTTTGATTTAGCATGAAAATACACTACACCACTCTGACCAGAAGATGGCAATGAGAAATGAGGTTTTAAATGTTATACTTTATTTCTTTACCAAGCATTGTGCAGTAATGCTTCAAGCTTATCACAGTTTATATGCCAAAGCCTTTCAAACAGGGATTTTTGAATAATTAAAAAAAAAAAAAAGTGGCTTCACCTCTACAGAGATGAGCTATTGGTGGCTGTGTCTGAGGACATCCAGCAGTAGGGAATGCAGGAGGTGGTTTAAGACCAATCTTCTCATAACTGCTTTTTCATAGCTGGTTTCCATGGACTGCATAGCGGTTGAAACCTCCAGAAATGTTCAGCAGTTGAACTTGAAGGACCTCAGTGCATTGAAGGACCTTGAAGCTTCGCTGGAGTGCTGGGCTCCCAGTGTACCCACTCCCTCAGGGCTTTAGCTGAGCATTTGCTGGATGTTTTTCATAGTGCAGGGGGGAGTTGTTAGAAAATTTTGATTTCTCATTTCTCACATTCCGTAGGAAGGTAGAAATTTTAACACAAGGTTCATTGTCAGAGGTCCCTCAGCACAAGTGAAAACAAAGGTGTGTGGCCACCCTTCAGGAGCTGTAGCATGGGAGAGCTACGGCTCACCTGCCCTGGGGACATGAGGGTGTTGCTCCCTGTGTGGCTCTGAAGCTGGTGTGCAGCTCTGATATCAGTAGATGTAACCCCCGGATCACTTTGTGCTGCGTTTCTTTTGTTTTTACTCTCACCTCTGGAAAGCCCTTGATTCTTGGCGCACAATGGGAAACTTCTGGGAATCTTCAAAGCTGTTTCCCGCCAAGCTCTTGCTGTAGTTTTTAATCGCACCAACTCCTAATATACACTGGGAGTAGCACAACGGAGTTGGCAGAGGCACACACACACAGTGGCAGATGAGGAAATCTCTCTCCTTCAGTATTTCTGTGCTTGACTGCAAACACAGTGTGTATCCTGTACATAGGTATGCTGTATGGGTTTTACTAGCAGGGAGTATCTTAAAACTGAGCATTTCCTCTGGCCAGAGTTATCAGCTCTTTCAAACTTCCCCTCAAACAGGAAACAAAAATTATAAAAAAAAAAAGTGTTTGGAATCTGTGCAAAGTCGCCTTTGCCAATCCTCAGAAAGTGAGATCTGTTTCCAGCAGAATGGACAGCAGGAGACAGCCTGAGCACCAAAGAGATCAGACAGTGGAAGAGAAGTAATGTGACCAAGGGGAGCAGGTCAGGAGTTAGCATCAGGACTAGATAAGGCTGAGAGCTTGCCTTATCGCCTAACCCATGCCAATTCCTTCAGGTGGTATCCCTTGAGATAAGGACCTCATACTCCACCATTTCACAGTCTTGCTGAGGCCGTTCTTTGATCCTTCCTTACCCACATAAGCTGGCTGTAGCTCCTGGACCTGCTGTTCTGCATCTCATTTTTGGGGGGAGGACAGCATTTGAGGCTCTCCCTGTAGGGTATGGAGGCAAGTCTGTGAGGTATGGTGTGAATAGTGATGGCATTTTGTGTGCCAGTGATTTAGTCTAGTTTCCTTGTTTGTACTCATTTCAGCTGTTATAATGAAGAATCTCCAGTATATTCCGCTGTTTTTTAACAATTTGACCACACCTAGTGTCAACAAGGAAACAGCTTTCAAAGGCTGTCAATGAGCAGGTCCAGAATAACACAACTAAGGCACATGCCTCTACAAGTGCCCCTAGCCCACTTTGTTTGGCTTTCCTTGGTTTTGAGTTAACCTGGCACTGCCATCCACCTTCTCTATGGGCTGATGATCACAACTCTATCATTTTATAAACTGCATACATGGAAGTATACGGGTGCATCATTTTCTCTGCTTGTTCTTGTCATTTGCCAGAGCTGCAAATCAGCTTTTTTGGGTTTTTTTTTAGGGACAGTCTGCAGAGTCTATGTCCTCAGTGGGAAAATTTTGGTTAAATAGCCCAAGTTGGTTTGTTTCTTTCATGGGATGTATTCTGACATCCTGATTCACACTGAGGTGGGTTTGACTGCAGTGGCATATGACAGGATGCAGCACAAAGGGTTCATTCTCCTCTGTTGCTCCAGGTTGAATCCTGATTTTTTGGAATTATTCTGTCACTCAGTGATTTCTCAGGGTGTGCTAGCATTACAGGACGAGGACTGTGGAGCCAACACATAGTCATTGTGGTGAGGGCTCAGCCAGCAGTTGATGGATGCGGGGCAGAAGCTGAACATTTGCTGCAAAACCTCTGTGTCAGAGGCAAGGATGACCACCATCCCAGCCTGCCCTTCGGCCCCACAGAGCTCTGCAGTGGGAGTGGGGGGAAGAGTTGGATGAGAATGTAAGATCAGGGGCTTGTGTGTCTTAATGTGTGAGTTCAAGATCCTCTATCCTTCTGAAGTTCCTGTGTCCTTCTGCATGGACAAGGATTGTCCCTGATATTTGACCTTGTGGGCACATTTTAGCTGTAGGCTGCATGCCAGTGGGCTGTTACTTTTCTAGTGTATTTGAGGCTACAGTGAGGAGGAAAATCTGATCACGGTTTTTCTCTGGTTTTGCTCACATCTCTTTGGCAAAGAAAAAGTGCAGAATGCAGCATCCAAAGGTTCTTTGATAGGAAAATGCCATAAAAAGCTAAAATAATATTGGTTCTGCCTTCTCATCTTTTAATTTTTCACTCTTTTCTGTCTTTAGTTTCTGCTTTTCTTATAGCCTTTCAAGTACAAAATGTATTTTGGCAGTAGGCACAGAGACTCCAATTTGACACTAGTCTCAATCTAGCAAGGCGCTTGCTGGGACTGCTGAGCTGCTTAAAGTTGAGTCTGCAAAAGTGAACGTCCGGGGATTCAGCTGTACAAGACCTGCACAGAGAAGCATCATGGGTGGATGCTCTCTTCAGGTTTTTTCTGACAGAAGAGAGGTGCCAAGCAATCAAAACCTTTTTACACCATGGCAAGTAATAAATCAAGGCTCTGATATTTTAAGCAGTAGGTTGTACAATGTTCTTAAAGGAAGAATGGGAGTCATGCCAGCCATGCTGGTTATCCATCATCTTCATCAGTTTAGCCAGTCTCAGGTATTCAAGTTGTTCTTTCCCTCCTTTTATTTCTTATTAAGTATTACTTTATTTTCTAGGGAGCACACAAATAAGAATAGGGAATGAACATAATGATGACAAATGGTTGCTTTGGCCTTCTCTGGGAAGACTATGATAACCTAGGACTGGTCTTTGTGTGTTCCTTCTGCCTTGCAGTATGAGTTCACTGAGGTGGCCCTGGACTGGCAGACCTCCAAATTGGCGTGTGTCTGACATTGTTCAGTGGGAACACTCTGTGCAGACCCAGGCACGCTCCTCTCCTTGGCATCAGAGGAAAGCAAACAAAAGGCCTTGGTCCCAAGTCTGGCTTTATCAGCACACATAATGGTTGTCTCCTCCATCTTCAAAAAGCTCTTGCAACCCCAAGACCACCAGATCGTTGGTACGATCTGTCAAATCCCTCCTCATTTCCCAGTGATAGACAACTGGCTTGCTTGGGGCTGATGGAGTAAGCTTCCCTGCTGCAAGCTAGTTATGAGTGCAGAGGAACAGCTGAACATCAATAAATCACTAATTACTGCCACCCTGTCTGCCTCCTTGTTCAGCTTAAGCATAGTTTTAGTGCAAAACTGATTCCAGCAGAGCCTCTGTCTGTGGGTAGCTTGATCCCCCGCATGAGAGAGTTTGCAATTGATGGTTTTGTTTTCCCTGTTCCATCTTGGACTTCAAAGCTGAGGAAAGCTTTCTAGAAGAATTTCAGCAGAACTGTTTTTTATCAGAAAATGCAGTTCACAAAAATGAAAATACTTCAAGAAATACTACTGATGGAGATTTCTGTTTCAGGCAGAAAATGCATGTCAAATACGTTCTACTTCAGAGTCTCTGACATAAAACTTCCTGATTTTCCTTGTCCAGGGTTTTTTCAAAATGAAAACAAAGGCTATAAGGTCAGTGCTCAGCAAAATGGCATTACAGGTTTTCAGTTTAGCTTTAGGGAGAATCGGTCAAACTGTAGTTGTAAAGATTGCTATTATCAGACTTCTCGGGTTGATATAAGGGACGCTTTACAGTGCAATTGCAAAGCAATGTCTTACAGCTGATTTTTAATCAGATTTCAAGTTAGGATGTAAAACTGCTTTTAGACAGCCTGAACACAACTCTCCACTTCTGAGTAAAGGGCTGGAGTTGGTGTCCCGGCTCTTGCTCTGGTCACGTAACTATGAGGGAGTGTGAGGGTGGGAGTGACTGATGGGAATACTGTTGGAGTAGTTATTTGCCGATATTAATAACAGCTTGATTCTATTAATAAGTGTAATGAAGGAAAGGTGGTGTGAGAAGTGCTGGCTGTGACCGGTCTCCCCCTCACTTTGTCCCCTGCTAAGGAAAGCTTACCACCTCTGCTGCAGCAGCAATCTGAGCACTGTCTCCCCCAGTCTGCGGCTCTGGGAAGGATGGATGTTTCTGTCCAAAGCTGTGCTTGTGGCCCTGCAGCTGAGCCCCAGTGCTGAGCTGTTTCTATCCTTAGAAATTATCTTGCAATTTCTTCTCTGAAATGCAATGGTGCAAGTTCATGATGGACTTAGCCTACTTTGCAGAAGGCAAGATTGAGCATAGCATCCTGAGGGGACTTCTGCTCCAGAACAAAGATCCAGTGTGCAGTCTGGGCCAAGTGACATCCCAGATTGCTGTAAAAATTGCTGCAATATAGTCTTTATACAACCTTTTTATGCAGGGGTGGCCCGTACCCAGAAGAGAGCAAACTCCTGCCCTGGGACTCTGAAACATGATGCAGTCTTGGGAGGGGCTTGCATCCATACTTAGCTAATGGCCTGTTAGAGACAGAGAAGAGGAGAGGCTTCTGCTTGCACAGGCTTTTTCCAGTGTTGGACCTATTGGTTGGGTGACCAACTGGGAAGTATTAAGTGGAATCCAAGCAGCTGGTGCCTCTGATCTCTGTTAATGGGGGATAGCAAGACACAATTATTCCACTCTTATTAAACATTAAACGTGAAAAATTACATTAAAATAACCTAGGAGAAAGGAATCAATTGAGTCTTTTTGATCTGTGGGTATTTCTTCTGGATTTGACCCTGGCATGTGTCTGACTTGGTGCACCCAGTTATATTTTAAACAACAATAGGGATTGAATTATCCTTTTGAACAGGGATGAACACGCAGCTGGGGTTAATACAGAAACTGCCATGAATAGCTGTTCTTTAAGGTGCCTAGAGGAAGGGTTAGAGTAAATATCTGCAATTTCTGGATTCTGCTCCCAGATGCTTTTGGACAGAAGGAAGGAAGTGTGAAGTTATAAGGAAAAATCCATAACCCTATATTATAGGGAGAAAAGGAAAGTGATGGGTCATGCTCTAGTTAATGATGGCTAGTCCAAGGCAAGTAAGTGCTGAATGATTTTATCTGCAGGTAGATAGTACATGAAAAGATGGCTGGTCAAGTGTGGATTTAGAATCACTGAAATATTGAAAACCTCAGGTAGAAAGACCTACAGAGGTTTTCTGGTTCAACTTCCAGCTCAAAGCAGGGGTAACTTCAAACTTGAATCAGGTTGCCCAGGGCCCTGTCTGGCCACCTTTTGACTGTCTCCAAGGATGGACATCACCTACCTGAGTCTTTGCTGCAGTGTTTGCTTTTATTGTGAGGAATTTTGTCCTTATCTAGAAATATACGTATCCTTAGTTGCCTCTGCTTAACAAAGATAATGGAAAGACAAAGGCCAACATAAATATCTCTGAGGGTTTCCTAAAGGGACTGGAAACCACTCAGGAGAGGAAAGATGACTGATGAGTGAATGCTGGTGCTCAGGAGATAGGCTTTAGCTTCAGGGCAAATAAGAACTGAAGGGAAAGATATTCTTACCCTGTAGCTAGATCAAAGAGAGCCTAAGAAACCAAGACAGCCAAAGCAAAATAATCATCAAATGCTCCTCACCTTTCCTTGCCCTTTTTCCTCCATCGGCATTACTTGCCTCCTTACTTCCCTGTCACTTGGTTTCCTATTGCCTTAGAGTCAGAGACGAGAGGTCTTGGGTAAGCACTGCAATTCCCTTCTCCACTTCAGGGCCTGCCAGGGAAGGCAGTGGGCTTCCAGCTGCCTTGGGCAAGCATGGTTTGCTGATCCTACGGGCTAGTGGCCAGTACATTTGCTTTGTTCGTTGTAGCCTCCGTTGGGATGCGAAGAGAGTGCCAGCCACGGATTTCATTAATTCCACCATCAGTAGGTCTGAATTCATTGCCACTAATACAATGCCTTTTTCTATGTACTGTGCCAGGGGTATTTTTTTTGACACCATGTGTGACCTCCTGTTATTTCTCAACAAATGTTGGCAGGCACAACACAGCCGACAGAGCAAAACAGCACAGTGTGTCACAAACTGCTGAGTGCATCCATGCTGAAATGAACAGCCAATTCCAGAGTGGGCTGAAAATTAAATCAATAAGGAAGGAATACACACAAGTATTGCTACCCTCTACTCCAGCTTTGCTGCTCCCCTTTGCACGTGTTATCTCCCCCAAGTTGGAGTTGGCGACAGCAAAGACAGGGTTATATTTTTATTTCTGTTCTAGCCTTCCATAATTTCCCCAAACTGCTGTAAACAGGTGTTTCTGAGATAGTCCCAAGCAACTTACCAATTAATTCCTTCCTCTGAACTGATGTTCATCCTCTGCTTTTTACGGGAGGGTTTGACCCGTTCAAATCATTTATTACAAATAGTGACTATGGTAAATGGGGGCTGTTTCCATTGCTGGATAACCCACTTTTCTCACCTTCCTTTTTTCTTTTGGGGTCCTGTGCCTCTCCTCCCTGTTGCTGTCTGTGTGCATGTTGCTGTGGAAGAGGAGAGCAGGGTGAAGTGCTGCAGTTGGTCATAGGCAGCCTGAGCTTTACTAGTGCCAAAGTAGTTATGAAGATTTTAACTGCTCAGATGCAGGAGGACTGGGTAGTGTTGCAGAGCATGACTGATACCGGGTTCTCTTCTTTATTAATAAACCACCTGTGTCATGTGCTAAGGAGCAGCTGTGCCATGCTAGGAACTGCCCCTGCCCCAGCCATCCCACAGCCAACCCCAGCCTTCCTGTGCACCTCTCCCCTCTGCTCAAGCCACCCAAGGGGGGCTGAGTCGCTGCTGGCAGCCTGGGGCTCAGCCCAAAAGGTCTCCGGCTCTGTCCCTCAAGGTGGCTAACACAAGCATACTTGGGATCCTGTCTTCTGACAGGGTTTGATTTAGCAGCTGTCAGTTATGGTGCAACTAATTTGACCTGCCTCAGGATGACCATGGTAAGAGGCAAGTGATCATAGAGCAGATTCATGCTGGGACACCCTTTGCTCTCTATCAGAGCCATTCATATATTCTGTGTGCTCAGTATGGCGCACTGGACTTCAGAGCCTGGAGACGTTCCCCTGCCAACCTGCCTTTCAAGAAGGCAAGGCAAAAAGAAATAGCTTCAATACAACCATCCTACAAGCCTGGTTCTGCAGAGAATTGTCATTTTTTTGGCACCAAGGAGAGCATTTTAAGCTGATGAGAAAATGCAATAGGCTGATTTACTTGGATGTGCTTCAGTGTTTCTTTGACTTTAGCCAGGGGAGGCCATAAGGGGGGGTAGAGAAAACCAAAATATAATGCTGCACCAGGCTTGTTTGTATGCACTGGGGCTTGCAGGCACTTGCTAAACTTGTACCTGCACATGGGCCAAGTGGAAAAGCAGGGCAGGCAAGGGGAAATTTTTTTTTTCTAATCAGCCCTTGCAGAGGCAGATTAACTCCCACTCTCAGCAGCCCCAGGTGAGGCCAGGCAGATTGGAAAAGTTTTTGAGAAAAGTATGTGCGGGGGGGGGAGAGGGAGGGGTTGGCTGTCTTCTCTGCAGTCATGTTCTCTTGCAGAAGATTTCAACTCTTCCAGGCGCTCAGGCTGCACCCTCCTCTTCCTCCCCATGGATGTGGGCCTGTAGAGTTGGGGCCCACCAGGTGGCACTGGCGAGAAGAAGTATCCTGCAAGCCATACAAGGATGGAAATAAACCCACCTCTTTTTTTATTTTTGTTAGTAAGCCTTACTTTCCTCTCTGCTAAAGTGCCCATTCCAGAGCAAAGAAAAGGGTAAGCAGAGGCCCTGAGTGAGGTGCCCTGGGACAATGATGTGTTGCTAGTAGGGTTGGACACACTTTTCTGGTAGGAGCATCCCCCTCCTACTCTATTTTCTGAAGATGGCTGGTCTGTCAGCTCCTTGGTGTCCCTTTTAAGATTGCACCAGATTGTAAGCTACTGGGGGGTCACCAATTGCTCCTCTGGCTGAAGTGGTTTGATGGCAGAGGATAACACAGGCAGAAATGAGGATGTGAGAATAAACAGGTCCTGACAGAGAACATCAGCCAGCAGTAGTATTAGCTGTCTCTCAGAAATGCGGAATTGTGACCCATCATCCTGGCACCAAGACTTGTACATCAGAAAGCAAAAGAGAGCATTGCAGGGGGAGTTCACTGGAGAATGGTGACAGTGACAGTCCCTGCTGGCTAAAGCTTAGCATCAGTCCATGCATTTGCAGTTTTTGTCAAACAAAAAGCCATGTCCTTGGGGACTTTGACTTTCAATTTGCAGTGCATTTAGGGAATGACATGCAATGAAACTCATGTCCCTGCTGTGATGGGGACCACAGCATTGCATCTGTGGATTAGCAGCACATGGAATGGCTGCTCCTGTGGCAGCTCCTGGACCTTTGCTTACAGCCCAGAAATCTGGATTGCAAGGGCTGGCTGGTCTTGTGTCCCATCGTGCTGCTGCCTCTAATTATACTCAGACCTATCCGATTGCCTATTCCAGAAAATGAACGAGACGGGAATTTACTGGCCACTCCTTTTCTCTGCTGCCTGTGTCAATAGTATCCAGGGGCTCAAACTCAATAGCACCTGCTCTCCCAGCTCCCTCATCTGTTATGGCCACATCTTCTGGAGAACTAGTCAAAAGTTGGGTACTGGTAGCTTCTCCCTTCCTGGCTGATATGGTAAAAATGCCTGGAAGTGCTCCTGGTTTCTAGAGTTGTCATATACTGCTAGTTTTCCTCCATGAATTCTGATTTAAATTAGGACTTGCTTTACAGGAAATTTTAGATAATGTCTGCCTGTGTTCACAGCTTAGTCGGTTCTTTGGGTGTAGCCCAGTAGTCTGAATAGCCTGTGATTTACTGCCACCAGTGGAATGAAACAGAATCACTTTCTCTGATTTATATCCTCTATTGTAGTTAAATATTTACACAGTATCAAGATCTTAGTAATTGAATGGCTAACAGATAGGTAGCAAATGCTTATATACCTCTGAAATGGCCACAGGGCCATTGAGGTAATGATATGTCATTCTGACAAAAGGTCTTTTATTTAGTAAGAAGAAACTTAAAGCTCTTTCAGCTCCATTTTATTCTCAGGGGTAGTACTAACTCATGCTGATTTCAGTGGGTTAGTTCAATTTTTACAGATGGCAAAAATGACCCATTTCAGAAAAATACTTTTGTTGAAATGAAGCAATTGTGGAGGAACACGGCATCTTTCACACAGCAGTAGTGTTGATTGCTTCAGGTAAGGAGGCAAGAAAAAATGGCATGCTAATATCAATCTTTGAAGGAAACTGAAGTTGGCAGTTTTAAACAATACCTACCAGTATTAAATCAGGACTTCTCCATTCACTCGCAGAAAGGTACCATTAAATATTTCATGACCCATAGGTAATGAAAATTAGCCTTGTTTCCTGAAGCAAGAAGGGATCCTGTAATTCCTACTTGTTCTGTTTAATTCTGTGTCCAGGTGAGGTAACTGGGATTCAAAGTAGGTACAATAGTTATAACTGTGAATACTGCTGAGCTGAATTCTCACTTGGTTTCCAGTAATATTCAGAGCTTGTAACTGAGCTGACCTGGGTTATGCTACTGTCAGGTTAGGATTTTGTCTAGGGCTGGCCAGGAGTGTGTGTTTCTTAGAAAGAGGAGGTACTTGTCTTGGAACTGTGTGGTTTTATAATAAAAAGAGATTTCAACTTTCTTAAAACCCAAATCTGCATAGAAGCTTTCTATTTACATAGTTTTTCTTTTTTTCACCATTGTTTGAAATTGTGTGTTGCTGGATTTCAGATGGGCAAAGAATAGGAGATCAGGAGCAAGGCAGTTCTTATTTTTTTTCTGTCTCTTAATTATTGAAAATGATTTTTAGTAGCTGTTTGTCATGTAATTCCAGAGTGAATGCTGGGAAAAGAGTAGAGAAACACTATATATATATATATGTATGTATGTGTATATATATGTGTGTGTGTGTATATATATATATATCAGATCCCACTTATAATAGTGTAATATGGAAAAACCTTTTAGAAAAGAGGGATGCTATTCGGGATCCTAGTCAGTGGAAATTAGAATAGAATTCATTACAGAGTGGGTAAGATTGCGAATACAATTTCCAATCTGGTAGAGCCCATATTCCTGTCTGGATAGTCTATGTAATCCTGTAACATTAGAGAGTAATGATGATTTAAATTCTCTAGTAAGAAATGTTTCTGTGGTGTTGAGCTTAATACCTGGAGCCTGATACTCAATAAAACATGTAATGCTTCAGAGGTTGCAAGGGATTCTACTTCTCAAAGGTCTTGGGGAGTTCTTAGTTTCACTGTCCTAGGATAATCTCTTCCTTCTGTATCTGGAATAAACTGCAGTTCATAACACTGGTGAGGGGAGCTTTCCAGTGAACACTTTCTCTACATGCAGTGATATCTAGTAGGCTATTTGGCCACACGTGCAGCCTCTGCAATGAGCCTGCCTGTTACCCAGCTACCTCACAGCCCGGGCAGAGGAGCCCAGCAATGTTTGTGCCTGTAAACTGTGCCAGTTGTTTACTGAGGATGCAGCCCTGTGCACACAGTATTTCTCCCCACTTCCTTCACCCCAGTCACGTCAGCAGGCAGAGATTGCCTCGAGATTAAGGAAAGCTCATTCTTTTAACCAAAGGCCATCAAGTGTGAAGGGGTCCTTTGAGCATCAGTAGCTGCTGCCAACTGCACTGGGGGTGTTGCTCCTGTGGCTTGCACAAACCCTGGGTCTGACAGAGCAGGGTCTGTCTGGTGGGGGACGCTTGCTTGTTCACCTGATGCTCTCACCTGGCTTTGGTTGGGATAGAGGTAATTTTATTCCTAGTAGCTGGCATAGTGCTGTGTTTTCGGTTTAGTATGAGAAGAACATTGATAGCACACTGATGTTGTAGTTGTTGCCAAGCACACCAGTTGTTGCTTACACCAGTCAAGGACTTTTCAGCTTCCCCTGCTCTGCCAGGTGCACAAGAAGCTGGGAGGGGGCACAGCCAGGACAGCTGACCCCAACTGCCCCAAGGGCTATTCCAGACCACATAACATCATGCTTGGGGGGAGTTAGCTGGGGGGGCGAGCGATCACTGCTTGGGACAGGCTGGGCATCGGTCAGCAGGTGGTGATCAACTGCATTGTGCAATGCTTGTTTCATATATTCTGTATATCCTATTATTATTATTACTAATTTTTTCTCTAATTTTTTAGTTTTATTAAACTGTCTATCTCAACCCACGGATT
>NW_009259179.1:2324934-2334643 GCF_000687185.1 Egretta garzetta
GCGGCCCCGGCGCCCCCCCCCGCGGCGGAACGCACCGCCCCCAAGGCCCGCGGACCCCCCAGGGCCCTCCCAACCCGCTGTTTTCTATCATGATTCCGGCTCTGGGGTCGAGGGCCTCGGCGCTGGGAACCGGCAGCCCGCAATTGCACATCTGGGGGTGCAACAGCAGCGCGGGGGCCCCGGCTGCTGTCCTCCGCACAGCTGGGGCTTTGGTGGTGGCACCCCTGGGGGCTGGCTGCACATGTGTGCTCTGACTGCTGCTAGACCTTCGTTCTGCACAGCCGGAGGCTAGGATTCCTGCTCCCAAAATAACGTTTCGTGCCCCTGAAAGTGTCATATAGCTCCCACACTTCCAATCCCTGACCCCCTCTTCTGTGGTCATTAACAGGGAATAAAGTGGTGGCGCAAGATGTTATACATGCAAACCTTGTTGAGTAAATGAATATTTAGAGAGTGTTCTTTGACTAGTAACGGCTTCTGAGACAGTTGGTGGGAGTTTCAGCCAACCATACCAGTACTACAGCCACAGTTTGTGAGTGGGATTTTTTAATAAATCTGGGAAAATAGGGAGCTCAGACCACCTGGACCTTCATGCCCTACTCATTTTTATAATCTGTGGCTTGTGCTGCACCATTATTATGCTGATTTCCTTGGGCTGTGCTGCGTGTAAATATTTAGCCTTGAAATAATTCAATGATGCACAACTAACGAAGCAGAGGAATGACTGGAGAGATGGCATTTTAGGTGAATCACAGCTCACTCCGCGAATTATTTATAGACTGCGCTCTCTTTATGATGGGATGTCAGCTACCTGGCAACAAGCCAGGGTGCTTGTGAGTCAACTAATAGACTTATTGCGGTTTCTAGAGGAGGGCAAAACAGATTAAGGAAGGCTCGCTTTGTCTCTTTTCATAAGCAATAAACAAACTCGCGTTCCAATGAAAAATAGATCTCTCTGGTCCCAGCTGGTGCATGGTTACTAATAAACCTGCCCATGATCAGAAAGGAAAGTTAATAAGTAACACAGCTTTACTTTTGGTGCCAAGTACAGCTGACTAAATAGAAGTTTGAAATCTTTACTGATGCTTTTCTCTCTCATCTTCAGTCTCTTTATATGACACCTCAGTGCCATTTTACAATTGGTCAATTCAGAGTCAAAATCGGGGGTACTCGGAGTACTATGATGAATCAGGTTGTCCTGGGTCAGGATTCTTAGCTGCCTAAGAAAGAAGGTATGTTTATTAAGTGAGATTGAGCCTGATGCTGCAAAAATAACAGAAGAAAAGCACAATACTTCCCCCTGTCCTAGCAATTATCTGGCATGGAATCTATTTCTGAGCCAAAACAGTAATGGATGACTGCAATATGCTGTGCAAGCCCAGACTGCAATGGGCATACCTGTGGATGTTACATCTTTATTTCTGTTATATTATGATCAAAAATTGCACCTCCTTGTGCAGACACTTGTGCTTGCAGGAAATAAAGATCCCTTTTGGACCTCTGGAGAGGTGCGTAGGTGCCCGGTGTGGTGCTGTGCAGCGTGAGCAGTAGCTGAAGTGGGCAGAAAGAATCGCATTGATGCAATATTAAGTTTTATTAGACATAACTTAATGACACTAGCAAAATTGACATTTACATATCATCATGGACTTTTTCAATCACAAAAATCATGAACATCAACATATTAAGTGTTAAATTAGCTTCCACTTATATTAGCATACCTTTCTAAAAACAGATTGTTTTAAAGTGTGCAGCTGCATGTTACATTCACATAATAAAGCAAACAAACTTCAAATAAAAAAATAAAACAAATATGTTAATACAAAATGGATATTTACAGACAATGAAGTTCACCACTGCCCAAAGAACCTCCCAGGGCCCCTGGGCCATTCAAGTCATACTAGCCCATCCCAGAGGTATATGTGCCTGGTACTGATCCTTGGCAAGAGGGAACTTCTCACACGGTTTGCAGCAGCAAGAATCACATTTCCTTGTTAAATTGCTATGAACTGGTCCAGTGGTGGATTCCATGGAAACCAGAGGCAATATCAGAACCCAGAACTTCTGCCTCCTGTTCCTCTATTCCACCTGCCTGATTTGTTTTTGAAGTAACAAGCACAGTACCTACCTGAAACTCTTCATCTCTGCTATCTCCTGGCTACCTAGTTGTGATGGCTGTGCGAAGAACTGGGTTTTGTTTCTACTTTTTGCTTTCATTCCTATTGATCTCTAGCTACTTCTGTGGCACAGGGATGTGTTGCAGGCTTCCCTGGGCTTTACCTCATGCTTTCCATGAGTAGCAGGGTGGCTCTGGCTCTGCTTCACCCACTGGGAATGGATACAAAAGGGCAAACAGGCAGCATCAGGCACAAATCAGGACTGGAACCCCATCTCAAAGCCTAGTCTAGGCTTTGTTACAGGCAAGACCTTCTCTCCCATGTCTTTGCAGGCCAGATAACTGTGATGCAAACTGGACAGTAATAGCGAATAAGCATTTCCAGAATTTTATCTCATGAGGAAGAAGATGGTGCGTTAGGCTCCATTTCTATGGCTGATTTTCACAAGTTGAGTCATGAGTGCATCTACACTGTGCACCTACGTACTGAGGAGCCAGATTCAGCCTCACTAGTGTCACGTTAGTAGCAGTGTTGCTGCCCCAGCCTGCTCCTAAGGTTGTGAACCAGGCAGTTCAGAGTGAGGTACGCTGCATAAAGGCTTTCTTTTGGCAATAGGAGCAACGTTTATCTAAAGGAATGGCTCAGTCACTGGGACTTGTCCTCAATGAGAATTGCACCACTGAACTCAGCGGGAGTATTCTTGAGAAACAAAAAAGCAGAAGAGTCTCAGTCCTCACCTTGGGGCTGACTTGCTTGCTGTGGGTTGGTGTTAGACACAGAGTAGCTTGTTTCTGTTGTTCTTCATAACTCAGGAAATACTAGTTCAAATGATGCTGTCAGGGAAAAATCAATCACCCTTAGTTATTTGCTAAAATACTTTGGAGATTTTTCTGCTTCCTTTCCAGTGCGTTCCCTCCACTATAGTGGGCAGCAGCATTATTAACACAGAGACCTTTGCTCAAACAGTTGTCTAAACCAGAATTTTAAGTTTGCACGTGCAGGTCAGGAGCACCCATCAGCTGACAGGAGCAGCAGCATGGGGTCCTCCACACAAATGAGCTCCAGTAAACCAGGCTCAGACAGAAATCCCTGCCACTCAACACCTTCATGCTGAGTAAAATTGAGGAACCCTCAGGAAAAGAAGGGGATTCATTCAGTAAATTATTCATTGAGCTATTCGCTTACATCTATAATTTATTTGCTATGAGACAAGGGGCCAGTCACCCCTTTACAAAAGGCTGGCAAAAGTTCAAGCACCAGTTTGTTTCTACTGAAACCCTACTTTGAGATTGTATCAAAGATCTGATGCTTTTGTTCTGGCTCTCTGCAGGGTCAGTTCTCACATGCAGTGATATAAAAATGTGGAAAGGAAATGTCAAACAGGTGGAAAGCTTTTTCTCTCTCTTCAGAGAAAAAAACTGATTTAGTATTTGCTGACAGGACAAATGTACTTATTACTGCGACTGACTCCATAGCATTGAAATACAGAAGTAATAGCATTCAATAGTGTTAGAAAACATAAGACAGATCTTTCTCTACTTCTGTTTTACAGCTGCTTTGGAAGATGTGGCATCTATAGCTGCTTGGGGTGCTGTTCATCCCCCACACCACACACACCAGGGCCTCCCATCATGTACATTGTCAGGCATTTTCTACACTACCATGCACACCAATAAAAACCCCAATTACAGGAGTATTTTCTTCAATGCTACCTTATATAGCAGGGCATGAGGAGATTAATAGGAAAGAAATGAAATGCCTTGAGAAAGAAACAAGTATTTGTAGGACAGGATTTTTCTTCTGCTTTCATGGAAAAGCAGAAAAGTGCTATAGAAACAGTGGTCTTGTCTGACTAGTCTTCATCAGCTGGCCACATTTTTACTGACTACAACAAACCCCCCAAACAAATGTTTGTATTTATTCTGTGTGCACTGTTTGTTTAGAGGTTGGGGGGTGTTGTTGTTGTTGTTTTGTTTGTTTTGTTTTTTTTTTTAAATCCAGTGCAATAATGCCTACAATAAATGCTTTCACATTGCCTATTCTGGAAGTCTGCCCAATGTCTTTAAAGTAACTATCCAGAAATACAGAGCTTGTTTATTTAAAAGTCTTCTGGGAAATCACTATTGCTCCTGATGGAGAATCCCAAATACTGCAATTCTAAGGCACAAGAGTCTATTTAGGAGATATTTTTATCCTCTAAAAAGAAGATCCCATTTTCTACAGGAAAATAAGCCATTAGATGGAAATCCTCACATACGGTAATTTTTACTTATGTAAGTACTTCCTTAAAGTCACTGGGACCATTCTGAAAGCAAGAATAACCAAATCACTCTGTTTTCAATACTTAGGCATCAAACTACTGTAAAGCAGAAAACAAAGGCGTAACAAAAAATTACTGATGAGCTTACTTCACATCAGTTGACTTCATATCATTAGCAGTGTTACTGAAAGTCCTGTGCAGTGCTAGAGCACCTTCTCTCCAGAGATTTTTAAAGCATTTTCAAGGTAGTGATGATCATAGCTTCAGCCCACCACTGCCTGGCAGAGACATGGAGGGGCAAGAGCTGGTGTTGAAGGTTGTGGTTCTCAAAGACTCACTCTAACCAGTAAGGGATACTGCCTCCCCAAACCAGGGTAAACATTTCCCATAGGAAGCATGGAGTTAGGGGAGGAGAAGGAAGCAGCCCTGGCTGATGTTGATTGCAGATAAATCTCTGTGTGCTCTCAAAGATCAGGACAAAGAGGTCAAGAAGTTGTTCCTTAGAAAGAAAATCTCCAGTTTCACAAGTGCAGCTCCTGATGTTGCAAAAAGTTCCAGAAACCACAGAAATTGCTTATGAAGCCAAGAGTGGCTCCCTTTTATGAGGGCTTCCAACATCAGGCAGGTAAACATGGAAGGAAATCCATCAAATGACTAGTGGGATACTGCAGGCGAGGGGAAGGCATCCTTTGCAGAAGAAAGAAGTGCTCTGAGTGTACATTAGCCACAGGTGAGAAAATTTTTGCTGCTAATATATTGGGCCAGGGCCTTGGCTGGTGATGGCAGTGTCATTACAGCATCTCCAATTCTAGTTCCTGTTCCAGGGTTCAAACTTTTAAGACTCATTTTATCTGACAGATAAAGTACCTTTAAAAGACAGTGTAGTAAATACATTAGTCTCTTAAAATCCCCTGAACTTGCTAAATCACTTGTAATTAAGTAGCCTCCAGGCAATAGAAGCAAATCCTGTTTATTCTGAGGCATCATCAAAGAATATGACAGCACCATGTGACTGCAGGCAGGTCGGCCTAGTGTAGCACATTAACAAACACCCATGGTTGCCTTAATCCAAGGCAATCTGTGTAGCCAAGAGACATGCAAATCACTTAGAAACTGCTGATCCTCAGCCTCCAACCTATGCCTCCTTTGTCATGTGTGGATATCTGTGAGAGAGGTGCTATTTCCAAACTGTATTCCCTGCTTTCCAGTTCGGAGTGCGTGGGAGTGATCATCAAAGCTGAAAGCACTCCAGCCTGGAAACTACCAGTTAACAAGGAATAGCTGATAGTAGAAAACACATGAAGCAAGTAAAAGCAGGTATCTCAACACAGGCACAAGAGAGGTGGATTTGATTTGTACAGCTGCCCTGGGGCAGGTAATTGTCCAAGTGCAATCTGGAGCCACACCTGTGAAAAACTGGGAGGGAAGGAGGAGCGGGTAAGTGACAGAGTAGCATCTAACAGAGCCCAGAAGGGCTCATTTTTGATGCCTGAACCTGTCTCAAGCACAAAATGAAGTGTCTGTCTCCTATATCCCCTATGGCTGAGCCTCTATGCAGGTGCATTATTCAGCCTGCTTGGGCACCCAGGTGAATCTCCATCCTCCATCATCATCCCTGCGCACGAAGGCTTGTCCTTGGTGGAAGGTGTGCGTTCTCACATTGCGGTGAGGACTTAGAGAAGTTGTGAAGGCCACTTCTGTTTTGTTGGGTGACAAATCGCCAGTCAAATAAGGCAACCCATAGGCTGGGAGGGAGGAAACACTTGGTGCTGATGAGGAGACGCATGGCGCTGAAGAAAACTGAGGAAGGAAGGGAGAGTCCTGACTGCACGGGCGGGTACTGCTGCTAGCTGGAGGCACGTGGCTGCAGCTATACACTGCTGCCGCTCCTTCATTGTGGTTGTAGTCTATTGCTTCGCCAGGGCTCAGGCAGTATGTGTCTTTTCCAAAGTCTGAGGATAGGGCACTGTAGTTAGCTGAAGTTTCATCAATGGTGTTGACATCTTTTAATCCTAAAGTCTGCAGGACCCAGCTGTCCACAGCAGGGCTGACTTGCTCTTCACAGGCAGTGAATTCATTAAAGAGGTTCCTTCTAGCTTTGGAAGCATGAGGAGTTTCATGAGGAACAAAGCAGTGATCCTCTTTTAATCTTCTCTTGGGGCTTTTGAGAATAGCACAGGTTTTTTGGCCATGGCAGGATAGCAGTTTCTATTAAAACAAAAAAATGAGGTGGAGAGAGAAGATTAAAATCTGAATTTCTAGTTACCTGGAAGCAGCATGTTTCTGACCTCAGATTTTAGATGGGCAAGATGGTTACTACTGTCCTTATAAAAGATACTTTTTCTTCCACCTTGTGCTTAAACACATGGATATGCTTAACTATTTTTGTGCCATTACAGTTTCTGCAACAACCCAGTCCCTGAAAGAGAAGAATTTGACAATGTCAGTACAGCCTGTGCTTTGATTGCATTCTCACCCAGTATAGCGTGAAGGGAGAGCTCCTGCCTGGCTGTACGGCACTGCTCTGTGCTGGTGCTACCAGCAGCGTTTGGCAGGTGAGTGGGGCATGGGGGGGAACGTGGCAGCCTGACAAAGAGGGTGGATGTGAAGGTAAGTCATACTGGGGCAGGTGTGATCCTGGCCAGGGAGAGCTCAGAGCAGCAGACTGAGTGGCTTTGAGCTCATTAATCCACCTCAGTTGCCATTACCCCAGGACAAGGGTCCTTCAGGCATCCAGGGATGGTCAAAGGCATGCAGGAATAACAAGGAAGCTCCCCACCCTGTCATTGATTTACTGCTCGGCCACCTCTCCTGGCAGCTTCGCACTGGACCCTCCTCCATGTGACACAGATGGGTGGCCGGGTCTTCCTGCTGTGCCCACCGAAGAAGACCTTTTCTGCTGCCAGGAGCCAGGTCCTGCCATGGGAGGGGGGACATGCCATGCTGTCAACTTGAAATAGGATGTAAAAGGAAAGTCTGCTATTTTTTACATGTCTTATTACCTCATGCCCAATCCACAGAGCTGAGCAAATAATTAATAGATTGGTTTCATGGGCAAGTCTGGAATAGTAAAAAATATCTTTAAGTCAACAAGAAACAATTATCTTTATTTTGGGAGAGAGATGGGGAATGAAAATATTTAATTAAAAAAAGCCTTCACATTTAGTTTAACAAAATGTTTCATCCAACCTGAAGTGTTTAATTTTGTATTTCACCTTTACAAAACCACACAACTTTTTAATTAAAAAATTTGAAAAAAAAAAAAAGAGAAGCTCAGTATTCTACTGTAAATGAATAAAACGTACCATTGGAAGATGACAAAACAAAATATAAACCAGAAAACACCCAAAACAGAAAAAAAGGAAAAATTAATCCTCATCAAAAGGGTAACTGACAAAACAGACACATTCAAGAAATGTATGTTCAAATTTGAAAAAAAAAAAAGCTTTAGATGGAATAATTTTACCTTGCCTATAAACTTCATTTACGTATAGCTAACTTACTCATAAACTAAACTTAATTATGCCATGGGCTATACTGTCTCCACAGTCAGAACCTGACAGGATGTCATTCCTGAGGGAAACTGTCACCTTAGACCCATGAGCAGCAATTTGGCAGCTCTGTGAAGTTAAATAGATCTCACACTGCAGGTTGTCTACACTCCTAGACTTCCCACATATTTCAGTGGCAGGTACCTATTCAATCCGTTTCTCCTGCACACGTCTATACAACAGGTTTGAATCCAATACCTTGGCTTTTTCTTCTAAACACTTAATCAGGGCAGAATTCAGGTATTGTCGGAGGTTATTATTTTCTTCATGTAACCTAGCAAGTTCCTCTTCCTTCTGAAGCAAAGTATCTTGAAGCTGTGGAATAGAGATATTGATGAATAGATGTTGACTCTGTAACTTAATAGCAATTGCCCTATGGTACAGGCTGCTTGGATTTGATGATCTGGGTGTTTGCTTTGTGAACTCAACCCAGCCCCTCCAGCCTCTTGTCTCTGTAAATCTAAGAGGCATGACTGTTCAGTTTTCACTTTTGACTTCCTTTATTCTTTAGCGAGTGTTTGAGAAGATTACTCTGAAAAAAACCTGTAACCGCGGAATAATAACAGAAAAGAATTACAGGTAGGCCTGTGAACAGCCAGAAACAGTCACGGTCATGACAGCAGCTGCCGGATCTCCTCCCAAGCGGCACTAAGCACCCCTTTGCACCCCTCTCACTCCCATTTATAGTTGGCATGTGGGGAAACAGAGCAAGAGGAGCCGCAGACTAATGATTTATGGGGGTAGAGGGCAGAAGGAAGATGCAGCTGCCATTGTTTGATAACAGTAGTACCCAGTGATCCCTTCAATCCTGGACCCTACTGAGCCATTCCCAGTACATATACAGAGCTGAGATGATCCCTAAGAGCTAAACAGGTATGTTTTGACGTGCAGATGCCTAACACTTTTTCATGGGAAGTCTAAGTATTTGCAGAGATATTTTTGCCTCCTGATTGTAGCTCTGGAGACTCCTTTAAGAAGACAAAGGATCTTCTGCCAAGGACCCTGGGCATCTGCTGACCACAGGCTGAAAAGCACAGATTTAAATCATTGAGGTAAAGCTGAAGAAAGAAGTACGCTGATGTCTGAAACTAGGGTCTGATTTCAAGGACCTTGCAGTTAGTAAATGAATTTCCATCAACTTCACTGTGTCAAAATATTATTCCAAGTATTTGATCAGAGTGATCTGTCTGGGGTTCCTTCATCTAGGACTGTTCAGAGTTTCTCCCGCTCTTTGATGGGATTTACAAAAAAGTAAAGAAGAGAGAAAATAAAAGTAACAAGGAAATGCTTGTTGGTTAAAATGGTTGATCCTCCATATAAGTAGGTAATTCTGGTGGAATCGTTCCTCGTGAAGTTAATCCTGGTGGACTCAGGAGCCCACACACTATGTATTTCTGTCAATAGCATGAGGCTCTGCATCACCAGAGCCTGCGGGACTCCCTGGTCATGCCCGTGGTCTTCTCTAGCACCAAGGCAGCTGGTGCAGGTCGCTGTAAGAGAGGAGAGATGAACAGGGAACCCCGCAAGAGTTGTTCCAGCTTCACGGGACAACGTGGGGGAGACAAATGCTTCAAGCGAGGTACAGAAACCACCCCAAAAAATCAGTTTGCCACCGTTTCCCACGTCCGTGCCAGCGAGAGGGAGACGTGCCGTAAACCAGCCCAGAAGGTGCGGTACGGGATAGAGGGTTCAGGGACCTCGGGGGGAGAAGCCGAGGTTGCGGGGGGCGCGGAGCCTTTACCTGCTTGTTCCTGTAGAGCTGGGAGGACAGCTGGTCTCCC
>NW_009259179.1:2335480-2337771 GCF_000687185.1 Egretta garzetta
GCCCCGCTACCGCGGCCGAGCGCGGGGCAGAGCCGCCCCCGCCGCAGTCCCCCGCAGCACAGGGGCTCCGAGCAGAGGTATGCCAGGAAGGTGCAGAAGCCTCCCGCAATCCCTTGGGTCCTGAGGGGGTTTAAGGTGAAGGGAGGACCCGGGCTGTCCTCGGCCAGTCCGTTCCTCCCCACCCTGGGGGGCTTGAGATTCCGCTGTAAAGTAGCACAAAGCCAGCAGAGTCACCTCCAGGCTGCTCGCACTCTCTTCTGCCCCTGCACTTCTGCAGGAGTCCCCAGACCGCACAGTAGCAAAGCCTGGGGTTGCCTCTGGATTCACCCCTTTTCCCTCCTCCAAATAAGCCCCATCTCCAGCAGCTCTAAATCTCTGCAAGGCAACGGCAGAGCTTGGAGCCTCAAGCAGGGAATCTGCCCACCCATGGGAAGGCACAGCAGCAGAGACTCCTCTTGCAGGTAGAGGAGAGCCCTCTTCCTTCCCCATCTAAAAGGGCACAAAACCTACTGCAAGCCCCCAAGGCAAAGAGACCAGCTTCTTTTCTGCCTCCAGGTCGAGAGAAATGCAAAGAGCACTTACCATGTTAGTGGCAGAATGAAATGCAGGTCTTGGGAGCACGTTTCTGTTAAAAGCCCCAGCGAGGTTTAAATGGCTCTGAAGGAGGGGGAGAGGGGGGAGACCGGGGAGGCGAGTTTAATCTAAAGGAGCTCCCAGTGACGCCTCAGAGCTCTCCTGAAACCCAGCAATCTGATTTGGTGTAAAGCTGTCAAACTTGTGACGTGAATAAACAGCAAACTTGCTGAAATCAAAGTCATTCTGGCCCCACAAATCAACACAAGGAAGGAGGGAAAAGAAAAGAAGGAGAGAGAGGGAAAAAAAAGCCTCCACACATTTCAGGACAGCACTGAACCGGTGTATCTGAGTTTCACTCCAGAAAATGAGCAGGGATCCAGGGAAGCATCCCACATGTTCAGAGCAGGGCTGCTGGTGTTGCTGGTGAGTTTTTTGTTTTGTTTTGTTTTCAAGCCTTGTTTGCAGTTGTAAAGTCCAGCAGGAAGAAACAAGTTTGTGCAACATGGCTGGCTGAGGGAGTGGGTTTTCCACGGCTTCCCAGGGGTGTGTAGAAGCAAATACGATTCAGAGCACTTCTGTGGACAGTTCTGAGGAAGAAAGTGCAGGTTTCAGAATGTTACAGTCTGCAGTGACAAGCTCCTGCAAATGTCTCATTTCACTGGGAATTAGTTTCCTGTCAAGCCTCAGGCTTCCAGGAGAGGATCTCAGGATATAAATGTGCTGCGGGTGATGTAAGATTTACTATAATACGGGGTAATGTTGTAAAAGCCATACGCAGGTGTGTGAAAGACAAAAATTGTCTGCATATCATCACCTCTAATTCACATCAGTTTCCACAGCAATTAAAATCCATGGAAAGGCTTAAGTTTTTCCCAGGAAGAAAAAAAACCAAATCAAACCAAACAACTCTTCAGTTTGAACAGTGATGGGGATGGTGGGAATAAAGGTAAGAGCAGAGCAGTTGTTCAGTCAGGATCCTGCCTCCTGCCATGGCAGGGGCTATTCAGGGAGGTAACCCGACCTGCCTGCGGACACATTCTGCAGCCTGCCAAGGGTGAGGCTGGGCCGAAGGCAGGCCAGGCTGGCATGTGGGACAGTCTTTCATTTCTCCCCTGGAGGATGCTCAGTGCTGTTACCCCATTAGCAAGGCTCAGGGACAATACAAGCCAAGAGAGCCATTTGTCTTCCATTCTTTTATTACTGGCATATTTTCCGAGGTTGCTGCCCAAGGTAAACTGGCAGCTATGCCAAATTAAATCAATGCCATCTCCTGCCTTGATTATGTTTTTTTCCAACAGAAGTATTTTATAAAGGGCTCACTTTTCCAAATCCACAATGCACCCAGCCTTGGGTCACCCTGTAGCTTTCTTAAACCCCAGCTCTGCACAGCATATTTGATAACTGCTGTGATAACCCACGCTCTTCGGGTGCTAACTCCTCTCCTGCGTGGAGTCGGGGGCGGGGGAAGGGAGGAATCTGTTGGCTAACAAGAAACACGAGCCCTGTGAAACCCTTCCAGTGAGCACCAAGGCCCAGCACAGCCCTCCTCGGTTTGGTTTAGTCCCTTTGCCCTTTACGGGGCTGCCTCGGGGTGCTGTGGCAGCAGGGGCTCCCCCACCCCGGGCACACACCCCAGGCAAGGACTGTTACCCTGGGGCTCGGCAGGCCAGTAACACGCCGGGGAAGGGCCCGGGGGAGGCAGGTAAAGCCGGGAC
>NW_009259179.1:2338014-2364361 GCF_000687185.1 Egretta garzetta
GGGGGGGCGGGGGGAGCCCTCGTCTCTCCCTCCTTAGGCCGAGGCTGCTGTGCGTGTTCTTTCTCGGCCACATGGGCCTTCTCCTGGCGTCCCCCGGCAGCCTGGGGAGGTGCCCGCCTGGCCCTGGGCAGCCTGGAGGCAGGTGCAGAGGAACCTGCAGTGGGGAGGCCTGGTGGGTGAAGGGAAGCGATGTCCTGTGCGGGGGCTGCTGGGTTGCCCCTTGTAGCACCCATGGGTCACCTCATAGCTCACCCCTCAGGGGGCAGCCAGAGGGAGAGCTGAGTGTCTAAAAGCACGTCTAGGGAGAAACAAGTGGGCAAAGTTTCCTTCCCGCTTTGTGTGGCCATGGGGAGAAGCATTGCAGGCTCATGGCTGCTCCTAGACAGGGCCCTTTGCCTGGCACAATGCTGGTGGCTCTGTTTCCGCTTCCTCTTGGCAGAGCTCTGTATGCTCAGGCATGCTCTTTGCCTCTGAGAAGTGGTGGGAGGAGTACGGGCACGCTCTTGGAGTGAAAAGCAGGTATGAATAAAATCTGTGGTCACTCCATTGTTGCTTCCACAGAGTTGGTATCATGTTGGCTTGGGGTTTGAGAGTGCTTTGCTTTCTGAGTTCAAGGAATTCATATCAACTCACAGTACCATGGTTTCTATGCTGGGGAGTGAAAGATGAGTAAAAGACCACTGAATCAGAGGCCAAGAGTCTTGTAGGCTTGGGGAGATAACTTCTGGGCTTCTTTCTGTCAAGGAAAGACAAATGCTGTTGATGTAAGAGAGCGCTAATTTTGCAAAATTGTGCATGGATGTCACACACGATGACAGAAGAGCTTCAAGTCATGGTAGCAATCACCCATCAATGTGTAGCGTAAAGCAAAACCAAGTAACAGTCACCTGCTAATTCTTTCTGTTCATCTAAGGCAGCCCCTCTCAGAGCTCTTACTGCTTGTTGCAGCTAATGATGTGCTTCTTTAACTGGAAATAAAGTTCAGGGATGAAATGTTTATCAAGACTACATTATTGCTTCAGTGGAGGTAGGATTTAATTTTGTCATAGTGACTGTTTTCTGAACTTTGAGGACACACTAATATGTATTGCGGTGTGTTAATTCCCATGTGTTCTTTGTACCTATACATTCTATGATTTTCTTGTTTAAATGACAGTGATGAAGCTAATCCTTCAGATTAAAAAAAAATAAAAGCAAACCACAAACTTGGATTTTTCTGGTTTAACTCATTTTTGTGTAGAAATGGCCCTAAAATTGTGTTTGGACCATTGTGAACTGGCTGTCAGAAGAGATGGTTCAGAGAAGAACATCAATAATCTTCACAAATAGTTTAATTCAACTTTTGTACTGGATTTACTACAGTGTGTGTTACTTTTCATGCTAACACCTGCACGGGTGTCCAGACCCACCCCAAATCCTCTTCTCTTATTCTGCCATATTGCTGCTACAGTGCTGCTTATCCCGCTTAGGAATGGTTAGTGTATCAGTGGCAAAGGAGAGGCTCACTTAAAAACTCCAGATATTAACCTGTAGTCAGGTACACACAGGTATCTGGCACTTGCATGAATCTCTTGCGTTGTTTGTGAACTCGAGGTGTGACTAGCTAAGACCGATGAGGTTAATTGGCAAGAATGCTTCTAAATGGAAATTTATGCAGATACAGGTTCTGGTTGTACTCCCATCAGTCTTCCTCCTTAAACACAGGACTAAAAGGCACTTCCCAAATCCAGTCCCCTGCTGTTGAGACATTCTTAAACTTTTCAATCTCCCTCTTAAAACTAATTAGGTTATTTTCCTTATGTTATTCCCACTGTGAGGCTACACCATACTCTGAGCTCTGATGGCTAGACACGTTCTAGTTTGCAGTCTGAATGTATTCATAGCAGGTATAATCCCTTTTGTCCTCGTGCCAAACTCTTGCTTTAGTTTAGACATCACTTCTCCCTCTGTAATGTTTAGCCTTGATGTCTTTGCAGAGTACTGTCCCATACTGTCTTTCCCGTTGCTTTTTAGGTCAAATAAGGCCGGTTCTTTTACAATCTTCCCCTAATACGAACACCACAGGAACCCATCTCAGAGAATATCGTATCTGACATTAACCTGTTTTTCAGATGCACAACCAAAATTACTCGGTTTGCTGTGCAATGCACCAATGTTTTAGAGAAAAGCACTGGCAAATCCTTATCTCTTTTATCTCTTCCTGGTACATTTTAAGGTAATGTTTACTTTTTCCATCACTCTCTCACACCAGTTCCTAGTTTTGAAATTGTTGTCAGCTGGCAGTAAATACACCTGTGGACTTCATTTGCTGTAAAAGGCAGTTAGTCAAACTGAGTCTTCAGTGCTCCTGGGCTCTAGGTCTCCTGTGCTGATGCTGTCTAGTGCTGTGGAGTTTCATGAGTATTTAGGACCAAACAAATTAAAAAAATCAAGATGGAAAAGCTGTAATAGACCTTTCTGGGTTTACCTACAGTTTCTCACAGCCAGTGTGGTGAGTCAATGGGTAGAGGCTATCCTACCTGGGCATGAGTCTTGTGGTGGCTTCAATGCTTGCTTCTGGTTTGAAATGAAGGCACACAGTGCATTTAGGTATATGTGATTTTTGTTTCTGTGTCTTCTGGTACACACTGGATGAGGTTTATCCCTGATAGATCCCTAGAAGGGAATTTGATATTACTCGTGCTTGATTGTCTGTGTGCAGAAAAGGGTTGGTTTTTTTCCAAGGAAATAAGTTGTGTTTTAGCAGCAGTATGTAAAAGGATAACATTTTATAGTGATCTAGAAACTTAATTTGAGTAGTTGATATTATCTCATGGATTTGTGTGTGCATGGTACCATGTAGGCTCAAATTAAATAATGAAAATCCATATTAATATCTATAATGTTTGCTTAATCTTTAATTGCTTTGAAACTATTTGTGGACTTTTAGAAAGCATCTTGAGGTGCCGAGAAGTTATATTCCTCCAGATTTGCGTTCATTTTCCACACTTATCCTCTGGGTAGCAACAGTGCAAGGAACTCATTATTTCTCTATGCAGACATCACAATTTTGAAGGAATAGTCTTTATTGGACGTGGTTAATTTTGAACTAGAAAATCACATTACAATCATGTCACATTTTCTTGTTGTTTTACAAGCGATGGAAGATCCCTGCTTTGAAGAGAGATCTGTTAGGTAAAGCACAGATAACTACTCAGACACAAGACTAGGAGGGACTTCTGGGTCATCTTGTCCCATCTCCTGCTTTAGTTAGGCAGTCGGTTCATAAAACTTCAATGCCAGCCCTCCAATGCTTTCTGTTGTGACATTGGTACTGCTTCTTACTCCTTGACTGTTCAAAATATTGCTTTAATTTCTGATCTAAATTTTTTCATGGAGATTTGTAGCTTTTCTGCCATTTTTGGACTTTAGCTTTTTCATCCTGTGTGCTTGCCGTTTTGCTGTGCTTATAAACAACAATCTATGCTGGCTTTGTCTGCTTCTGTGTAATCATTTTTCTATTTTCCTGACCACCTGAGAAGCACTTAACACAGCTCTAGTAGATAGACCTTGTCTTTAATCAGTGTGGGTCACCATTTATTTTTTCACAGTCCTTGAGATTGCAGTTCATTACACCTGCAGATATGGGAATGAGGAATCATCTCTTGAAATGGAAAGACAAATGGAAAAAGTGCTGGTTTTATGTAGCACAGAGTATTTTTATAGAATTCCCACTACAGAATGTCATTGAGCGTGAGAGCACTGTGGTATTAAAATAAACAGACTAATGCTTTTTACCATTCTGGAGTTTTTGTTTGAATATTTTCATTAATTCTACTGGGTATATTGGTTTTCTGTCTGAAGAGGACAATAGTTGCACTGGTTTAATGTCCTAGGCACGTTACCTCAGAACGCATCCCAGTCCCTATGTATGGCTTATGTCTTGCTCTTCCCTTTTGAGCGACTGGAATCGTATCATAAAAAATGAGGTCCTAAAGAGATACAGATCTGAGGTCTGGCTTTTGATAAGCTGATGGGCTCTCCTGAAAACTATGAGGGGGAATCTGTTACTGTTGCTGATCTGATTGGTGTATGGAAGAAAAACATGTTCTGCTCCTGAGTCTGACGGTGTACAGTTTTACAGCAGCACTTGCTCTGAGGTTTCAGACCTCATGTTTGCCACCCATTTACTGTGTTGATCCAAGTCAGTCTCTGCATCTTTGTGTTTCAGTTCCTCGTCTATCAATCAGGAGTGGTACGTCTGCTTAGATTTTACATTTGTGTAATCAAAAATGTACTCGCAGAGCCCCTGGCCAAATGAGTCCCTTTGTTCACGGCTGTGTCCACTGAGCTCCACCAGCGCAATATTAATTGTGAACAGAAAACTTTTCATGAGTTTTGGTGGCTAATTGGATGGGATGTTTAACGTAAACCTTGATGTGGTTTTGGAATTGAAGTTTATTCTTGGTCTGGCATCAGCAGCGCTCTACTTCTGTGTTGATGTTCCTCCATCTGGAGGTTACTGCTGAACTGAGTTGCCATGCTGCAGCTAAGTAACCTTTTCATCACAGAAGAATGATTCAGTGGTGTAAACAAATGTGCTGAGGTAGTGCCGTGGTTAAATGACGGATGATAGAAACAGTTTCTCTTGACTGTGAGTGTTGACCATCATAGTTTGGAGGAAATTGCTGAGTCTACAAGAGAAAGACCAGTGTGCTGAAAAGCCATGTTTTTCTCTATGGTGTTTTCTATTGAAGTCAAACTATTTTGCAGGGAGACCTGCCAGAAGAGCTTGACTCATGGGTTTCAGCCAAATTGGGATGAATTTTCATGGGACCAGATGCGGAGCTGGATGGGACCCCATGTCTAATGAGGCACCGATGCGTGCATCTGCCTGCTTCGTAACCTGGCCTGTGAGCTCTTCCAGTGTGCACCGTGCTGCCAATACCTATGTGCTGGGCTTTACCTATTTAATAGTGCTTTTCCTCTTGGCTGGTGCTCAGGAGTTGGCAGTCTGGCTCCCCTCCATCTCTCCTTGGGTGTAGAGCTGGGCACTTTCCATTCTTGGCTGGCTGTTGGGAGGTTTGGCAGAGATCTCTGATCTGAGTAAATATATGTGAGGGCATCTCTTCACTGCAGAGCTGTATGGCATTGCCTTTCCTAATCAATAATGAAAGAGAGATCCCAGGATGCGTGGAAATGTGTTGGGGGTCAGAAGGTGAAGGATGCTGTCACGAGCTGAGAAAGATGTCAGGGTTTTTGTGCATGCTATTCAAAGGCTGAGTTAAAACAGTAAGTCACTAGGGAGATATTCTACTAAAACAACTCTGTCTGTGTACATAAAATCTCCAGCTCCTAGTCTGTGCAGGTAGTGTTCGATGAACTGGTGATGAAAAGGAATTAGTTGGCTGGTAATTCATCTAAAAGATTGGCAGAGGATTTTACAGGCTTACACCAGAGCTGGCTGGAGACAATAATCTCTTTTCTCAAAGAATGCTGAGGTCCTGACGCCCAGCTCGTTGGAATGAAACCTGAATGCTTTTTAATTCTCTGTGAGAGATTTTTTTTTTTCCCTCTTTGGTTTTTGTTTTTAGGAAGGAACAAAATGTTTCATTGTGATTTTGTCAATGATTTTGATATAATGGACTAAAAGAGTAAATGTCTTCCAAATCCCAAAGCCTTTTAAAAGAAGAATTCCATTCAAAACACATCAGAGCTGTTTTCTCCCCTGAATTTTTGCTGAAATTTAATTTTAAGCAAAAGTTTACACACTTCAATGGCAGCATGGGTTCCCTTGCAGTGATGATGTGCGGTGGAGAATAACTGTGAACAGGAATTTTTTTTTTTTTGTGTCCAGTTGTACTTTATGCTATCCTGGAGGTGAAAAGGGTGGTGGTGGGGGGAGGTTTACATCCACTTGGCAGCCTTGTACTGTGCCAAAGCAGTGTAAAAAGGCCTCGGAGTGAATAAGAAACGAGAAGTCTTTGGGTTTTAACTGCCCCTGTATGAGAGAGCAGAATTCATCGATGCCTTACTGCAATTTTACACTTGTGCAATCCCCTTGCAAACTGTAATAGTGCAGTGGGGAAAGAAAGAGGAGGTTAGTACAGTGCAGCAGAGCAGGCTTCGGAGAGGAGGCTCTAGGTTCTTGTGTCCTGATGTGACTGGAAGGAACAGAGACTTAAATGGCAGCTATTGAGCTGCCCAGAAGCTCCAGTGAGTTCTGTTTCATCTTTCTTGTATCTCTTTCTAGTCAGAAATGAGACCTCTTGCAATCCACAGATTCCTCCAAGGACTGGTCAGTCGTCTGTGGCTGGCACTGAAGCTTGGCAGCCCCCTGACGCGCATGCTGGTACCCTCACTGGCTCAGGTCAACGTTCACAGATTTCTCTCTTAAAGGTGGAAAGTGTACTGTTGTTTGAAAAGCTGCAGGTTCAGCTGAAATGAACTAATTTAATCTCAGATGCTGCTATTAACTGTTGGATGTTGTTTTGTGGTTCCTTGAATTTGAAGGCAGTTTGTGTTTGGTGATAGGGCTTAGACCTATCTAATCTCCAGTGCCCAGGAGATACAAGTCTATAGGGAAGAGTCTGGTCAAATGTGCCTGGTGCATCGGGCATAAAGGAGCTGTGGCCCTGCAGAACAAAATACTTCACTGGGGAACAGAATGGCTCTACAGTGCTCATTTCTGGGTCGGCTACTGGCTTGCAAAGTGGCCTTCAACAATTCACTTTCATCTCTTTGTATACCACACTCGTGATGAGGAAGATACCATGTTAGGTGTTCTGACTGAGGAGTAGCCCTCGGCGCTATACCACTAAGTGCTGGTATCTTTATTTTCAACAGTAACACTGATAATAGGCTTCATTCTTTCAAAGATGTGGTTTGGTACTGTGACGTAGGAGGGATGGCTTATTGCTGAAAATGTTTTGTTTTTCAGGTGTTCATGGATGTCTGTCTTGTAGAAAAGTGGACACTAGGGGGCCTGCTCAGGGAGCCTTCACTCGCGTTCTTACAAATGTGTTTAAGTTTTGAGGGGAGGAACTGAGTGATACAGAAGCATAAGGCTCTGTTCCCCCTCCATCTTGGATGGCGCTGTGTAAGAAAATTCTGATATTTCCAAATGCTAAAGCTGGGAAAAGATTAGTTTGTGTTCAGAAAAGCAGGCAATCATCTTTCATTTATTCACCAGATTATTTCCAGTAACAAGTTCAGGTCTGTAGTTGTTTGGGTTTTGTGTGTTTATTTTTTTCTTTTCTTTCCCCTCATAGCTTATTCTTTCACCAGCATTTTCCAAATCCAAAAGAACTGGTTAATTTTGTCTACTGATGTAAACCTGTGTATCTGCCCTCCCTAGAGACATGTTGCTGTCAGCCTATTTTTTGAATCAAAATGAAAAAAGCTTTTTTGATACTAAAAATCAGCATTTTCTGTGTAAAGAATTAAAATAACATAAATCACACTCCCTGAGTCTTGAGACAAACTATAGAATAATATCCTTCTTCTACATTTTGCCTCGTTAGATTTACTGAAGTTTGAATTTTAAAGGACTGGGGTTTGTGTTTTGTGTGTTTGTGGTGTTTTTTTTTATCTCTGAGACCTTTTAAGGTGATATTCTTAAGTAATTGGGTAAATACAGTCCCAAAAACTTGAACCTTAGGACAACTTTTTAATATTCTGGAATTTCTCTAGTATAGGGGGAAAAGAAACCCCAAACCATAGGATGGAGGTAGCACAGAGCTGTGTACTCAGATGCTGCAGACTTGATTTCTAAAATTAGGTTCTGAAGTGTATGTTTCTATAATGATTAGAGATTTAGTAACTTCCCTTCAGTCATGTTCTGAAAATAAACTTGATGAAAGTCCATTTCTGCATTTCACTGAACTGTCTTCTGAAGCTACTAGCAGTTGCTATTAAAGACTTCATCTAACATTTCATTTATAAAAGCCATTGAAAAAAATAAAGCAATAGACTGATAAAGATATCTTTTGTGGTTTTATTTAAACAGCTTCCATTTAAACATCATTTTCTTAGGGTCTGCAATTAGTGATTACTCTTTCTTTGCAAGTGTGGTGTTAATATTGCCTGTATACAGCTGCTGTGTTAATACAGTCATTTGGCTGTGTTACCCCAGCAGACCTGCTGAGCTGTCGTTCAGACTGAGCAGGATGGAGATGCTGACCTGTCCCTTCCCAAAGGGAGGTCAGGTACTCTTGAGATACCAGCATCCATATTTCCACAAGCTTTCCAAACTCTATGGACTAGAGGAATTTCATTTTTCTCTGGGGAAGGATAAAGTTGTGTTTATTACTGAAGAGCAACCAGACAGGACAGCAAACATCTGCCGCCGAAATGTGTGTGCGTGTAAGCTGAATGAAATTTCTTGAGTATGGGAGTTTGCCTATGATAATCAGGCTTAACATCTTTCTTGGTGGTTGTTTCTGTTTGGGGTTTTGTTTTGTTTCCCTAAAGGGGTGAGGGGCCTTTGACAAGATGGTTTAATGTGAAACAAAAAGACCAAGGAACTCTGTTAAAATCAACAGCATCTCTTTTGTCTTCTTGTGGTTTTTAGAAGCCTGATTTTTTAATTATGTCCAGGTTTTTAAAACTCAACCTTTTTCAGAAAAATGTTCTGGTTTATTTGAGTTCAGGTGTGTCAGTGACAGAAGAGATCGTGTTAGAGTCAGAGGTGGTGAGGTACCAGTTGGAAGCAGTGAGGAAAAAAATTCTGAAATAATTGGTTTCCCCTTTCTTGGACTGAACTGGAAATTTCAGTTAATAGATTTGACAGATGATCTAAAATTTAGAAGTGTTCTGCTAAAACTCTGTAGGAGACATCCATAGGTTTGGGTTATTTTGGCTTTTTTTTAATGCATCAAAATGAAGTAGAAGCACCTCCTGGTAAAGAGAGAATGCTCAAACAAGATCAGGGCTCTGACCTGTCAGTTAAAGCACCTATCTGGCAGAGAGGGACTGGGCTGTCATTTCTGCCCTAGCAGCAGTTCATGGGTTTTATCCAGGAAATGTTTACTGTAAAATCCAAAACAGTGCTGGAAGCAGGACACAGGAGTGGGGTTTTTTTTTGTGGCTTTTTTTTTTTTCCCCTGGGAGTTGTATCCTGACTGCTGGGCTATGAAGTTATTCTTGCCTTCTTCTTGCTGTAAAGTGTCTTGAATTATTTCCTCCACATCATCTGCAGGAGATTTGAGGCATATCTGTGGCTTTGTGGCTAGGAGCACTCCTGAATCCTGAAAAGGTGGTTGTGGAGTTGAGCCTTTCCAAGATTAGGCAGCAGCTTCCAGGTCTCTTTGGAAGTACAGGCTGGACTTGTCATCACATCCTGCATACAGTTTTCTCTGGGGTTTGCCTGAGCCTCAGTTGCCCCTCAGGGGTGATTGTTTTGGTTTCATGGGATTTGCTTGTGCACATACGCAGTAGAGAAGTGAGCAGACAAATCTATGCATCTCTGTTGCAGAGGAGGAGGCAACGTGCCTCCTCAGTGATGGAGAGGAGGCTGAGAAGCAGAAAGAAGCCTGCTAGCAAGAGCAGCCAATTTCTCCTCCAAAGGAGACTAGAGGTGCCAGGGCAACAGCAGATTTTCTCAGAGGAGGGAGCAGTTATGGGAGGTAGCAAGAAAGCAGGTGGGGTAAGCACAGCAGTGAAGCAGCCTGGGAAGACTGGTGAAGGGCCAGGGCTGGCAGAGACAGGAGGCTGGTGCAGAAAGAGCAGAAACGGAGGAAAGGAATTTTTTCATGGCTTCATCTTCACAGGGTCTATCAGCCCAGGGAGGACAATAGCACTTCCTCCACCTGACAGCAACAACCTTTTCAAGAGCTTCTGTAACCAAGTAAAGGTTGCCAGTGGGAGGACTGCAAACACAGGCATTGTTTCAGTTAAACCTCCAGGCAGGCAGAATGATTGCACTAGCCGTTAACAACAAGCATTTCAGCATTTAGTTGTGGGTGATATTGAGGTTGCCCGAGTAACTCTGTAGTCCACAGAGGTGCAAGGACCTTAGGATAGGTGGGCTATGGATCAGGTGTTGTGGATCACTTTCTAGATGTATCCAGCACTTTCCATTGCCTGTAAGGAGCCTGCCTTAATACCAGGCAGTGTGACTATTGCCATACGCTTTCCCAAATTGGGGGGAATATGTGATCTCAATCTGGTATCAGCAAACTGAAACCACAAGGATGTCTTTAGTGCGACATATCTAGCTCTGGACCATCACTGGACCTAATCTAACTTGCTATTTTCACTCATATTTAAAAAAGAAAAAACCCAAAACAAAAAAAAACCCACCCCAAACCACATCAAGGTATACCCTAGTCACACCACTATTTGCTCCAGTACACGGCTGAACGCAGTGCTACGTGCAGCACACTTTCCTCGAGATGGTGCTTCCAGGCAGCCTGTCTCACCCTGGCGCTGTTGGATCTTGCTCTGCTTTACCCAGTTTCTTGGCTGTTACTTAACAATATGTTTGACTGGTTTAAAAACAGTTATACTGCTGGGTCCTCCCTTCAGCATGTGACAAGAAACCTTCGACCACAGCACTGGGGAATGAGAGGCAGAATGGCTTTGAGAGTTAATGTGCTGCCAACAACCAGCCTTGCAGCAATGGGTTAAGCGGGGCCATCCCTGTAGACTGTCACTCACCAGACTTTTTTTTTTTTTTTTTTTTTTTTTGAGTTGACCTGCTAGGGTTTTTCCCTCTCCTCCCACCCCTTCCTCTTCTCTTCTCTTTCTCTCTTTATTCTTTTTCTCAAGTCTCTTTTGATTTCATGCTGGCTTTTTAAATTGAGGATAAAGTTAATTCACCACACAATGCCGCAGCTGGAATGAAATATGGCCAGTCGCCCGTGTGGAGGGGAGGGCTCCATGCTGGCTGGGGGTGGCTCGTTGCATCTCCTAAGGCCACTACGGGCTGTCACTGATTTATTGATAGTGCCTCTAGTGACAAAGCAAGAAGTTAACTAATTATGAACATATGGTTCAGCTCATGCTTGACTCTGCAGCCACCTTGTTAGCCTGGAGCAGCCTAGGTGTTCAGAAGCAGGCGAAGAGGAAAGTTTTGGATGGAAGGTGTGGTCCAAAGTCCCACTGACAAGCCAGAGGGAGACTTGATTGATCCTAATCTATTCTTTTTGTTGGGAGGCAGCATGCTGCTGTCAGGAACAGCTTGGTAATAACAGATTTGTAGCCTCTAAGTCCTTGTGGTTATAGTCAGCATGCGACACTCGGTCGGCTCTTTGCGTGCTCCGTACTTAATTGGTCTCGATGTTGGGGTCTGAAATGAGACGGTAGTTCAAGGTGCAACACATGCTATACCTGAAATTGCAGCCTGTGAGCTGCTGCACAGATGTCAGCTTTTTACTAGGGGGCTTACCACTGGGGACCCGGAGGGTCCGTACAGAAAGGGACAAGGGATGTCTGAGAGGACCCTGCAGGTTTTCAGTGCTTAATATGGAATTAATTAGATGAAAACTTACAGAGTGAGTGTGACTGGTAGAGCAACGAGGAGGGAGACACACAGAATTCATTAGGAAGTTCATCAAGGTGGATTGTGATTTTTGTCCACATTGAGCGGTCAGCATGCATAGTCTGGACACAAGAGAGCATTTAATGGGAATTGATACCAGCTAAAGAGGGGAGGAGGGTGTCCATCTGTTGATCTTTCACAAGTGAATTGCCACAGGATTCAAAACAGTGCAGTTAAGAGGCTGGGTTTTTTTCATGGGCGTACATGGTCTCCAGGAAGAGTGGGGTTATTGCTGTCTGGACTTTTAAAACAATTTTAAGGTCCTCCTAATTTGCTTAAATGGAAATGCTGAGCATAGAAAGATAACAACTTTAATAATAGGCAGCAGAAAGAACACCAGGGATGAGTGATTTGACACAGCCAACAAATGGGTTATTTTATGACTATCTGGACAAAGCAAAAGTGGGCAGGGAAGGCTATCTGTATACTGGGATGCATTAGCCAGCCCACTGTCAGCAGGTTGAGGGAGATGGTTAGTGACCTCTACTAGGCACTGCTGAAGCTGAGTCTGAAGTACTGCATCTAGTTTTTGTCTGCATAGTGCAAGAAAGCTGTTGACAAACTGGGGAATCTAGCAGGAGGGCCACTAGGTCAGGAGGCTGGTGACACGAGGGGGAGGGAGCTGGGTTTTCTTGGCTTGGAGAAGAGGGCTAAGGGAGTCTGATGGCAGTCTTCCTCTGCTGTGGGGGAGTGTAGAGAAGACAGAGGTCAGCTATTCTCAGACATGCACAGTGAAAAGTCTTGGAGTGGTCAAAAGCTGGGACAAGTTAAATTCCAACTAGATATGAGGGGAGGAAAAAAAAAACCCAAAACCCAAACATGATAAGCTAGAGAGGCTATGGAATCACCATTCCTGGAGGTTTTTATAACCTACCTGGGCCAGGTCCTGGGCAGCATGATCTAAATTTGAAAAGGACTCTTAATTTTTCTATGACCAGGCTGCAGCTGGAGCACAGCCCAGGGCCTGGGATGGTGACACGGCTCACGTTCTGTCATGTACTGCTGTGCTGGCTGGCTTGCTGCTGCGGTGTTGTACCAGGATGCACATGGCAATTATCATTGTTGCTCCTATAATGAGTTAGAACAGTTAATTAGTGGGTAAAGTCGATCTGTACGTAAGTTTGGAATATAATTTCATCCAGATACAGCAATAGCTTTTCTTAAGAGGCTGTGCTTTAAACTGTGGTTAGCTGGTTAGAGCAGATACAACTTTTAAAGCTAAATAAGTGCCTGTCTGTCAACTACTTCTTATTACCATCCCGTGAGAGGATGCTGCAGCTGCAGGTGAGCGGGGGACCAGAATGTGAGAGGCTCCAGTGAGACCTCACACCGCAGCTGAAGGCAGTTTGAGCTCACCTGGCTGACTGCACTGCTGCAGGTTGGAGGCACTGATGCAACTTGTACAACAGATTCAGGGTATTGAGACGTTAATCTCTGGTTAACAGTCACCTAGAGGAGGTGAAGGGATAAATTCTAAGGCTATTAAAGCTGCTCTTACAATGGATTTCTGACCAAAGCCTTGCTTTGTGTTTGCCTGTGGGGACCTTCTCTGTCTGAAAGCTTTGCCTGCTATGTAATCAAATAGGAATAGTTACTTCTTACTGAGATCCCAATGTCAGCATCTCTGTTGTGATATATACATTAGACAAAGAACAGAGACTAAATGTTCAGGCTTAAATCCTCAATACATTCTCATTTGTATTGCTCTAATAGTGTGAGAGAGAGATTTGAAGGAAGCAACACTTAAGCTCAGCACGCCTTATAAGCATGGCTGTGAAAGCAGCTTTGGAGGCAGTAAGAACCAGGGGTCAGTGCTTCCCTGTTTCTCTCGAGATCCATCTCTGCTCTGTGCTTTACCCAGTTGAAGCAGTGTGGGACAGCGGAGATGTCAAGGCAATGTCATCATTCTTCACTGCAAAAAACAGCCGCTGCTTTGGTCTGTGGCAAGTGCATGTTATTTCCAAAGATGAGACCGTGTTCATGAAAACTCAAAGGAATTGGGCTCAGATTTGAAAGTGTCGGAATCTGTCAGTGGTTTTTGTACCTAACTCGGAAAGGGAGCTGGGGGTAAAGATTAGGATTTAGATCATGATTCAAAAATCCTGTAAATACTCAGTAACATGTGAATTCGAAGTCCAGTTTTGGACTTGCTGCCAGGGAGATCCGGCTGCCAAGTTAGGAGGAGCTTTTCTGATTTCAGTTTGAAGTTGTTGCTCCAAGGCAGACCTTTATCTGAGTAGGAAGAGTTATTTGGTTTAGTTGGTGCCAAATGGAAATTGGGTAGGGGTGATCATAGTTTTTTGGGCACCTTATTTTCTCTGGAGTTGGCTGAAAGGGGAAAAAAAAAAAATCTAAGCAGAACTCCTAGTGCCAACAAAGGAGACCAGCACCTACAGATCAAAGGCAGAGGCACTCTGTAGTGAGTCCCTGCAAAGTAAAAACTGTGTTCTCTGCAAGTAACACCATGTTCCTGCTTGAGCATGTGGGGGACTTGGAGCTCCTTTACTACTGAGTTAATAAAATGACTTGTCTCCTGGTGCAGATGTTGCACAACTGTTGCTACACCTGTAATTTTATACCCAAAAGCCTATTTCTTTGTCTGAGAGGGCTTTGCATCGCTATGGACAAACACTTTAGGTGTGTTCCCATACAGAATTCAATGATATTTCCCTGTCTGCTGATTTCCTTTGGCTTCCCAGCTGAAACCCGGATCCATGTCATGACGCTCCTGTTTTGATACTGATTGCTGTTCCCTTTCCTGCCAACCGCAGATGTAGCCATTAGGATGACTTGCATCCTGCTGCAAGCAATATGTCCGATCTTTACCCTACAAAGGTATTGTTTAAGGGGCTCTGAAGACTTTGAACAAACTGGCCTGGCAGGGGGACTTTCAACTTCCCCTGCCTTATGGGCGCAACAGCCTGTGTTTGTAAACAGAGCCTTAGAGGAGTAGTGGGAGCCACTGGAGGACTGTCAGCTGGTTAATTGGATGTCAGCTCCCTGCCGGGGACGGAGGCTAATGAGTCATCCTGCAGAAAGAGAACGGCCCCGAGAGAAAGGCGAAGAATTGGACAGCAATAATCACATCTACAGAGAAGCCCAGAGCCCACCTGTTGGGATAAAGGCAGAGCAGCATTTGGGGACAGAGGGCTTCCCTGTTTGGATTTTGTTAAGCAGAGATTAAGCAGGTTCTGAATTTGTAAAGTTGACCTATTACTACTGGTGCGTGTGTTTAAATGTGCTCATGTGTGTGGGCAATGGTCTAGCGTGTAATGTAAACACGTTTAGTTCATATATTTTGGTGGTCTTTGTTTTCTGAAAAATACATAATCATCTTCTAAAATTAAAGAAATCCAAATTATATGTTGACGGAGAGTTTAACGCAGGAAATGGCAAAAAGGAATGATAAAAGCAACATTGCAATCACTACTTCAAGTTAGGAAGTTACTTTTTTCTTGTGGAAAGATAAGTGAGAGATTAAGTCCTTTTTGTTGAAAGCTGTCTTCTAAAATGATCTTTTCATTAAGAACCTAACAAAAAAGGGAAACTTGTTGGAAGTTAGCATTTTGTACATAAGTTCATTTCACTTCAAAACATTTTGATTGAAAATATTAATCAGTGTAGTTACATGAATAAATAGAGGGATTTTTATCTGTGTCTTTTTCAAGAGGGGAAACATGAATGAGAGGAAGATTGGATATTGGCATTAAGTTGTATAATAAAAGCATAAGTTACCATTTAAAACTATTTTTTGCCAAAGGAAAAGCTAATAAGAGAGAATTAGTCAGTCACACAAAGAAAGGTAATATAAGAATTGAAAGAATCGTAGAAAAGATGGCTGTAAGAAATCCTGGGAAGTCTTTAGGCCTGTCTGTATGCCCTAAAATGAGGTGCTCTTTACCTGAGCTGTGCCTGATGGGCATTTGCTGTGCCAGCTCTTAAGACAAGAATGGAAGATCCCTTGCCAGCCAATTCCAGCATGCCACTGTTCTTACTACAGAGGTTTTTCTTGATGTTTAACTTAAACCATCCTTTGTTGCAATTTAAGTCTGCTGCTTCATGTCCTGCATTGCTTGAACACAAAATTAATTCCCTTTCCTCTTTCAGCAACCTTTTCCATGCTTGATACATCCCTTGAATCTTCTTTAGAGCAAGCACCACATTATTCTTTTTTCACAGTATCCAGATCACTGATCTTTCTAGAATGCTATTTATTATTTCCTGAACAACCCAGAGAATGGTGGCAGGGGGGAGGGAAGGTAAAACAGGACCTGCTGCAAAGAGAGTTTGTGAGCCAGGAGAACTTTTGTAGGTAGGAGCTACCTGCTAATTGAAGTGTCAGGGAAGTGAAGGTGGTGCTGGATACAGCCAAGCCACAATTGTCATCTTAAAGTCTCAACACATTGCAGTTCTGTGTGGCCCACCCTCATCTTGTCCTCTATCGCACATAAGTAGTGTGCACCCTGATCCTATTATAACTCATGGCAGTAGCACCAGGAAGACCTGTATGCCTCAGTGCTCTTAAGTCATTCAAAAATGGCAATTCGTACGGGCTGACAGCCAACTGAGTAAATGAGGTATTGGCTTTTCTCCAGATTTATGCAACACGTTGGATTTTACCGGTGCTTCTCTGAGGTTTTCAGTATAGGCACAAAAGCAAATAGGCGAAGTGGTGTTTCCCTTGGCCCACAGTCATCTGTAGATACAGTCCAAAACTGTTCTGAAACAGTTGAGGAAATACTTCATCTGGTTTCTAGAACTGCTGAAACACTGCATAGTGGCCTGGAACTATGGGACTTCATGGATAGGGAAACTGTTTTGAAAGCTGTAGAGCCCTCAGCGGCTGTGGCAATCATAGGAACTCCTGGTTGCCCTGGACTCCTGTTTATGCCTTCTAACAGGGTGGCTGTTTTGGAGATAAAGATTTCTAATGAGCCAGTATGTACAAGAAAAAAGACAGTTTGCAGTGAGCTGGAAGGATAGTGTAGTTCCAGTGACCCAAGGGCGGATGAAGCACAAGTGCCACCTCCTTCCAGAGCAGAGAGTCACGTTAGCTGGGTAGCACGGTGTATTCACCTGGCTACCGCTCATGCTAGATCTGATCTGTGCAGCAAAATCAAAAGGCTGTCAATCCTGCACCAAATTAAAACAGAATCATGAGAATTAACGTGCTTTATAAATGCGGGTTAAGCACACTATAAGCATGCTGTAATTACAGTCAGCTGCCTGCCTAATGCAATCCAGTAGCACTGAGCTTAGGAATTAAGTTGAATATACAATTAATAGGAGCTTATATTAAAGGCATTAGTAGAGTTACAAAAGCTTTGTAACAACAGAGTGTGACCCAGCCTTGCACACAGACAATGGGGTTTTGTGTGCTATAATTAGCACACACAAAACCTCCCCATTAACTTGACAGTTTTCCATTTTGTTCTTTAAAGAACTGAACAGTGCAAAGCACTCTTGACCCATCAGAGATGGGAGCTGTGCAGTCAGTATGGAAGCATTGCGGATCTCAGCGTTGTCTCCCTTTGGGCAGCTTGGGCAGAGCTGGCTGCTCAGCTGAGATACCTGACAAAATTATTTACCTACAAGGTCAATCTCTGCCCCCACATTGCTGGTGTATGTCTGAGTGATACCAGGACTGGCGCACAGAGTTGCAACCAGCGCTCTGAAGAGCTGCTTCTCCTTTTTCTCCTCCTTACTCACCCGAGCACTTCTGAGACTCAGCCCAGTAATTCCTGAGCATCCTGGCTCCCCACCCCTAAGACACAGATAGTAAATAATATTTAGAAAGGGCACCCTGAAGACAGCACTTGGCGCTAAAGAGTTCAGTTTTCTGATAAAAATCTTGAGATGAGATGCTAGTAATGTAACACAGACCTCCTTCTAGCCCTCTCCTTATTTATGTCATTGCAGATAAATATTTTGTCCTGTTGCAGGACCTGAGAGTTAAGGGAGAGGAGCAAATGCAGAAGGAGGGAAGGAAGTTTCTCATATAAGAGCTAAAGTGTTAGAAGAAGTCTTGTGTTGAATTTAAGACCAATATGGCAGTATCTGTGATCTGTGAGAGCTGGCATCTTTGAGCTTACTCTGCAGGTCTACGATAGAGCTGGAGAATGATTGTACAAATTCAAGGTAACAAGCTGCAGAGATTGTGTGAAGGAACAGATGTGTAGGACATCTGAACCTGAAGAAGTAGAGAAAAGCAGAACTTGGAAAGTCCTTTGGAAGCAAAGGATGTTCAACAGCAGTTTATTTGCTTTGAGTCCCAGAGGCAGCTTAAGATTCAGATGAGGTTTAACACTTAGCCTTTTAGGGGCATATTATCTATGTTTCTAAGGTGGAGCCTGAAGGTTAAGGATGAAGAAAAAGATTTGTGTTCACCTTCAGCTCAGACAGTGTGTAGCTGTGCTCATTAGTTGCTGAGGTACTCCACTCATGAGACTTGCCTCACTGGTGCCGCTGATCTTTGGGACAGGGCTGGCAGCGCGTGCAGACCTGTGGCAGTGAGGGACACGGCAATGCCCTGTAGTTGCTAGGGTTTAAGGTATACAGACCTCAGATCTGCTCCCTTCACCCACTAAAGACTGATTTATCCTCTTGCGTTTCACTGGGACATCTGTGATAAATTTCTTTCCCACTAATCAGAGCTTCCCCTCTTGAGAGAGGAGAGATGGCTGAGATGCGATAAAATGCTTGACAGGGTCTTTCTGTGCTAGGACAAGCACCTCTGAAATTTGGTACCTAGATACAGAGGTCATCCAGAGAGTAGCACGCAGTGCTTCTACCCAACCACTGACTATTCCTCCTATTTGCTGGAGGTAAAATACAGTCAATTCCTAACTGCAGGTCATTCATGGGAGAACCTCTTTTGAGATTATTTCACACTTAGGTTGACCTGGTTTTCCGCTTAAGATTCAGCTTATACCTAATGCCCCTCCAAAGCCCATCTGTATTCTCGAGGGAAGCTCTTCTCTGTTTTTTGCGGTCATCTTGCAATTTTGGGGACAGGCATTAATTCCAAGGAATGTCATTTCTGTCAATACTTCCCTGCTGCGTGACTGTATTTGGACCTGAACAGTGTTCTAGTGCTCACCTGAGACAGAAGCATCAGTTTTCAGGGGTCAGGTACCTCATAGATAAGGTGATGCTACTTTTCCTATTTAAAAGAGCAGCCTTCTTTTGCAGCGAGGTTTCAAAATTTTGCTGCTTGCTGAAAAATTCTGTGTTTCCAAGTGGCTGCACAGAAGATCAGAATGGTTGGGTGAAAATAATTCCTTATTGCTTCCTTTCTTTCCTATTAACTATGCAGTCTGTGCTGGAGCTTTTTATAAAGCACTCATTGCTAGTGGCTCTGGCTTGCCTGTAGTGCATGAATATGTAATACAAATGACATCTGTCATGTTTGATTTGTTTTGGTGCTTAAGGTCGGGGAAGAATAGTGCTCACTTGTGATGGGAAGTTTTGAGTATCTCCCTCTGTGTTGAACTGTCTTGCAATTTGTTACGGTCAGTAAAGAGGGCTGCTCTTTGCTGGGGCTAAAATAGAAGTCCTACTAATGCAATAATTGCTAGTACCAAATACAAAGGTAATGCTTCTGGAAGTTCCTGAGTGGCAAATTCCTTGTGACGAGATAAGTATATGGCTGAAGTATCACCCTGCTCTTGTGTTCTTTCCTGGGCATCCTCTACTGGCTGCAGAAGAGGGGTTGTAGAGCTAAATGGTCCATTGGTACTGTTGTTTCCACATATTCATAAAGATTAATTGATTAACTTTCACCACTTCTCCTTAAAACAAGGGCAGATTATCTGGCTGTGGGGTGTCATGTTGTTTAATTTGTCCAGTGTTTGCCACTTCTCATCCTAAAGGTGGTGGTGATAGCTGGAGGGTTAATGTTATCTGGGGTTTTGCCAGTGATGAGTTAGAAAAGATGACTAAAATAAAATGTTGCAGCCTAGACCATCATTTGCTGTCTTATTGTCATCTTGAACGGTGAAAAAACTTAAAAGATCAAAATTCTTATTGAGTGACATTTTCAAAATTAAATTAGAAAATATAATTAAATTTGCTTCTTATTTTGGTCTGCCCTACAAATCTGCTCCAGGTTGTCTTCGGCAGTGTCCTTCTGTGCCACCTGGTTCTTGACTGTCACACGTTGCTCCCTGCCCAGTGTCACAGTCTGGACTGGGGGTGCAAAGGCTTTTTCCTGTGCTGTTTTTATGATCTGCCTTGGTTCCTCATTATTTTTTCGCTTTTAAAAATTTTCTCTTATTGCCTGAATCTCTCAGTTTCTGCTAATTCTACCTTTTCTTCTTTGATGTTGACATAATTAATAATTTTATGAAGCTGTTCGGCAGATGGTTCGCATTAAGCATAAGCAAATAAATTTTTCTTGTTTTGCTTAGAAATGTCGGGAAAGCAATGTTTGTCTCGATGTACTCTGATGTGCATCTACTTTTTAGTCGAACAATGTATGTTTTTAATATAAACATGGACACAGGCGTATACACCCAATCTGTTTTATCACACACTCGCACGCACTCCTGTTGTGTGCCCTGAGTCCAGATAGATTTCGTACATGGGGTCTGACCGTCTGATTGTTGCTATTATGCTTCAGAGTATGTTTTCAAAAATAATTTCCTGCCGCATTCCTGACTGTATTTGTAGGCTGAGTTTATCCTCTTCCCTGCTGTTCCATGATCTGCCCCTAGGTTACTAACAACCCCAACAGACAGCCTGGCTCATGCTACCTGCTGCTTAGACGCAGATTAACTCACTGCCAGCCATATGGACTACCGACTTCACAAATTCCTCTCCTTTTGCTTTCTGCTCTAAGAAAAGTTAATGGACAGTTTGCTGGTAAAGAAAATGTAAAACAAAACCCCAAACCTGTGACATAATCACCTGGGCTTAACACAACTGGCCCCTCCATCTGCCTTTATGCTGGGATTTGTGTATATAAAGCAGAATATGGTGCTGTGCGCGATGCGGGTTCATACTGGTGACTTTCCCTTATGGCATAGGTACTTGCTTGCAATACAATGGGATTAGACAAAGGCAGTATGCATATATTGCACGCGCATTTTATTTATAGATATATATATATATATAAAACCAACCCCATATATATATGTATCTTTATGTTCTTAAAAAGATCACTATTGTGGGCTTGGGCTTTAGTCAGTAGCGACTCTTGTGGTTGTATCCTAATCATTATTAGACTGGCAGACCATGTTTCAAGCTGATTTTCACAGTGAGTTTACAAGATAAATATCTGAGGAGGGGGTGGATGTGAGACCAGAAAAACAGATGTTTTTCAGGAGGTTAAGATGCTGTGACATAAATAAGGAGAGGGCTAGAAGGAGGTCTGTGTTACATTACTAGCATCTCATCTCAAGATTTTTATCAGAAAACTGAACTCTTTAGCACCAAGTGCTGACTTTAGGGTGCCCTTTCTAAATATTATTTACTATCTGTGTCTTAGGGGTGGGGAGCCAGGATTCTCAGGAGTTACTGGGCTGAGTCCCAGAAGCACTCAGGGCCAGCGTTAGCAAACGTGAGCGGTGTGCTCTGCCCCTACCCTGTGCCTGGACCTGTTGTGCTTATGGATCCTGTCCAGACTGAGTGCGCATCAAGACAGAGTCCTGACCGACTCTGCTCAGGCTTCTTGCTGTCTGGGGCAGATGAGGACATCCAAAAGGGATGACAGAGTTAGTCTGTGCTCTCAAAAATGTGCTGTGCCATCTGAGACGCAAGTGAAACATGCCCTAAGCCACCTCAGGCAACCACTAGTCACAAAATAACCCTTCTGGCACTGAGGCATGCGTATTTAAGACTTGGATTACAGGCACACCGCATCCAGTCGCTTGTGAATTACAGTTTATATTGGCAGTGTGTATCATATGTTTATCTGCAGTATCTGCGTTCACATACAGGTAATCTAATACATACAAATGTGTCAGATTATCATATTTATTACTCTTGCTTGGATATTTGCTTTTGCTAAAAGTTGGATCCTTAATTTAACCCTAGAGTGAAGACTTTGCATCCTAGCTTGCAAGCATTAGCTTATATAGTCTTTATGTTCCTTTGGTAAAGGACTAAGTGGTTCTGGAAATGAGCAGGACTTAAGTTAGCCCACTGATATGAAACAGTATTATGGCGTAACTGCTGTGACAGTTCCAGCAGTGCTGGGTTTACGAGTGTGTACCTTCCAAAGTGCTTCTGGAGGGGGGATTATTCTTTGAACATACTGGCTAATAAGAAATTTAAAGCTCTAGAAAGAATCAAATAGAAAATACAACATAATATAAACTGTTTAAAATGGAAATAGATTTTTGTTCAATATTCTCTGACTTTTAAAATATGAAATACAAGTATTTTTACAGTCTTTCTGACTTTCCCACGTGTATTGCACCATAGAAATTCAAAGCTATTTTATTGGACCTGATGCAGCGCTTCACGGGCTACCACTTTTCCTCATCCCTCCCCAAAATTAATAGTTTTGCTAATGTTTTTTCTGTTCTCCAAATTTTTCAATTTTGGAAAGAGGGGAAAAAAGTGTCCTCAAAATAATGACCAATGAAGTACTGCTTCTCCAGTGACAGAAGGCAAATAGGGATAGAATAAAAGAAAAGGAAGACACGAAAGTCTAGACAGTTTAAATTTTCCAAATGATTGAGGGGTTTTCATCAAAAGATTTCTAATGTTTCTTTTTGGAAAAAAAATTATTTCCAAATATCACAACTTATGATTACCTTTTGAGCTCTCTTACTGAATACCTGTAGAAGAGGCGGGCATCATGTGTGAGAAGTACTGAAAAATATGTTGGTAGTTTCACATCAGCTGGTGTAGTCAACTTGTCTGATGCTTTGGTTCCTGCCAAGGAATGCTTGGAACCCAAGGAACCCTTCCAAGCAGTAGTTGCTACTACAGAAACTAGTAACGTAAAATTGAAGCCAGAAACCATGCTTTTAATTCAATGGGATTTATAAGTGATTTTTGAGAAGTGATGTTTGTTCTGAAAGAGTATATGCATTTTTATATGCTGTGTTTTGTAATGTAAGTGCCTTTAAGTTATCTGTGCAGTCTATCTATATAGTCAGAGACAAGCCTTTCTCCTGGTTTTATGCAAGGTGGTAACAGATAAATGAGATTAAAAGAACGAGCTGGGTCCCAGGTAGATTCATTGAATGATTCTGCTGGAAGCATTGATGCTTAGTCTTACCCGAATAAAGATGGGTAGAGCTATTCCTCATTCCTGGTATGCTGGGGAGCTAAATCTCTGGGGACATCCATCCTCCCCCTCGCAGACTCTGTGGCTACAGTATGTGATTCTCTGCAGCTGCGTGCATTTACTTGTGTGACTAAAGAGGAGGATCCTGACTTTTCTCCCTCTGAGCTTAATGAAATAAATCCCTCACTTTTGTCTCAAAACTAGATTTAATATTTGTGGTGTTATTTAAAATGTGTTAAAATTTAAAAAGACTTCCTTGTCTTGAGCCAAAGGATCTTGCCCCCTTGGGTCTGCATGGCTGTTCTGGCTCTCTGAGGAAGCAGGGCAGAGGCAGAGCCTGAGGGTACGATAGGTTTGTAAGAGAGAGTACAAATGTCTGGTTTTACTCTTTGGGGTATGGGAATTTTTATTTCTTTCTAAGGTTTGAAATACCTCTCATCAAGGAGGGAAAGCCAGACAGTGGCCCCAAGGTGCCAACCCCTGGTGTGGCTTTGCAGCTGGTGCAGTAGCACCCAGAGCTGGTCAAGAGCAGAGATTCACCTGGTTATCCCACAGCACGAGCAGTGCATGAGGAGAGGGGGTTCCTTGCTGTTTGCTCTGCTCTGTGTGGCTCGCATGCACTCCTGGCTGACTGATGGCATGATCGGAGAAGTAGACATGAGGTACAGTTGTCAGGTCTTTGCCTCTCTGATAATACACATTCAGCTTGAGTCCTCTGTCCCATCCTTGTGTAATGAAAATTTCTCAGCAGGATGGTGACTTGTGCCGTGGCCCCAGGTCCTTGGGAGGAGGGGCAAGGGGGGAGGAAGAGATTTTTGTATCAGCAAATACCTTGGAAGTGGATGCAGGATATTTAGTGAGCACGTGCAAGCCACCAGGAGAGCAACAGGGAACCAAAGTCTTAATGAAACCCTTTGACAGGAGGGTGAGGTTGGCTGGTGTGGTCACTGGCGCTGAGCTCTGGTGCAGACGCCAGCCAGGCCCTGCTGAAATAATCCTCTTAGGGAATGAAAGTAGAAAGCATTTCCATCTGCTGCATGTTCTCTTTGGATGCAGCCTTTGCTGTGTCCCAGTCTTCTACGTTTCTTGCTGTCTTCTGTCTCTGAGGCTTGGCAGGAAATCTTACGAAGGGAGAAGCACTGAAAGTTGTAGCTTTCCTCATTTGGACCTAGATGTAACCATAGACATGGGAAGGAGAGCAATAGGAATTGGTCTACCTCCCATGAATTGCTTTGAGTGTGGCCTGGCGGTCCACACAGCCTGCCTTGCTGCCTCTGTACACCTCTGCTTTATTCCTCCTGTCTCTTCTCCAATGCTGCGTGACACTACTTTTCTCTTGATGTGGTTGCCTCCTTAAAGATCTCATGCAGAGTCACTCTGCTTTTCACAAGCTGTCTGCTGAAGTTCTGATGATGGTTTTGGACCTCTTGGGACTGAATGGATGCTGAGATCAATATTCCAGGATACTTCAGTTCTGGTACCAAAATCCTGAATCCAGCCACTTGTGTTTTAATGGAGGGGAGGAAGCTCTGATGTAGGTCTCGGTTTTGCTAATCATAAACTGAAACAAATCCTCTTCACTTATTTTAGGAAGGAATTACAAAATCAGATTTCCCACCAAATTTGAAGAGCCTGAGCAGAGCTCTGGCCGCTATGGCCCCTCTGGCTCTCTCTGGCCACTATGGAACACAGACCTGGGGTGGTATTTGGTGCCTCAAGACTCTCTCAAAGGAATGTATAATACCAAAACCCGTGGGTAAGGGTTTGCCATCTTCAATCTAAAAGGACACATCTCTGTTCAGAGAAAGAGTCAAACCTTCACACCCTGTTTTTATTTCCACTCCTGTTCTTTATTTTTTTTATGGTTTGGACAACTGTTGACACTTAACTTTGTGGCATTAAATTAAAAGGTTTTTAGACTAAAGGCATACAACACCCGTGGTGCACTGTGTGCTTGCCATTCTAGGAGAAGCTGGTCTTAGTCATGTGGTTTTTGGTCTTTGTGCTGGCTAGGTCAGGTAGAGGAGCAGCATATTTATTTCAATACTAAGCCGTCAGCAGATTATAGCAATATATTGTAAGGAAAAAGAGGTTCCTGAACATTATTAAGTCTTTTTAGTTTGGGATTAGGAGGTTTTAAGACAGATTTAATTAAACAGAGCAGGGACACCTTTATGAACCTGATGTTGGGGTTAATTCACTCCCCTAATGTGCTCCGCTTCTTGATTACACAAAGATGAAACAAATTCCATGTCCTACCTGGGGAGCCCTGGAGGGGAATGTGAAGTTTCATCTCCAGACAGTTCAGCGCCCTGTCAGTGAGGCCGTGATTAATAACCACGTCTGGGGACTCTTGGTGATGGAATGAAATGAAATGGAGCCATGTCTGACAGCGAGCCAGTGCCACACAGGGTGCTTGCATGGAAATGGTGGTCCTGGCTGAATGGACCTGATAAGAGGCCCTTCAGAGTTGCAGCAAGATGGGGAGAAAAGAAGAGTAGGATCCAAAAGTTGTCAGGAGCTCATGCTTAATGGAACCAGAGATAGGTGTTTATTTACATTTGCCTTTGTGCTTGGCATCTCTTGGACTGTGATGAGCCCCTTTACTGAAAAGTGGTGCAATGGGTCCAATGCAATTAGAGCTTACCCCAACTGCCACCACCACGGTAACCAAACACAAACAAACCCCTTTCAGAGCTGTCTTGTGTTTCCGATGGTTTTTCACGAGGTGCTTCCCACCTTTGCTTATTTCTGGACCCCATGATTCAGTGGTCAAGTGGCACAAGATTTGCAGATGAGAACACTGTCTTACAGCCAGCAAGCTTTGCCTCTTTAAACCTGTGTTCATACAGATGTGGATCTTACATTTGTGAGTTTTATGCCAAATGCATAATAAAAAAATTAAACATGAGAGTATTTTCAGTAGAAATGAATGAATGTGTCCGGATATTTGGGGATATTGCACTGTGTTTTGTAGAATCACGTGTTTACAGAGCTTTAAACCCCAAAGGGACCACCTTGCCTCTGACACTGTATAACTCAGTTTTCCGTTTCTTGGTTTTTTTCAGTCAGTTTTCCTCTTAGTTTTATCTACACTGAGATTTTGTATGTGTGTAAAACGAATTCTGTTTGAATGGGCCTGGCTCCCAGAGGGGTTTAGACCACTTTCTAATCTTTATTACTCAGACAGATCTGTACATCTTATTGTCAGAACTTTTATGTTTATTACCAGGTTATTGGTAAAAATGCTGAGAAATATTGGACCAATATTGAGCTCTGCAGGATGTAGGGTAAGTAAGTACGTATGTGTGCATTGCCAGGTTTTGGGATGGTGCGCTCTTCGCAAACCCAGCAGTCAGCACTTGAACCGCCTTTTGCCTTCTCGTATCTCTTCCAGGCTTATTCCTCTGGTTTCTAGGTTTGAACTAAGTCAAGTCATACTACAAGTCTGACATTAGATAAAAAAGATGGTTCTCAATCCAAATGCACCACGAATTCTGGGCAAGATGAGGGGAAAGTTGGTTCCCTGTCTTGTAGTTTCAAGTCTGTACCTGAAATGTGTAAAAAAAAAAAAAAAAAAAAAAAAA
>NW_009259179.1:2364520-2366707 GCF_000687185.1 Egretta garzetta
AAAAAAAAAATCCTTTGTGTGAACTGAAAGTAGATGAACATGCAAACCAAGATTCTGTATCCTTTGCAACTGTTCTCATTTCTTTTTCCAAGCATCTCTGTAAATGTGATACCAGTTCCTGCTGTGGGCAATCACAGCTGAACACTGAGTCAAGGATACAAATGAAGTCCAGATTTTCAAAATGTTATTTTAGAAGTCCTCTACAGTTGATGTACTGTAAGCCTAATAGTGATGCTTTCAGTCAGACCACTTTATACACATTCAGGGAAAATTTTAGGTTGGGGAAGAGTCAAGATTTGTCTTTGTGTAGTATTCTGAATACATCTTGGTAGGGGCTTGATTTTTCTCCTTGGTTGTTTTTTTTTTTGTTTGTTTGTTTCTGGAATACCAAACAGCTTGTTTGCAGCAAAGTTGTAGTACTACTGACATGCAGATCTGGACTCCAGCCCTGCAGACAGTTAAGAAAGGGAAATAATGCCACCTTATGTCCTGATTTGTCACTGCTGAGCCTGATATTTAATTCAAGTCAAATGCATTATGCGCAAGGAATGCTGTGGACTGAGTTCCCCCGGCTTTCTGGAGTTATTTCCACTTGGTCAGAAAGAATGAGAGATGAATGTGAAATATGTGGTGTCTTGGTACAGATTTGGCTCCTACTTTGGATGACTTTGGCAGCATCAAACCAAAAAAGACAATTCAGCCCCAAAGTGCTAATATCAAACCCTGTGGATGTGATATTACAAGTCTTCAAACCTGTGAATATTTACATGAAACACTTCGTGCGTTATTAGTACATGAGATAAAGTTTATAAATGCAAAACAGCTTAGGCAAGTGTTGCTGATTTGAAAATTTGCACAACAAATTCAAAAGATTTTTAAAATAAATGACACTAAAAGTGGAACTGCGTTGGGAATGCACGCTTACAGGCAGTAGACTTCCCTTTGCTTTTGACTGTTGCTTTGTATTTCTGCTATTTGATTAGAATTTTTTACAAAAATTTGAATTTTTTAGAAAAGATAGCTATTATCTGCAATTTAGTAGGAATGTATTTTATAGAAGTAGCTCGAGTAGTAGGAGCTCATTCGGCACTAGTATGACGGATTTAAAATTAGCATTCAGAAAGGGTCTCTGATTATTGGTTTATAGTTCCAATCATTTGAAGGGGAAAAAAGCATGATTTAAGGAATACAATTCAAGTTTTTGTGTGTGCATTTCTACATGCACATCACATTTCATGCCTTTATTCTGCCAGCATGGCAGGTAGTGTTAGCCCTTTTTTTTTTCTAAACACAGGTCAGATGCCCACTTATCTGGTTGGGTCCTAAATAAAGCATTAAAGAAAATCAGTATATATTCTGGATTTAATAGACTTTTTCTTTAGAATAAAGAAGTGATTACATTGTAAATTAATGTAATTTAGGTAAACTTACCTATATAAGCTTGGGGTTACAAAGGTGTGGTCAGTATGTGATCTTAGTGGCTGCTCTCTTCTGAGACTGGAATACATTTTTGTGGCACTTCTCTAAAGATGTGGTGTTTTCGCCTGTGTGAAAAGGGTTTGGAGACGTGTGGGTGCCAAACTGGTCTATAGTGACATCCATATCAGGCTTTGCATCTGATTTTGCCACTGACTGGGATTGAGGGTGGGTGTGCCCTTTCAGCTCCCCCAGAGAGCCAGCTGCAGGCAGTCACCCAACTGTTTGACAACCAGGAAAGTTTTGTGGGTTTGGTTTCTTTTTGTGTGTGTTTGGTTTTTGTTGTGTGGGTTTTGGTTTTTTGTTTGTTTGGGTTTTTTCTTAGGGATAATTTTTCCCCCTTCCTACCTTTCTTTTTTTTTTTTTTTGTGCAGAATCACACCTGACTGTGTGCTTGTTTCAATGTTCTAACGTGTCTCTGATAGTGAGTATAGATGCACACTCAGATGTGAGTTTACTTGGCCTTCTCTTTCCTTACGGAGCAATCGATCTTACCGTTTTGAGCACAAGTGAAACACAACATAAGCAAAAAGCACACCTAGTTATGTAGGAAGGACTTTGTAACTTATCATAGAATCATAGAATCGCTTTGGTTGGAAAAGACCTTTAAGATCATCGAGTCCAACCTTTAACCTAGCCCTGCCATCCCACCACTAAACCATGTCCCTAAGCACCTCATCTATCCTTCTTTTAAATACCTCCAAGGATGGG
>NW_009259179.1:2366986-2369663 GCF_000687185.1 Egretta garzetta
CTGCTGGCTCATATTCAGCCGGCTGTCAACCAGTACCCCCAGGTCCTTTTCCGCCAGGCAGCTTTCCAGCCACTCTTCCCCAAGCCTGTAGCGCTGCATGGGGTTGTTGGTTTTTTTTGTTTTGTTTTGGTTTTTTTTTTTCTTGATCAGACCCTCCCCATAGCAAAGGGAGGCCCAGGAGCTGTCTCTCCCAGCTGGTTCCCCCAGTTTTGCCCATCGGAGGCACAGACAGCATCTTGCCACACACAGCACCCGCCTCCTCCTGCGGGGGGGACGGTGCTGGTGGGACGATGTGCACCAGTGCTTCACCGCAGTCTGACTTGCGCTGGGAGGGATCAAAGCAAACACATTCTCGATTTAAAAAGATTTAAGCCCTGGATATTATTTGTGTTAATTATTTCCCACACACATCCCATGGCGTAGGTTTGGCTGTATGCTGAGCGGCACTCGAGAGCTCGCGGAGGCTGCTAAATGAGGCCGAAGGGCTGTAGCTATTAGACTGGGGGCTATCCAAATAAGCAGAGCTCTTTTAATGACAGAAAAAGCCTTACTTTACAGCCTGAGCAGAGTTAAATATTCCTTTCGCACTATGTGGGTTAGAAATTCCTCCGAGAACAATGCTCATCAAGCACATTTAAACTGTTACGACGAATGGGTAAGAGATCATAGAATCATAGAATCGCTTTAGTTGGAAAAGACCTTTAAGATCATCGAGTCCAGCCTTTAACTTGTGAGAACAGTTTTGCTTTATTGGGTCTTGCTGTATGGAGGAGCCTTTCTGCTTGCATGTTGCTTTCTTACAGACTTGGGAAACGTTTCAGATGTAGCTGTTTGTTCAGCTGATGTTGACCATTTGCTGGGTGAAAAAGGGCAGTGAATCAACACTGTTTTTCCTGTGTTTCTAGCTGATGAATGATGGGGAGGGGCAGTCTGCTGAAAGACCATTTACTATTTTGCTCACAGAACAGGGGGGCATAAACCTGCCAAATGGGTGGTGCTGAAGTCATTGGAAATTACTGAAATAAACAGAACTTGAATGTGATGTGCTCAGAAAACAGATGGACAGATGAAGTCTTTTAAAGTATGAGGCAAGACTGCTCTTACCAATAAAGATTTCTTCACCTTTGGTACAAAGGTGGTTGTCCATATTACTCATTTTCTGTTAGGGATGTTGGTGTGCTCCTCTAAACAACCTCAGTTGCACTCAGATAATAAATAGGTTTAAAAAATAATGCAACAAGATAGTAGAAATGCAAATTGCCTAATAGTGAAGGGTCTTTGACTATGGTCCACTGACCATGAAGTCACAGCTACAATTTTGCATGTATGGAACTTGCAGAAAGCATGAATTTGATGAAACTCCATGAAACATTTGGGAGCTGGCATGTGGTCACATTGGATTGTGGCAGAGGAACTTCTGCAAGGGATGGTGACCTTCAGAAAGGGAAGGTGTGTTTCCTGTAAGGCAACGAGTTCAGTCTCGCAATGGGACAGGCGTGCACTTGGTTGGTTATCTGCTACGTGTATCAACATAGGGAAGATGCACCATAGATTGGTGTCTGCCAACTTTGTCGCCACAGTAGAACTTATTAAAAAAAGCTATGATTTTGCGTAGTTACTGTGGTTGACTGACTGATCTTGCATGATTCTCTGGAATCAAGACTTTATACAGGATTCCCAATTCAGCAGAGGTTGTGCTTCCAGCTACAGTTGCCTGCTCTTCCTTTCCTCCTCCCCTCTATTTCCTGGGGGTGATATGCCTAATATCTCACAGCCTGTGGAGGAAATATGGTCCTTTCCTGTAGAAATGGGCACTTGAGGAGCATTTAATTTCTCTCAGCTGGTGGAGAAAAAAAAAAAAACAAACCAGCTTTTGATCTTCCAGTTTTACTACAGCATGGATTTGTTTTTCCTTGTACACAGATTGCATGGTAGGGGGTTGCCGTTGTCTAAGCAACTTCTTTGGGATGGAATCCTGTAGAGAGAAAGCAAAAAAAGAATCCACTCACTCTCCTGCTTTTGTAATCTTGTTCCAGGGTTTTGGCATCATCTCTCTGTATAGCTGTTGTGCAGTTTAGAGAACGTTTTACTCTGCCTTTGCTATCTCTATGCCCTTATGGGCTCCTCTGTAGGTAACACCTCCTTCTTGGATCAAGTTCATTTCATTTGCTTTCCTCCTGAACCCTTATCTTCTTGCTTAAATAGAGTGCCAAAATAGTTGGCAAACTTTGGGCATCTTTAATTATCATTAGCAGGTTGCTGAGAACACAGTGGACAATTGACGGTCTGGTCTTCAGAGTGCCATTAAAAGAGATTAGAAAAGGCTGTTTGTGTGCGTTGTACAAATTTGTTTGTTTTCAAGCACTGAGAATATAATACAAATGTCCCAGCCAGGCTTAGCTGTTGCCGTAGTACCAGTCAAAGCCTGGGACGTATGAGTGAGGCATCGATGTTCTGGCTTACCCAGGACCTCTGGGTTACTGAAACTGGCCCTTCTGAGCAGAAGGCTCACAGGGCAAAATGAAAGCCCTGTGACTGTGAAAGCGCAGACTGACTGCCCCACCTCTCCTCAGACCTGCCCAGGGAAGTCTGCGTGGCTGTCGTGGTTTAACCCGGCTGGCAACTCAGCACCACGCAGCCGCTCGCTCACTCCCCCCCCCCCCTCAATGGGGTGGGG